>NC_133514.1:3651666-3955972 GCF_049354715.1 Callithrix jacchus | reverse complement strand
GGGAAATTTTCTATTTTAAAACGTCCTTGCCATAAAATCTGAGAAGTTTTTAAATTTTTATGTTGCTGGGGACAAATTAACCAAAAACATTGTCCCTAAACTCACAATGAATTTCACTGCACCAAAAAATACAGTTCACTGTAAACACCCAAATCAGCTGCTTCCCTAAATGAAGGTCTCCTTCACTGCTGGCAGGTATTTCCACTGCTGTTTCCCAAAGACATGGATGATGGAGTCAGTCACTCACAGAAGATCCCTCCAGAAAACTACCTATAGAAAAGAACAGCACTGGGGCCCTCAGCTTTAGAGGGAGCATGCTGGACTGTGGCCCCATGGCTTCCTGTCCATCAGTTGGCCTTGCCTCCCTAGGATTTAATTAAAGACCCATCTTTCCCTCCTGGGATGAAGTCAGCTGACTCACTCTTAACTGAAGGGCTTGGTAAAATGGGTCATGACTGCCAATATTCAAAGGTAGCAGGAAGATGTTGGTCTTCCTTCCACTTCATCCCACCTTGGTTACAGCAGACAGAAGTCACCCAACCGAGACATGGGCCCTTGGGAGCAGCCGGCCAGATTCTCCTGCAAACCCCTCCAGGAAATCACAAGAGTCACAGAGACAGCCCACGCACACACGTGAGAGTGTGGGACTGACCGTACTCCGAGACTTGAGACACAGGCACCCCTAGTGATAAAGGCACACACCTCCTCAGAAACACAGCATAGCTGCTCATCTTTTTTGGGGGGGTGGTGGGTAGCACATGAGATTTACTTGATCTCCCTCACTCCCCATTACTTAAGTCTGGTTCTGCCAGTCATGAGACATCTGGAGCACATTCCCTGCAAATATTATTGGGTCACTAAATTTCAAGAGGGAAACTCAATACAAGTGCAAGAGAGATTATCCTGATTGGCATCTGCTATTGCCAGTGTACAAGTCATGACTTAAACACTGGGGATGTAGGGCTGGCAGTGGTGGCTCATGCCTGAAATCCCAGCACTTTGGGAGTCCAAGGCCGGAGAATCATTTGAGCCTAGGAATTCGAGACCAGCCTAGGCAACAAAGTGAAACTTCATGTCTACCAAAAAAAAAAAAAAAAAAAAAAAATTAGCAGGGCATGGTGGCATACACCTGTAGTCCCAGCTATTTGGGAGGCCAAGAAAGGAGAATTAGTTGAGCCCAGGAGGTTGAGAGTACAGTGAACTGTGACTGTACCACTGCACTCCAGCCCGAATGACACAGCAAGACTGTGTCTCCAAAAAAGAAAAACCCAGAACAATTGGAGTTGTTTTGCATAATGGAAACAACATGGGCATCAACCACTGAAGGGCTGCCTTGCTAAGGAAGTAGCTTCCTGTTCTATGGCATTCCCTGTTCTCTGGAGACTTTGAGTGGGACTCATAGGAAGGCAGATTCACTCCCCAAAACACAAGCTCCACAGCTGTTCCCTCGTGGCCAAGCAAACACGTGTTGGGAAAAGATCAGGAAGGGCTCCAACCCGCAGGTAAGGTCAGCAGCCTCAATCAGCGGGCCAGGAGCTCTGCACAGGTACACCAGTGATGCTGCCTTCAGTCTTTTCTTTTGAAATAACAATCAATCCACAGAAGACACAAGGACAGTAGAGAGGTTCTGCGTGCCTTCATTCACTTCCCTCACTCTCATCTCATTCCAGCAGTGCACAAGACCCAGCCGAAAAGCCAGCGCCATGTGTGTGTGTCCATGACCGTCACTGCGGCCCAGATGCGTGGCCCTACTACCACTCAGCCTTCCCATGTGGTGCCTGACAACACCTGCCTCCTGCCTGAGTTCTCACAACTGCATCATATGCTCATTTTACTGCAGCTGAGAATACAAAATGTTATGACAACACCTTGACATGGACATTCAGCCGAAGCACTGAGCCACGAGGGTCTCTCCACAAAGGGCAAAGTGCAGTGAAGACGGGGTTCGCCCTGCTGGAGTGAGGTTGACCTCGCATCTGAGAAAAACGCTGCACATACCGGAGACACTCTCCCTCCCTAAGAAAATGAAATTAGGTTGGTAACCAGTTCTTTGCTGTGACTGAGCCGGACACTTGCTGTGTGAGCTGTGGACACAATTTGATCCCTTCAAGGGCGCTATGAGAGGGTCCAAAACTCAAGAGAGTCGTGAGGCCAAAGGCAGACGCTAGATGACGGCTTAGGTCCTGCCAGTCCCGAGTGTGGCCAACTCTATTTTGAATGTAATAGTCCAAGTTAAGCCAACTATGAGTGTGTATCTGAGAAACTAGAGCTCACGTAGTTCACACAGCAGGTAACAATAATCTCAAAACGCAAATTAAAGCAATAAAATGTCACTGTAGCTTAACACATTTATGAAGATAAAAGACAAAATTAAAGTGGCCAAAAGCTGGTTAAACTGCTTGGGATGTTTCTCTCATGCTTGCCAATGGCAACATAAATACGTGTGATCCCTAGAAAAAAAGCAGCTTGGAAGTGTGTATCACGAGTCTACAACATTCATATACTTAGAGCCAGCGTTTCCATTTGTAGGAACAATTCTAGGGGAATTTTAATTTGTATGGAAAAAGCTTTAGGAAATTAAATTTTTGTTTTAATACTATAAAAGCCAAAAGATTGGAAAAAATCTAAGTGTCACCTCTGTCCTAACACGTATCAGGCACTCATTTTGTACCAGGCAACACCATGGGAATAAACAAGTTGGTATAAAAGAGTTGAAATACACATATTCCTGGCATTGGAAGAATTTATAATCTTTTGGGAGGGGGACACCAAGCTAAAAGAAGCTGAAACATGATGACAGAAACACAAGTGAGAAATGTCTGTATGGTTTGTGGTGTCATCTCTTGATAGAATGTCGTGTAATCATTAACTCAGTCATTCCCACTTAGGGCCCAGCCACCATCCAGAGGTGGGGATGGGGGGCCAAGGTGCTAGGCAGGTCTCACGAGGGAGAACCCAGGCACTCAGACAACAGCCCTAGACAAGCTACTATCTGACAGCCAGCCCCACCCACCCCTTGTGAGTGAGTGCCTGACTGCTCAGTCAAGTCTCCAGATGCTCAGCCCCAGCTCACACCACAGAGCAGAAGAGCTACCCTGCTGAGCCCCAGGAACCTCGGCCACCAGGAACAGTGGCTTCAAGCAATGCTCGCTGCTTACCAAGTGTTGAGGTGGTTTATTATTCAGCAATAGATAACCAAAACAAATGGATTGTTAGGAAATAATTTGGCCAGATAAATACTCCACCCACCCATGGATATTTTAGTCTTCATTCTAGTGACCTGTGACAATGACACATGTGGCAGATCACTGCACCCTGCACTGATGGATGGTGTGACACATGAAGTTTCTCTAGCACCTGCTGGGCCAGCCATGAAAACTGGGAGTATAGATGCCCACCTGACAGTGAGGACAGAGAGGAGTCCAAGATGCAGGATGAAGAATCAGGGCAGTGACTTCGGCTTGCTCTCCCGATTTAGGGTAAGTGGGGGAGGGACTGAGACCCACCCTTCAGAGAGTCCTCCCATAGCTGCCGCTGTGCACTGCCTGAAGGAGCAGCACAGGGTGTGGTAGGGCACATTCTCATCAGTGCTCAGGGTCCCTGCAATTTGGGATGGAGCAGGGGACAGACAGTGGCTCAGGGACCCCGAACTGCTGAGTTCCACACTGCACACCACTGCGGAGTACAAGGAAATACGGACTTGAGGTGATGTCCCAGGTCACTATAAAGGACTTTTATCTCAGGGGGCACAGACCCTTCACATTTAATGAGTTTCAACCTGGTTACTCGTTCTAGCCATTGGGACATGGGGCACCTGGGCCCCATTAGTACCATACCTGGGTGTGCTTTGGACTCGGTCAAACGAACCCCACCCCAGCCACTGGCTCCAGGGCCCTCCAGGCCATCTCTTCCCACCAGCCAGTCTGCACCCCGGTATCATCCACAACTTCTCAGTTTCAGTTTGGTTTGCTTTTCTCTCTTGCTGCTTTCAGAAGTGGTATCAGGGATGCTGCCACCATAAACTGGACCCACATCACAGCCATCCCACGGGGCGTCCACTCAGTGTTCAGCCTGGGTGATTCTGCTGACTGTAGCCTTGACCTCCTGTGTCCAGGAGGGGAGGCCAAACAAGCTCAGGAGCTTCCAGGGACCCAGCCCGGAGCTGTATATACAGCAGTCATTCCACGAGTAACTGCAGAATAGTATGTTGTGGAACGTTTTCCCTGTTAAGATCTGGTCTTCTTTTAAGGCTTGGGTCTTTTTAAATAGCTAATTATTCATTCCCTGAAAATAGTTTTTGCAGCATGCATCTAATTAAAGAAGTTAAAAGGGATGATCTCAGGAAGATGTCTTTCGCTTTCATTCTAGATGAGATTGCAGAATGATGAGGAAGTACTGGAGATGTCCGGTGAGAAGCAGCTGGAAGAATCATGCCTGTGCCCTTGACTGAACACAGTGACAAACAAAAGAGCCTGCGCCTGCGCCTGCGCCTGAGCACCGGGGAGGAACCCTGGGCTCCGCCTGTTAACTCGAGGCTGAGCACCGGGGAGGAACCCTGGGCTCTGCCTGTTAACTGAGGTCTCAGCCATCTGCAGAAAGGGATAGGAATAGCTGCTCATTTAAGCAGATGGATGAAAATGAAAACTGAGAACATCTATGTAAAGAGGTAGCACAGTCCCAGAACATGCTAGTTCCCACCTTGTATATTGCATTAAAAAATTAAAACCTTTCAGAAAAGACTCAATTCACCTGGTTAATACGACCATTTTTAAGCTCAAACAGTTTTACAGGGATCAGTTTTGAAACCAAGCCCCTTCTTGAGCCTCAGACCACTGGCAGAATCAGCTCCCAGACCCTCACGGCAGGATCTGTTCTGAGTGTCAAGATTTCTTCCTTGCTCCTTGTTCTTAAAATTGTGACAGAAATTGTTTTTGGGGACCTGGGCCTTCGAATTGGTATGCACTCCAGAAAAACAGTAGAGAAAAAGATAAACTGCTTGCTGCCAAACCCATGGGACTTGGCAACTTTTACAACTTCAATATTATTTTCAATGCCATAGCTAAAATAAATGCAATTCTAAAATACTACCTCCATTTTACAGTTAAGAGCAATTCGGTTATTTCCTATCATTTTTCCATAACTTTTCTTAGACATTTCATGACACCTTACTCAGTATTTTAATTATTAGAGTGTTTGATAACCAAAAGCATTTGCCCTCACCAATAATAGTACCAGGTCGTAAAAACATTTTCTAGATGAAAAGTTTGAGAGATTCTAAATATTACGTTAAATTTGTTAAAGGATTGGCTTAAAAAGGATAAATATTAGATAGAAATAAACAAATACATGGAAGTAACAGAAAATTATGTTTTTGTTTTAAAAGTGCTCAGCAGGCTTCTGGCTAAAATGATGTCAAGTTCTCAGGCTTCTGACAGAGACAGTGAACAGCTGTACGCAGTACAGCCCCTCATGATCGCAATGAAATGTAGAAAGGAGTAAAAGCTCTTCTGTCTCCTCCAAAAACGTATCTGTAGCAGCAAACACTCAAAAAAGAAAAGGCGCACACTCATGAAAAACTTTTTGTACCAAAAAAAAAGGAGTGGAGAAATTGTAAGTCCCTCTGCCACCATCACTCAGGGAGGTGCATGTAAAGTGTCAGCAACAGCCTGCAAATGTCACTGACATCTCCTGATTTAAAATGAGGCAGCAGACAGGGTGAGGGGCACTCCTGCCCACACTGAGGAAAACCCCAAAGGGGCATCCTCACCTGCTTCTAGGCACTCTCTGCCTCCACAGGCAGCCGAGCAGCAGCACCCTCTGAGCACCGCCTCCCTCCTCCTCTCCCCTACACATGTCTGTCTACATCTCAGAGGAGAAGCAGGTCATCCCCAGAGGCTGCTCAAAGTCTTGGGAGCCACCTCCACACCGTCACCCTCCCCCCAACAACCCTGCAGTCCATGGTAAGGTAAACAGGAAGGCTACAAAAAAAAATAAACAACTATAGAATTTATCTCACATCAAAGCAAACAGTAACACTGGACAGAGCATAACCAAGAGAAAAAGTAGTAACGGAGCAACTAGGATAACAAAATACATCGATAAATGGAAAACTGCAAGTAAAAACAAAATCCAGACACAAGTGCAAAAGAAAACCACTTCCACCCAAATCTGTCTGTTCCAGAGAAAATCCTTAGTGAGCATATTAATTCAACAAAGCAACTTGAAGATGAGATGATAAAAGTCACAAAAAAGGAAACTATGCGGGAAAGGAACTAAGGTGTGTATTAAAACCACAAGACCAAGAGGAAAATCAGCACTATCAAAACAAGACACACAGTACAGCAGGCGGGGTGTGGATGTCTCACGCCTGTAATCCTAACACTTTGGGAGGCTGAAGTGGGCTGATTACAAGGTCAACATATCCAGACCATCCTGCCAACATGGTGAAACCCTGTCTCTACTAAAAATATAAAAATCAGCAGGGTGTGGTGGTGCACACCTGTAATCCCAGCTACTCAGGAGGTTGAGGCAGGAGAATTGCTTGAACCCGAGAGGCGGTCGTTACAGTGAGCCAAGATTGCATCACTGCACTCTAGCCTGGAGACAGAGCAAAACGCTGTCTCAAAATAAAAAACAAAAAAAAAGATACATAGTACAGAAAAATTCTTGACATAGAAGATTCAAAATAATCACATTAAATTCAACAAGGGAAAACAGAGATCAGAAAAGTTAGAGGAGAAGTAACAGGTGATGGAAAAAGGGAATTGACAAGAGGGGTGACAGGCACGACCAGAGAAGCAGCAGCAAAGGACGAAGCCAACATAAAAACAAGCAGGAGATAAAAGAGGTCAGATGACAGACAGGAGAGAGCATTCTGAGGTGAGGAAAGGACTGGATGGACGCACTAACTGTATCCAAAACTTCGTACACAATAACTAATATCAGAAAACGTTCTAATCAGATTATTAAGCTTTAAAGTCATTTCTTAAAAGATGAAGAATCACAGACGTAACATGGAGGAAGAAGCTAACCTGGTATGATTCATATTCAGCGATGTCGACTTCAGGATTCTACAGGTAACGTGACCCAAGCATGCTACCCCCAGCCCACCTGTCCTTCAGGCATAACGGTGGCTGCAGAATGACTTCTTCTTCACAGGTGAACAACTCAGCAAACAGAAACCCAGGCATCTGCACTGGAGACAGGTACATCATAACACATTCCAGTTCCCTAAACATATCCGTAGTATAAAGACTGCTGTTCTGAAAACAGTGAAACAGCCTATTCACGCTCCAAGTAAAGAAAGGATGTGACCCAAACATTTAAAAGCAGCCACATTTCCACGTTTTCCTCAGATAATAAGAGAAAAGGACAGGCATTCTCACCCAAGAAGAAAACATGAAGCAAACACCCATGACCCACGCAGAAAAGAACAACTTGAAAACAAAGCTGACCAGCCAAGATATCGAAGTAAGAAAACTGTGGTCAGGCGTGGTGGCTGCACCTGCAACCCCAGTGCTTTGAAAGCCTGAGGTGGGAGGATTGCCTAAGCGCAGAAATTCAAGATCAGCCTCAGTGACACAGTAAGACCCTATTTCTGGGGAGAAAAAAAACAATAATAGCTGGGCATAGTGGCTCACACCTGTACTCCCAGCTACGCAGGAGGCTGAGGTGGGACAGTAGCTTGAGCTCAGGAGTTCAAGGCTACAGTGACCTAGGATCACCCCACTGCACTCCAGCCTGGGTGACAGAGCAAGACCCTGTCTGCCTATCTAGGTAAACTGACCAAAGGTAAAGATTAAGTCTCTGTATGAGGAACTGTATGACACGACACAGGTAAAACAGCCCCAACTCATGTGTACATGGATGCGTAAATGCTTATGTGTACGTATGCATATGTATGTATGCACATGAGTGTATGCATGTTTACGTGTATGCATGCATGCACGTGTGTGTATGCACGTGTATTGTGTATACCTGTGTGCTGTGTATGCATGTGTATCTCTGTGTATGTATATGCACACGTATGTGTATGTGTGTGTGTGTGCGTATCAGTGTTTGTACATCACACATGTGTGCTTTTGTATGCATGCATATTTATGCATGTGTATGCATGTGCATGTTTCTGTGTAAGCAAGCATGTACATGTTTGTACACAAGCATGTGTATGTGTATATGCACATTTGTGTATGCATGTGTGTATGCATGCACAGGTGCATGTGTGCTTGTGTGTACATACATGTGTGTGTGCATGCACACATGTGTATGCATGTGACTGCATTGTTTATGCATATCTGTGTTTGCATGCACACATGTGTACATGGGCTTTGTGTATACATGTATGTTTGTACGCATGTGTGTATGCATGATTGTTGGTGTGCGTGTGTATGCATGTACGTGTGCATACACATGCTTGTGTGTATATGCATGTGTTTGTGTGCATGCATATATGTATATGCATGTTTGTGTGTATGCATGTAGGTGTGTTTGTCTATGCATATGTTTGTATCCATGTTTGTATGCACACATCTGTGTGCTTGTGTGCATACATGCATGTGTATGAATGTGTCTATGCATGTGTGTATTCATGTTTGTATGCACACTTGTGCATTTGGGCTTGTGAGTATGCATGCAAGTGTATGCATGTTTGTGTCTATGCATGTATCCATGTTTGTGCACATGCATGTGTATGTATGCTTGGGTGTCTGCATGTTTGTGTGTGTTTGTGTGTGTATACGTGTATATGTGTGTTTGTATATGAATGAATGCATGTGTTTGTATGTATGCATAGGCATAAACTTTTAAATTTTTGTGATAGAGGATAAAATGCATGAGAAAGTATAGGAATAGTATTTTCATTTTTTGAAAATTATATTTTCAAATTTTCTCTTTAGTCTTAGCCTTTTAAAGAATTATGTTTAGTGGGATGAAGAAAAATTTCTGTGAAGTATAGCAATTAGTTCCATTTTTCAAGTCAATTTATTAGTTTTATTAAAATCAAATAATTATATTTTATACTTTATTTTAAAGTATCACACAGAATATCATCCCATTCAACAGAGTACTTCTGCATTTTCTCCTGTGTATGTTGGTAGTTAATGATGGCTACTCCTGAGAAGCAGAAGCCTTTGTGATCATTGGCTGTCTTCTTCATAGTTTTCTATATTGGTTCAATGTCTTATAACATATTTCTTTTCATTAAAAAAATAGATAATCTGAAAAGGACAGGCAGAAAAAAGTATCAAGGAAAAACATCCGAGTTCCCCAGATACTTAAGCGAGAGCATTTTTAATGTAATATTTTTTAATTTTCATGAATTAATTTCAATATTTGGATTCATTTCTCATGTAAATCAGCAGTGGTTGATGTTTCAGTCTGAAAATTAAAGTTCTCAAAACATGCTGTTGCTAACTGAAGTCTACCCAGGAACTGAGGACCATGAGGTAGTTTATAAATTAGGATCATGCTATTCCACACTTTTTTTTTCCCAGTTAACTTTCATAGAATGAATAAAACAGCCTACCACATGCATGTATATTATATTTTATTCTCCCACTGCTGCAGAACACAGCAATCAGTGCGTTCCATCTTACATTATTGTCTACATGAGATATAATTATTACACCTCCAGATAGATTCCCAGTCTATGAAGGGTTCCAAAGAGAATTTCTAAAAATGGTGAGAAACAGTGTGATTCGTGGGAAGGTGGCAGCTTTAAAAATCTTGGGAGCTTTCTCAAAAGAAACCAGCTATATCACTGTTTAGATGGATGTCTGCCAAGCACATTAACTCATACTTACAATTCTCCTCACTTCCTCATCAACCAGGCCAGCTACCAACACAGGTTAGAGAACTGAGTATTAGAAAGTGAATGACAAGGATCACTTGTGGAGAGCACTGTCCATGGGATATTTTAAAGGCTGAAACTACTGATTGAACTAAACCTTCTGCAAAGATCCTTTTACATTCATAGGCTGATAACAGAAGTTCTCTTTCCACCATTAGAGAACTGAGAACAAGCAGCCTCACCCACAGAAGGACGTTCATTAATGTAGCCACACCCCATCTACAACAAACCTGAACCTCCAGCCACTCGACCCTAACAGAACGCTTGTTCAGCTTGGGGCCAGCGGCCTCCAGAACGGCCTTGGCTGTGCTCGAAGCGCACACACTGAGGACACAGGATCCACACCCTGAGGACACAGGATCCACATCCCACTCAGATTCCATTTCTTCCCTGTTCCCATGGTGACACCGGGGCCCTCTGAGAACAGCTCTTAGTCCCTCAACAACGTGAATGACACCCTGAAAAGAAACCCGGGGAATTCTGGGGAAGAATGCACAGTCTCCATCTCACAGTCAAAGAAAAGAAAAGTAACCATCAGTAAAGAAGGCTTCAGTCTAGAAGGCAGAGTTCCTGCCTTCCCGTGAGTCCTCCATCAGCTCTGGAGTGGAGAGGAACAGGGCGGGCTGGTCCCTAACGCCGGAAGAACACAGCACACAGGTCTGAGGAAGTTTCTGAACTGGTGTTGTGGTTGGATTCCTCCTGAGTCTGATTCCAGTTCAGTCACTGACACTGGCCTTGCCTTTGCTGACTTCAGGACCACATGGAACAGGGAGGGAATGTTCACATGTGGGAGCCTGTCTGGTTCCTCCTCACACCACAGCTGAAGAAAACAAAAATCTCTTCTCTTCTTTCATCTCCTGCCTCCCCTGGCCCACATGTGAAGCCTTAACCTTGACCCTCCATGGAGGTACACGGATCACTTCTCAAAGTATCTCTCTTTATGCTATTAGAACCTCAGCATCACCAAACCACGGTAAACCCAATTTATGGCAATCACCCCTGCTTTTCATAAATGAGCTTCAAACTATTTTAGTATTTTTGTACCTGAAACAATTGCTGCTTGTAAACAAGCAATGCTGAGTCACTTCTGCTTCTGGTGTTAGCCATCTTAGCCCTTAAATAGAAATATATGCAGGCCACTTCCTAAGGAGGACAGAGGAGAATATTTCTATAGCCAAGCAGAGCATGGCTAACATGTGTGGTACAAATTCTGTTTGGAAGAGCTATGCATATATGTAACGGAAATACTAAAATCCACCAAGGCAAACTATAAAACTATTAAACTATAATTAGGCTTGGTTTTTGATTGTGGGGAATATATATCATTGTTGATTAGAAAAATATTTCGGGAAATAAAATGTTTAATTACAAAGTTACTATCATATTTCATTGACATCAAAAGATGTTTATCAATTGCAGTTGGATTTTTAGCTTATTAAAAATCAAAAAACTGATGTCACAAAAACAAGAATGCTTATTCTAAGTACAACACACTTCCAACCTCACCCACTTCCTCCTACCGAACAGTTGTTTTATATGGTAATGTGGAAAAATTATACTGCTTTATACAGTATAATGTGAAAAAAATCTGTTTTTTCCATATCACCCAATTAAAAGAGTGTTTAAGGCAATAAAACAATTTTATGTTTTCCTTTTCAGTCACTCAATAATTCACGGACTTGTTCACAGACTCTGAGGTTATTAACCTGAACAGAACGGCCTTAGACTCTATTGCAGGACTCTGAAAGATAAGTTGAAAAACGCCTATTTCAGGTACTAAATATGTTCCCTGCCCCCATGAAGCCAACTACACCATCATTGTCCGATTTTCCTTAGACTTTCTATTTCCTAAGTCATTAAAGCAAAATGCACTCACGTGTAAAATACCCCAGCAGTCCATAAACTGGAGCCCAGTGACTCTTGGTCTGCTGTGATATGGAACTTGAACCACACTTTGGGGACTTGCTTCACGGCCAGCAAGGGAGCAGGTCTGACCTGTACATATTCCGGCTCTCTCCAAAGCCCAGCAATCAGATGACGATGGATCACACAATCTACAGAGCTGAGTTGCAGCCCCTCTGGGTAAATGTATCTTAAAAGGCAAGGGTGCATCCATCTCAAACTTCCCACCTCCCATGGTCTAGGTAGCAGCACAAGCACAGAATTAGACGAGTTAGGAGCACTGTGCTTGAGGATCTGGAGTCTTGGAAAATTCAGAGACATCGATTATTAAACACACCATAGGGATGTTTAGGTCACTTCCCAAAACTCCCCAGTAATAACCACTAACGACGCTGCCGGGCAGCAGTGATTTCTAATATGAAGACACCAGTCTCATCCCCTAACCGTGACAGTACTGTCTACATAATGCCTGCTGGGTTTAAGTACACTGCCAGAGTGTAAACACAGAAGTGTACTAATAAACAGCACTTCCATTCTCTATACTAAGTCTACTCCACAATTACATACCAAAAGGGGAAAATTACCAGCCAGGGTCTGCTGTCAGAGTCAGGCCTCTAAGTAGCTGAAATGACACAGCTACCTATGTCATCAAAGGCCTAGAAAGGCCCTCAACCAAAAGCAAAACTACACACACACACACACACACACACACACACACACACACTCTAGCCAATCAGTTTGCCGACCGGTTTGCAGACCTCTTTAGGTCTGCACCTGGAGAACTGCTCCTCTGGCTATGGCGATGCTGAAGCATAAACATCCCTGAGAGGCCTAAGAGTGTGCTGACACGCTCTCAGGGTAAATGGCAGAACCGCCCATGAAACAGACACTTGATACAGAAGAAAAGCTGCACAACAGGCATGGGCAATGGCAGAAACTACCTGAGACGACCGAGCAGGAGAAACGAACGCTCCTGGAAATTCCTGGAGGTGGAAGGGAGGAGCAGGAACTCCGAGGGAAGAGCAGGACTCAGAGCATGGGGATGGAGGGGTCTGGGCCAATTTCGTATAAAACTTCAGAAAGTCGATTCCCATGGAGCGCAGGAGCTGGGCACCCAGGTGGACAACATCACTACACAAACGTGACAGGTAAAAGATTGGGGATACTCTCCCCCATAAACAGAATGAACCACTCATGAAAACAACACCATGGATGGATCTCAAATCATCAGGCTGATAGAAAGAAGGAAGCACAGCACTGAAGCCGCAAATGACCCGCTCATGAAATTCAACAGCAGGAAGCAGTGACCTGTAATGACACACTCAGGAAGCGCTGGCTGGTGGTGTCACATGGGAGGCCGGCTGGGAGCGGCAAGGAGGCTTTCCAATGAATTCATTCCTCAAAGCTCATGGAACTCAACACCCAACAGCTATGTTTCATTGCATGCAAATTACAATTCAGTTATTTTTAAAAGAATTAGAAAAATAATATAACTTTTTAAGTGACGAGAGCTGCTGGTATCATGAGAGATTTCCTCCAAAGCCACACTGCCAGCCATTAGGAGGGACCCTGGGGAGGCCTCACTTTCTGAATCCCAAAATTAAAAAAAAAAAAAAAAACAGTATTATATATTTCATCAGATTAAGCTAATTTCAAAATTTTAAACTGATTGCCGTTTCAAAATATTAGCAATTGTGTAACTCATAGTTTTCTCAGGTTCTAGGTGGAGCATAATCACACATCTCAGCCTTCTAGGGACGTCTACCTTTCCACATGGTGAAGGGCCTGACCCCAGGGCAGGAGAGCTTGTCGTGCTGGGTCACGTCACACCATGATGTGTGAGGAAGTCAACATCAAAGCCTTCACAGCCTGACAGTTCCATTGACTGTAGGTGGAACCCCAGAAGTAGAGGATGGGGAAGGGAAGCCCCCCAGGACACAGCAAGGGCCAAAACACAAGAGCAACCGATTAAGGTACAAGTGAGGTGTGGACAATTATTATGGATTAGGTGTCAGGAATAAAAATCCCTAAGACAGCCCCTCCCTCAGACCCTGCAAGAGCAGCCATCCACTGATGGAGAGGCGGTTAGGATGCAGATGAGCGAAGTGGGGAGGGTTGCTCCTTCCTGGGATCCTGGAGGAACTCCTGTGGGGAGCATGGTGTGAGGGAGAGCACCCTGTGTGCTCTGAGCAAAGGCCTGTGTGGAACGCAGCAAGGTGGTGCTGTGCAGGGCTGAAGGCTGGGATAGCTCTGTGGTTGGCATGGAGCACTGGAAGGAGTCACGCGGGAGGCTGACAAAATGGGATCTGTGCTTTAAAACGGTCTCCTGGACAACTTGGAGAGCCCCGGTAAAGCAGAGACAAGGTCCCAGAAGTGCTAAGTGGAGGAGGTACAGGCAGCAACGGAGGGAACAAGGCCTAATAAGGAGGGAAGCACAAATCCACAGACATGGAGAGGCACCTGTGTGGTCAGAGGACAGAGACACACCTGAGAAACTCCAGGGGCTCTCATGTGGGTGACTGTGGGACAGCAGTGCCCCCAATGGAGCTTGGAAATGATGCAGAAAAAGCAGGATTGGACAGGAGAGCGATGGGGGCACCAAGTCCCTGGGGGACAAGCCCCGGGTCCAGGGAAGGTGGGGATGGAGGCCAGGACCCAAAGGGCAAGTGGACAGGGCAGGCAGGGAGTGCATCAGATGGATGGCAAGAGTCCTGGATGGCATAGCCATTGCAACGAGGCAGGAGCCCAGGAGAGAAGGTGCCATGCATGGTGTGAGGTCAGATCCAGGAAGGGCAGAGGCTGAGGCCAGGCTCCCCCAGGGCCAAGCCGGGGCAAGGCTGAACCGAGGCAGAGCCGGGAAGGGTTTCTTCAAGGCTTGTTGTTGCCAAAGACATTTCAGATTAAAAAAGATGCCACTTTCCTGTCCTTCATGTGAAATGAATACCGAAGGAAACTACTTTGGGCAGGTAAGAAGATAATTTAAGGCTGTTATCTGAAGCTTTCTAGAAAAGAATAAAGAAAGACACTTTGCCAAGAGACTTACATGGCTTCAGATTCATTTATTCCACAGTGACCCTGAAGCCAAAATATGCTTCTTAAAATGCACATTTATAAAATTCTATTTTGCATCTGAAGGCAATTTGGGATCTATTTCACTGTCTGGATACTAAGGGGTACTAAAAACATACTCTTTAGAAATATATTTCATGTAAAAATCATGTGATTAACTACCAACATACAAAAATGTGAAAACCACAGAAGACAATGCAACTCCCATCAGGGCTTATGAGAACAGAAGCATGTTCGACAGTTTCCTCCCCAGTCAGGTACATGTGGAGGAGATCCCATTGTGCCAGAAGCTACATCAAGAATCAGACTTGTTTTCATGGATATCACTAAAGCCATAAAGAAGCACTGATCTCCTTAACAGATGCAGAGAATGTTGCTAACCATATCTGGAAAACATGTAACAGAATCCTAGGTGAGATGGAAATTACAGCTGAAACATGAAGAGGATCCTTATTATCTGTCAGATGTTGGGGAAAGTGGGGAAGAAGCCAGTGCGCAGGAAGCTCTCAGTGTGAGCAAAAGTGAGAAGCACTTAAAAAGCAACTGCCTTGGCGAGGGGAGCGGGCTTGTCATTGACTTGGACTACATACCCGCCTCCTGCAGAAGAGCTGAGGTTAAGATTCAAGGTGAAGAGAGCAGGATTCCCACAAGCTGCAGTAAGACCAAGAAGCTAAACATCCTGACAAATAAGCAGTTTGTCTATTTTGCTTGCGGGCTGAGTTTCCAGGGCAACCACAAAATCAGCAGTTCAACAGAGGCTGGAAAATGGGCAAGAGAGGCTGTGGGGGCGTCCGGCAGGACGGTTCTGGGCCTGCCTCTTCCTCCTGTGGTCTCTGGCGACCTGACATTCATGGCTGCAGCCATGGGAGGGGAGGATGCCTACTTCCACAAGATTCCTGCAGGTGTGCAAGCCAGGCTGAAGGCAATTCCCAGTCCAGCCCCATGCAAACCTGCAGAATCCCAGCAGCACCCAGGGACACATCCTCAGCCTGGAGCTGAGCTCTTAGCGGTGACCAACCATCTCTGCCCAGGCCTGGTGATCTCAGGTGACCCCAGCCAGGGCACCAGGTACTCTTGCAAGGACACCGTCACAAACCAACCTCCAGCGGTATCACTGAACAGAAAGGAGGGCACAGAGAATTCAGAAACAAGCAGAAGTGCCCAAAGAAGTACTGGAAAACAGACAGGGTTTGGTGAAGCAAAAACATACCAAATCTGAACAAGATTTAACCAGGTATTTGTTCCATCATTGTTACTTCCTCCTTATGGATTACTGTATAAATGATAGCACGTTATTAAAAATCAAGGGCTGGGTGTCATGGCTCATGCCTGTAATTCTAGCACTTTGAGAGGCCGAAGCCGGTGGATCACCTGAGGTCAGGAGTTCGAGACCAGCCTGGTCAACATGGAAAAACCCCGTCTCTACGAAAAATACAAAAGTTAGCTGGGAGTGGTGGTGGGCGCCTATAATCCCAGCTACTCAGGAGGCTCAGGCAGGAGAATCACTTGAACTTGGGAGGCAGAGGTTGACGTGAGCCAAGATCATGCCACTGCACTCCGGCCTGGGCAACAGAGTGAGGCTCTGTCTCCAAAACAACAACAACAACAACAACAACAAAAACACTCAAATACAGTGTTTGGGAAGTCGTGGGTGTGCATTAAACACATTATTAGTCTCATTTTCTCCTCCTGTCCTTCCTTCCAGTAACACCATCTGCATGCAAGCTGCAGCCGTTTGCCTCTGAACACAGCCCCTTTCTCTCTCTCTTCAAGTCAGAGAAACTTTGTATTAGGTGTAATTTTTAGCTCTAATAAAGAAATTATACTTATGCAACACTTAACACTAGATAATAATTAGGAACCACATAAAGGAAGGTATTAAAATATCCAGAGAGAAGTTTAATTTGTGACCACCGCAGCACGTTTTATACCTATGTAATAAACCTGCACATTCTGCACGTGTCCCAGAACTTAAAGTAAAATTTTAAAAAAGTTTAATTCACATTTCAATTAGTATAAAAGAATCCCAGCACTGAAGCCATGCAGCCCAAGAGGCTGACACAGCTTTCCCTGCCCCTGCTGTGGTAAACATAATAAGCTCTTTGTGATCCCAAGAGCTTCCCAAAGCCTCTTCCCAACCAGCCACACTCCCGTCTAATGACTGGGAGCCCGAGAGCTTCTGGAAGCTTCTTCCCAACCAACCACACTCCGCTCTAATAACTGGAATACCAAGAGCTTCCAGAAACTTCTTCCCAACCAGCCACATTCCCCACTGATTAGCATCTTCTTTGGGACGTTTTAATTCCACCAAGAGCATCATCACGGAGGGAGGCCAGGGAGGAGAATTTCATTGAGGAGCTGAAACACGGGGGATTTGTGAGGTGAGCAACGGAGCGAATGGGCAGCCCCTGTGCCTGTTGTCGCTAATGAACCACATGTCCCTCATTCTCACATCTGGGGAACACTGGTATCAAAAAGCCAAAGATAAGTGTTACCTTGCAATAATCTTTCTAATGACAAATTCTCAGTATTTTAGGGAAATTAACAAAGGCAAAATATTCTGCCATTGGCAGATGTTCTGCTCTCAGATACAGGGTAGACTTACTAGAATTTCATGCCATAAAACACTATAAGCATCCTACATAAATTTGATTGGTCAATTCTCCTTCAAGGTATAAAAAATTCTCTTTGTAAAATTGTATCTGCATTAATCATATCTACTTGCTAAGCAACTCGTGAAATAACAGGGAAACTGACATCTTTGAGACTACGGATGTGCTGGTGCGTGTGTCATTTCATTTTACTGAGTCCTGATGACACTGTGAGGTGGTTGTCATGGCCCTTGTTTTGTCAGCATGGAAATCAGGGTTCTGAGGAATTCAGCAACTTCTTTACACAGTATCAGATCTGATTCTGAAGCTCATGTACCCACCAAGGCAACAGTGAGCTTTCTACATGAGACAGTGCTGAAGGACACACACCTAGGAGGGGAAGGGGAATAAAGAGTGGAGCCGGGCCTTCCGACCTTGTATCTTGCCTCATTTCCGGGGATTTCTCTTTCCTCCAGATCAGGCTGTAACCTACACACAGCCATGCTCAACCAAGGACTCCAGAAACACTCGAGGTGCTCTGGCATGACTGCTGTCAAGACGTGAATATGTGGAAACGTTATGAAAACTCTGAGGCTCTTTATCAATATTTACTTTACTTTCCCCTTAAGATTTATTTGGGAGTACGCCTGAGACATTTCATATCTGTTATGTCTAAGCTTAGCATTTAGATAAATATACACAAGAAGCAATTATTTTGAGGCGCCATTAGGAGCCTGGCTATCTTTCCTATTATGATGATCAATAGCAACAGATGCAGACAGAACACAATTCAGGTCACCCTCATTTTGTGACCAGTGAAGAATCAGGTGCATTTGTTTATGCCGCTTGCATTTACTGTCCTTATCGATCACTGGCCAGGGACTCAGTAACCAAACTCTAAATAATTAAAAATGTAAAATCAGATGCAATAAAGATAGCTTTACATCTAAACACATCTCCTCTAATCACGTCCTGTCTTTAAGTGAGGTCGGCGTATCAACCAGGACAACATGCCCTTTACACCGTGGCTCCTGGAGGGTGACAGATTTGTAAAGAGCTGCTTCATGACTGTGCCAGGCCTGTTCTACACAATCTTTGCAGGGAAGATGCCACGTCAACACCGTGGTTTGGTCTGTGGCCAGGAGCGTGAGCCAAGTTGACTATCCCCTGGGCCAAGATAAACCCGGGCCCACTTAGAAACAGGGCCCTCTGACAGCTACCAGCTCCTGGACTGGGACAGGGGCTTTGAGTCCTCTAGGGGAACAATTAAAAGCTTTTAGTGAGCTTTTTTTATTGCCTGGGCAAAAAGGAAAGGCATGCACTGGAATTTCACAGAGACAAAGGGTGTTAGCCTTGAGAGAGATTTCAGCCATCTCAGTCACCTCGCCTCACACTGAAGAAAACAGGATGATAAAGCTGTGCTGTGTCCAAGGTAGATATCTGTGAAACTCGTCTAGAATCCAGGACATTTTAGTCTTCAGTCAAGATTATTTCCATATGATTTTTAAAATACATACTTTTGGGAATACCAAAAAGTTTCCTCCCATGAAGCAGGGACAGGTGCACAAAAGTGACACTTCAGACACCAGGAGGAGCAATCACCCCGAGCACCCAAGGACCATCTGACTTCCGTGCACTTGGCACATTCTTCCTCAGGAATTCTGGAACAGGAAGGACCCACACTAGGCATTGGAAATTGTTACCTCAG
Organism: Callithrix jacchus; assembly: GCF_049354715.1. Lineage (NCBI taxonomy): Eukaryota > Metazoa > Chordata > Mammalia > Primates > Cebidae > Callithrix > Callithrix jacchus. The sequence goes on along the minus strand of NC_133514.1, from coordinate 3,936,855 downwards.
CCGGGCACAGTGGCTCATGTCTGCAATCCCAGCACTTTGGGAGCCCAAGGCGGGAGGATCACTTGAACCTAGGAGTTCAAGACCAGCCTGGGCAACATAGTAAGACCTGGTCTCTACAGAAAAAATTAGCCAGGATATGACACGTGCCTATATATAGTCCCAGCTACTTGGGAGGCTGAAACCAAAGGATCACTTGAGCCTGGGAGGTGGAAGCCACTGTGAGCCATGCTCACACCACTGGAGTCCAGCCTGGGCAACAAAGCAAGGCCCTATCCAAAAAACTTTTTTAATAAAAAGAAAATTAAAATAAGTGCTACCTCTTTTTTTAATCTTCATAGTCACCCATTTAACAAGTAGGAAACCGAGTCTCAGAGAGGTGACATGACATATCCTGGGTACATATGACAAAGGTGAATTTGAACAGAAAAACATCTCGAGTACCTGTCTTTCCACCAACGCATGGATTCTGAGTGCACATTTAAAGGTCCATCAGTGTCTGATTTTCAAGAAAACACCATCTAAATGCTAAACTTGTGCTGTGTGGAGCTAAGCTGGCTAGTCAATCAGGTAAGGCCACCCTGCCCTGACTCTAGCCCACAGTAAAAGTGATCCGTAGCTCTTGTTTTTCAAATAGCTTCCTATCTAAAAGGGAGGCCCTAAATAGAAATAAGAAGCTAAAGCAGATATATGCATTCAGCAAATCTTTCTTATAGAGTGTTCATGCAAAAACCCATGAAGAAATCAGAAGGTAAAAAAAAAGTAAAGCCCACCTTTAAAAGTCCTAGAGCATGTTAAAGCAGTTAAAAAATGAACACAAATACTAAAATACTAAACTACCAGGCAGTCTAAATGGCCTGACTGTGGACTAGAAAGCTGCATGTGAAAGGCAGCCCAGCTGCTTTAGGTCCCTGCACGGGGCAGAGACTTACTGGGTAGGTCAGCAGCATTCACAGATGTCTGGAGACCAGAAGCCCAAGAACTGGCACATATCCCTATGGCATTTATTTTTCTTGAAAGAACTTTATTTTATGGCAAAGAATCCTCATTTTCCTAAGTCTCTTCACCTTTACTTCCCTCGGTATTACCGTTGACTTTCTTTATAAGGCTATATTTTTCCCCCAACAAAGAAACAGTGTCTATCACTTCATATTCTTTATAAACCCTTTCCAGAAAAAAGTCCTTTGTGGGTCTAGGCACAGAGAAGTCATTCAAAACCTAAACTGACTGCTAAACAGCTCCACTTAGCAGAGGTAAAACAACAAGAGGAAAGATGGCACAAAAATACCAACAGCTCTTGAGTCTAGTTGAAAATGTTTTTTAATTACAGTAAAAACTGCCATGCATACTGAGGACCTGCTGAGGCATGGCTCAAGGGTTCATGTGCATTGACAGGACTTGCACAGTCACCCCGTGGGTTAGGTACTGTTATTGTCCCCACTTTGTAGATGAAGAAATGAATACACTGAGACACGTGGAGTTAACCTGTCCTCACTTGCTCCCCTGGAAGGCACCAGAGCCAGGCCCCTTGGGAGGCAGAAGAACATTCACTCCTAACTAACCCTTCCCACGCAATGCCGAGGAGACATGGTCAGCCAGTAGCAAAGCAAGTTTAAAAGTGGTGGAGAAAAAAGACAGCGCTGCCCAGAGATGACCTCCAAGGCCAGGGACGTGGTATCCACTTTATCTGTGAACAGCAGAAAACAAGGAAGATGCGCAGGCATGAGACGCGCCGGCACAGAGATGCGCTGGATTCCCATTCAATGTTAAAGCTCAAACTCTTTGTGGAAAGGTGATTCATAGAATGGGAGAAAATAGTTTCAAACAAAACATCTGAGGCAAGATTAACATCCACAATATATAAAGAACTTCTAGACATCAACAACACATTACCAAACCAATTAGAAAATGGGCAAATGATTTGGATTAGTATTTCTCCAAAGATGAACAAATGGATAATAAACAGATGAAAAGGTGCTCAACATCACTAATCACTGGACAAATGAAAATACAAAACACAGTGAAATACCACCTCACACTCACTAGCACAGCTACTATCAGAAAACATAAAATAACATGTTGTAGAGGATACAGAGAAACCGGAACCCTCAACCACCACTGGGAAAATGTAAAATGGCGTAGCTGCTGTGCTGTTTGGCTGTTCCCCAAAACGTTTAACGGAGGTACCACATGACCCAGGACTTCCACTCCTAGATACAAAGGCAAAGGATCACAAGCAAAGACTGAGTGGACACTGGGGCACCAGGGTCATTGTTGCCTTATTCACAGTAGGCAAAATGCAGACACAACTGAAGTCCCTGTCAGCAGGTGACAGATTAATAGAATATGGTCTATGTCTGCAAGGTCAGGCAAATAAGCCCCAGAAAGGAACCGTATTCTGATGTGTGACACAACACAGATGGGCCTTGGAAACACTATGCTAAGTGAAATAAGCAAGGCACAAAAGGAAAAATGCCGTATGATCTCACTTAAATGAAATATCTAGCATAGGCGAATTCAGAGACAGACAGTAGGTTACAGGCCCTGGGGCTGGGGTGGGAGAATGGGGAGTCACCTTCACAGGGACAGTTTCCATGTGGCATAAGGAAAATGTTCTGGAAATAGATGGTGATGATGGTCACATAACATTATGGATTTACTTAAGGCCACTGACCTGTGAACCAAAATGATTAAAACGGTGAATTTTATGTTATGCACATTTTGCTACCATCACATGAATATCTCATCTCCTTGGTCTAGAATTCCAGGCATTGCAGGATGTTCCCTGACTGCCACCCATGTCCACTCCCATCCCTCCCTCTCCTGTTCATCCCAGGTCACCCAAGCACCCAGCTGTCACTTGTCAAGCCCCCATTCCCCACCCTGCATCTCTGCCCCCTGAGCTGAGCCAGCTCTCTCCTGGGGCCCAGCTCCCCAGGTAGCCCCTTTCTGCTGGAGTCTCTCCCTCCGCTGCGGGGCTGCTTTAACCAACTCCTCTTCCTACCTGCCCGCCTGGATTCACCTCTCTGTCAACAGAGATTAGGCCCGTGACCAGCATGGAGCACGTGTTTCACAACCATGAGCAAATGAATCAGCGAAGAAAGAATAGAAATAAGCACCCAAGGTCACAGTTCCCAATCCATGCTCCAAGGCACTCTCAGGTCCGAGGATGAGACAGGAAATGTAAACTTCCCAGGGAAACAGAAATGACTGCACACAAACGATCGCCTCTTGGGAGTTCAGGGTTCCCATGTGATATCGCACCACATTCCATGCAGTGATGTCATGTTCAGGCAGCTGGGTTTTTGGTAGCTCCTTCATTCAAATAAAGTGCCAAGCAAAAATTAGTGTGGAAAAGTAAGTGAGGGTGGTGATGTCCACTCTGACTCCAGAGCTTTAAAAGCTGTATAAAGCCTAGAGATACTCTATACAAAAATATTGCAACAGGTATGGCTACTTAGGAATAAAATGTGAATATTTCTCTTTCCATTTACATGTATTTTCTGAACAGCTACTACCCTGTTAGATGATAAATACTTATCAAGTTGGCTGGACCTAAGTACTTCATAGGAAGAACTCCTGGGTGTTTATTTCAGTGACGGGCACTGTGGAAAATTACAAAGACTTGAAGGGCACTGAGAACCAAAAAAAATTCTGGAAACATCTTGAATAATAAATTCACGAAGGGGGGATTCTGTAAAGCAGGTGGACAATGTAGTGCTCCTAATTAATAACAAAAAGGACTGAATAAAGCAGTTATGCAAACTGTACAGCTTATATAAATCGATGTTACTCATCAATTAAGACACATAAAACCAAAGCCCCTTCCTTTTCTTAGAAACGTTCTGTCTGAATGTTGGAGTCATTTCACTGATTTTTCAACATACTTTCATAGATGGCATGTGGTGGGATGGACATGAGGCAGCATATGGGTAAAAGGACACGCAGGGAGGGCTCTGCTGTGCAAGTGACTCCCTCACAGCAATCACCAGAGAGACCAGAGCCAGAGCGGAACATTCAGACCAACCAGCTATCACAGAAGACAATGAAACACGCCATGAAAGTGGGATGAGTCGCGAAGTGATTAGTGTGTGAGACAAACAGTAGGATATCTTCATATTCTTCACCCAACCCATCATTTTATTCAGTCGTCACAGCATGGGCAACAATAGGTGATATTCACATATCCGTGTGTCTTTTTTAAAGATCCCTAACAGACTACACTTCATATAAACATAAATTCCTATTAGTTTATAGGTACAGATGATTTTATAATAAAACCAATAGACTTGTAACATAAGACTTCTCTGAAAGCAAAATGCTAGTATCTGATTTTTTAATAAGTTTCATGAATTTTTAAATCGGTTGAAATTACTTCTTTTAAATTTTAATGGGAAAAAGAAATTCTGCAAATTTATCTAATGAGACTAACTCAAAAAATAATCATAATATGTTAAAAAATACACACACACACACAAAATCTTCATTCAAAAACTGATAGAGTTTGGCTCTGTGTCCCCACCCAAATCTCATGTTGAATTGTAGTCCTCAATGCTGGAAGAGGAGCCTGGTGGGAGGTGCTTGGATCATGGTGGACCCCTCATGGCTCCATGCTTTCCAGGCAGCAGTGAGTTCTCATGAGACCTGGTTGTTGTAAAGTGTGACACCTCTTCTGTCCCCTCCTCTCACTCCTACATTCACTATGTGATGTCTGCTCCCTCTTTACCTCTGCCAAGATTGGAAGCTTCCTGAGGTCTCCCTAGAAGCAGATGCTGGTGCTCCACTTCCTATACAGCCTGCAGAATTGTGAGCCAATTAAACTTCCTGTCTACAGAATTTACCCATTCTCAGGTATTTCTTTATAGCAAAAATGATCTAATACAAAGACATTCAGTGTTTCACGCACTTGCTTTTCCAAATGTTCATTTAAAGGGTGTACTTTTTCTACGTATAAAATGTCTCCAGCCTGGGCACAGCTCACGCCAGTAATCCCATTGCTTTGTGAGGCTGAGGCAGGAGGGCTGTTTCAGGCTAACAGTTAGAGACCAGCCTGGACAACATAGTAAGACTCTATCGCTATAAAAAAATTGAAAAATTAGCTGGGCATGGTGGGCACATCTCGAGTCCTAGCTACTTGGGAGGCCAAGGCAGGAGGATGGATTAAACCCAGAAAGTCAAGGCTGCAGTGAGCTGTGAGTGCACTACTGCCCTCAAGCCTGAGCAACAGAGTGAAACCTTGTCTCAAAAAAAAATAAAAATAAAAGCCTCGGTTTCCTGGATATATTTCTTATAGAATATTCTATGGCACTGCAAGAAGAGAAATCACAATAGTGAAGGGCTTGCATAACTCATGGGGCAAATGCTATTACCGAAATTGTACCAAAAACCATTAACAAAGTACAGGTGGAGCATTTCAAATCTGAAAATCTAAAATCTGAAATGCTCCAAAATCCAAAACCTTCTGCATGCCAACATGACCCCACGGGTTGCCGTCAAAATGCAGCCAAAACTTGGTTTCAGGAACAAAATGATTACAGGTATTGCATACGGTTACCTTCCGGCTGTGTGCCGAAGGTGCATGTGAGACAAATGAATTCTGTGGCTGGACTTGGATGCCGTCCCTAAGAGTTCTCATTCTATATGTGCAAATATTTCCAAATTTAACAAAATCCAAAATCCGAAACACTTCTGGTTCCAAGCATTGAGGATAAGGGACGCTCGCCGTCGACATACTCCTTTCCCTTCGGGGTTTATTTCTGACTTGCAGAGTGAAGACATTACGTTTTTCCTAGAGTAGGCATAATAAACTGCTCTGTTAAAGACACCTTCGACAAGGAGAAGCAGAGTCGGGGCTAAGTTTTAATTAAGAGGCTTTGGTTCTTTCCTTTCCCTACACACCTAATGCTTGATGACTTAAAATGTGTAGGACAACAGAAAGACCACAAAAAACTCTGAAATTATTGAGTTATGATCAGTTTACCAACATTGCTTCTTCCGTAGTCCCCTGAACTGTCAACTTAAATCTTATTTTCTTCCTTAACTGTTTTACAAGCCCAATTCAATTGTCGAGCTCTTGAACGTCAACCCCTTCTCCTGTTTCTTCCCCAGCAGTGAGAATCCAAGCATCATGTTCAACAAACTGTGAATTTTGTTTTTTAACCCTGATTTCCTAGCACTATAAGAATCTGGAGATGTTGAAAACTTTTTAAGGAGTGGTGGGCCTCACAAAACCAGGCTCCCTGGAGGCAGCTCATCCCATCGCACAGCTGCAAATGGTGGAGACAATGCCCAGTGCCCTCGGCGGAGGAAGTGGTGAGTGTCTCCTGGCTGTCATGTCATCAGGGATGCAGCGTTACAACAAGTTGCCCTAATGTTGGATTTAGACCTATCTGTCAACTAAGAGTTAGAACATGCCTGCTTAAAAACCTAATGCTCAGTTGCTTTCTATGCTCTTTTCAAAGTCACTAAATCCTGTAATTTATAATCTGGTACAATTGTGGTTGGTTATACGCAGTTTAACTGCAATAGCTGACTTTGTGTTTTTAGAAGGTCTATCCCTACTCATTGCTGAGCTTTTACAATCTGGACCCCACAGTCATCCATGCCCCAGTGCATGTCCTTCCCAGGTCATTAAGCAAAATGTAGGATTCCACCATTCCACATGCTGGGCCCTCGCACCTTCATAGCAATTTCCTCCCGTCCCACATCTTTCACTACAATGTTCACAAACATGATTTTCAAATCATGAAGTCTGGCCTGGACTCCTCCAAGCTGCAGATTTGCCTGCTGAGAGGTCTCCTCTTGAGTCACTCTTAACTCATGGAAGCCCAGCTCTGAGCCTGGCTCTGGTATCCCATGCATGGATGGCACTATCGCTTTCCGTGTCACTGAAGCCAAAACCTCCACAAATCCACCTGTGAACAGTTCCCAGGTCCTAGGTTGCCGGCAGACAGCTCCCCTTCACAGCTCCACGGTTCCGAGTGCCTTACTCCCAGCTCCTCCCTCGTTCTCACCACGACTGTGATAAGGAACATGGAATGGCAAACCCAAGGAAACCACCAACTTCCTTCCAAAGGACTGAGTGTCCAAGACTGCAAATGATACTTGTCTTTTACTTAGGCAGGCCATGTGACGAAACTGTTACATCTCAAAATACCCTAATCCTTCCTTAAAACTGCATCGGAGAGAAAGGATTTTCACATGTGCCTGAAAATAATGGGTTATTTTGGGTGGACTAGCACCAGCCATGCTTCACAGCGAGTTTCCACTAGCCCAACCGGTTCCCGATGCTAAGAGGGCAGTTCCCATTTCCAAGTATGATCGCACTTTACCTGATTACAAGAAATTACACCATCATTACATGCAGGTGCAAAACCTGCCCACAGTGAAAATCAGCAACTAATTTTTTCTCAAATTTCATGAATTTATTACAATACCATATCTCCCATCTCTCCAGTTACAAATCAGGGAAATGAGACTGGGAACAAGGTCACTGTGTCACTTTGGTGACAGCACATTTTTAGAAAAAGGATAAAATCACAGACTATTATGTCTGCTGTTCGGTTCAAAGATTCAATTTCTCCCTTGTGGGGTGGATATCCACTGGTATTCTCACCTGTCTCAGCAACTAGCATAAAGTACAGCTTTAAGTATACTGGTTGCTGAGCTTGCTTAGCATTTGCTTACTGTTTTTACAGTTTGTCATTATACTTCCATCAGAAGAGATGCTAGGTGCCATTATGATCCTTTGTGGAGTCACTGTGATTGCTTTTGAAGAATTTTTAACAACGTTGAGCTCATCTAGATTCAAGAGCTACGATCACCATCCCCCACGCCCAATTTAGAATTCTTGTTAACGACCATGGCTAGAGCCTGAAGTGTGGAACAAGCTAGAGAGTAACCAAAGCTTCCTAACAGGGTCTTTCACTAACCTCGCTGATCTACCAGCAAACCCTAAACTCACTGGCAGTGGGGAAAGGTTGCAGAGTTATTTTTGCAATAAGATGTCATACATTTTTTGGCTATTAGTACTTGGGATCCGCATTTTTAACTGGGATTTTGTAAAGAAACCTGGTTTTGTCAAGCTTATCAAAAGGTAAGCTGTTTGAAAAGTCTTCGTTGACTTTTGAGGAAAATCCCACCGTTGAAATGCCTTACCAGACAGTAAACACATGCCCGTGTAGCACAGACCAGAACCCGTCCCATCACTGCATCCCCACAGTTACCAAAGTTGAATAAACTCTCTCAATAAACAGTCTATAAAGGGGGAAATGCTCTATGTTTCACAAAGAAGGACAGCTTTACCGAGTTTAAGTATGAATTAAAATACAGATCCTGTTACAACTCCTTGAAAAAATTCACAGCGAGGCATGTTCAAAAGTGCGTGCCCAAAACCAGCAGTAATTTGAAGCAGCAGCTTTGACTGTACCTTATCAGAGAAACACATTTTGCTGGATCACAATGTGTCACATCATGGGGATCAGAAACCTAGAGTTTTGACCCAACTCACATTGCCATGTGCCTCTACAGAAGTTAACCCACTCATTTGCACATAAAATTGGTTACCTACCTCACCAAAGGCATGTGTCCACCTCGGCTATCAGAAGAACGAATGTAGGAGGTGCTCTTCAGGACAACTTCAAGAGAATAAATGATTTCATTCTCTCACTGGCTTTAGACCAACCAGGTACACAGGAAGGCAAATGAGTGGGCCTCTGCCTACTGTGGAGCTGGTCTGCCAGAAAAACACCTGCCCACCACGGGACTGGTCTAAGAGCAACACCTGCCCACCACGGGGCTGATCTAACAGAAACACCTGCCCACCATGGGGCTGATCTACCAAAAACATTTGTGACGTTACAGGAGTGGCAGGGAGGAAAGCAAAAGAGGGGAAGAAGTGAAGGAAGCTGCCCTTTTATAACCAAGAAAGTGATTTGGCTGAGTAAATTTCTTTTGGATAAGCAGGCAAGTCATAAATCCTGGCTACCAATCCATGTATTTTATTAGATAAGTGTTTTGTAAATATTTTCTCCCCGTTTGTAAGTTGTCATTTCATTCTCTGAACACAGTCTTCACAGAGAAGTTTTTGATTTTAATGGAAATTCAACTTATCAATTATTTCTTTCATGAACAGTGCTTTTGGTACTGTATCTAAAAGTCATCACCAAATCCAAGGTCACCCAGATATTCTATGTTATCTTCTATAAGTTTTATAGTTTTGCATTTTACATACAGGCCTATGATCCATTTTCAGTAATTTTTTTTTGACAAGTTAAAGGTCTATGTCCAGATCCATTTCTTTTTGCATGTAGATGTTCAGTTGTTCCAGCACCATTTTTGAAAAGGTCATCTTTTCTCCACGAATTGCTCCTTTGTCAAAGATCAGTTGGCCCTATTTGCACTGAGTCTGTTTTCTGGGCTGTCTATTCTGCACTATTGAACTATTTGTCTATTTTTTGACCAATACAACACTGTCTTTATTATAGTACCTTTCTAATAAGTCTTGAAGTCATCCCTCCAACATTGTGAAAATGTCTTTTATAAGAGTTTTGTAGCTGTCTTCATATAGACCTTATGCATGTTTTCTTGGATTTATGCCTAAGAATTTGCTATTTTTGGTGTTAATTTTATGTTGTGTCTTTAATTTCAAATTCCAATTTTTTATTGCTGGTGTTTAGGAAAATCACTGACTTCTGATGATAACCCTGTATTTTGCAACCTTGCTATAATTGTTTATTTGTTTCAGGGTAATTTTCATTGATTCTTTGCAATTTTTGCACAAACAATGTCATCTGTGAAATGGGTTTATTTCTCCCTTCTTGGTCTGTATAGCTTTTATTTCCTTTTCCTGTCTCGTTTCATTTGCTCAAACTTCCAACATGGTAAGAGTGCTTTGCTTCTGATATGAGGGGAACATATCCAGTTTCTCATCATGAAGTATGAGGTTAGCTACAGGGTTTTTGTAAGTATTCTTCATCAAGTTGAGGAAGTTCCCCCTCCATTCTTATGTTGTAGGAAGTTTTATTATAAAGTGGTGTTGGTTTTTAGCAAATGCTTTTGCTGTACTATAGATGTCATCATATATTTTTTTCTTCTTTAGCCTGTTGATGATTCCAGTTTTCAGATGTTGAGCCAGTCTTGTATACCTGGGATAAATCCAGCTTGGTTATGGTGTACAATTGTTTTTATACATTGTTGGATCTGATTTGCTCATACTTTATTGAGGATCTCCACGTCTACATTCATGAGAAATACTGGTCTGCAGTGTTGCCTTCTTTAAATGTCTTTGTCTGCTTTTGGTTTGAGGGTAATGCTGATCCTGCAGAATGACTTAGGAAATGTTCCCTCCATTTCTGTCTTCTGGAAGTGATTGTAGAGTACTGAAATAAGTGTTTGATAGAATTCACCAGTGAACCCATATGGGCTCAGTGCTTACTGTTTTGGAGAATTGTTAGTTACTGGTTAAATTTCTTTAATAATACAGGCCTCTTCAGATTGTCTTTTTCTTCTGTCAGTTTTGACAGGTTTGTTTTTTAAACAATTTCTCCATTTCATCTGCGTTATCAAATTTGTGGGCACAGAGTTGTTAATAATATTCAATTATCTTTTTAATACGAGATTATTAGATCTTGGAACCAGGACTGATGGCCTTTCTTTCATTTCTGACTTCAGTAATCTGGATCCTCGCTCCTTTTTTCTTCATTAGCCTGGTCAGAGGTTTAATAAATGCTTTGATCTTTTCAAAGAGCTAGCTCTGGGCTTCATTAAGTTTCTCTACCTATTTCTATTTTCAGTTTCATTGATTTCCTTTCTTATTCATAGTATTTCTTTTCTTCTGCTTATTTTGGATTTAATTTGGCCTTCTCTAGTTTTTTTAAAGCAGAAGCTTAGATGACTGATTTTGGATCTTACTCCATTTCTAAGTATGTATTGATAGCTAAATAAATTTCCTTCTAATCTTGCTTCTTTGGTAGCTCAAAAATTTTGATAAGCTGAATTTTCATTTTTACTTAGTTCAAAATATCTTAAAATTTATCTTGACTTCTTCTTTGACCAATGTGTTATTTAGAAGCATTTTGTTTAATACCCATACATTTGAGAATTTTCTGGCTTTCTGTTATTGATTTCTAGTTTAATTCCACTGTGGTGTAAGAGCAGACTTCGTTCTACTTCTGTTCTTTTAAATATGTAAGGTGTGTTTTATTGTGCAGAATATAGTCTATCTTGGTCAATATTCCATGTAAGCTTGAGAGGAAAGTGTTTCTGCTGTTTTAGGTAAAGTCGTCTATATACAGAATTCTGCGTTGGTGTTTTATTTTCTTTCAACAGTTTAAATATTTGAATCCACTTTTTTTCCTGTTTGTGGTTTTTCAAGAGTAGACTTAAGTAATTCTTTTCATTAATCCTCTGTATGTTAGCCATTTTATTTCTGTAGCTTCTTTCAAGATTTTATTTTCATCTTTGATTTTCTAGAGTTCAAATGTAAAATGCTTAGCTGTGGATTTTTAATACATATCTTGCTTGTTCTTTTCGATTCCTGAATCTGGTTTGGTATCTACCATTAGTTTTGGGAAATTCTCAGAAACTTTTACTACAAATAGTTCTTATTTTCTTTTCTTTCTTTATTCTCTTTCTGGTATTCCCATTTCATGTATGTTACTTCTTTTGTAATTCTCCTACAGTTCTTGGCTATTCTGTTATACTTTTTAAAAAGTATTTTCTAATCTCCTTTTCAGTTTGGAAATTCTTTAAGCTTACTGATTTTTACCTGGCCTAACCCTAGTCTACTGATTAGGCCATCAAAGGCATCTGTCATTTCTATTGCATTGTTTTTTATGTCCAGCATTTCTCTTTGGTTTTCTTTTTTTTTTTTTTTTTTTTTTGAGACGGAGTTTCGCTCTTGTTACCCAGGCTGGGGTGCAATGGCATGATCTCAGCTCACTGCAACCTCCGCCTCCTGGGTTCAGGCAATTCTCCTGCCTCAGCCTCCCGAGTAGCTGGGATTACAGGCACACACCACCATGCCCAGCTAATTTTTTGTATTTTTAGTAGAGACGGGGTTTCACCATGTTGACCAGGATGGTCTCGATCTCTTGACCTTGTGATCCACCAGCCTTGGCCTCCCAAAGTGCTGGGATTACAGGCTTGAGCCACCGCTCCCGGCCCTCTCTTTGATTTTCTTAGAGTTTCCACCTCTTTGCTTATATCACTCATCTGTTCTTGTAGGTGTTCACTTTTTCCATTCGAACCCTTTAGCACTCCCTGTTTATATCATCCGTCTTGCTATATCTAGGTCTTATTTCGGTGCTTGCTTTGTGTCTTCAGACTGTCTTTCATTTTTTCCCTTTGAGCATGCCTTATAGGTTTTGTGTTACACGTTGGATGGTGCAGCAGGTAAAAGTGCATGAGTTAAATGAAGCTTTAGTGCAAGATTTATGTCTGCCTGCCTAGGAGTCAGGCTGTGTTTATGTTTGCTGTAGCTGTAGGTTTAAGAGGCTAAAATGTCCTCTGTTGTCCTTGGTTTTGTCTCCCCTGTTATACCTTTTGGTCTCCCCAAGACATCTTCTTAAATAGGGTTTGAATCTAGCAATGACCCCTTTCAGCTCTAGTTCCATGTTATTATACAGGAGCCCTACTGATGTGGTAGAAAGGTGATGAAGGGGAAGAGCCACTCAACGATGCTACAATTGGGGCTCAGTTCCATAATAAGCCTGTACCCCTGGGCTGCAACCATCACAAGTGCTTCTTAGCTTTCTTTTCACTGTGTAAGAAAGGAAGACAATGGGGCTTGAGTTGAAAATTGCCCTTCACTCCCACTGCCTAAGCTCCCATAAAACCCAAGTCTGTGAGGCTTGAAAAACAGATTTCTGTTGAGGGAAGTCCTTGATAAGAACATAATGCTTTGTGAGTACTCCCTAACGGTGACTTCTCTCCTATTCCTGGCAGAAGTATGGGGGTATTTTTCTATGATCTTCACATGCGCACCCTAGTGGCGCTCCTAGAAAATTCACAGAAGTAGAATAAGCTGTCTGGAATCTTTCTCTCAAGCTAGTTCACGCTTGGAGTCCAGCACTTTGACAACTGTGGTTTCAGTGCTCCCAGTGGGTGCTAACTCCAGCTAGGGCTGCTTCTCCTAGCGGCGGTGGCCAGCTGTGATTTCTGCATCCACCTGATGATTGCTCCAATTTTGGGGAGGAACATGTGTGCTGTGACCTCAATTCCCCCAGGTATCTAAGAAAAACTGTCAATCTTCAGCAGGGTCAGTACCTCTCTTGTGAGGAAGATAAGACTGATGACTTGGAAGATGATTCTTACATGTCAAAACAAAAACCCTCTGTCCACTTTCAGTTGAGTTATTAGTCCTTTCATTGTTAAGTTATAAAAGTTCTCTGGATAGAGATATTTGGTATGAAAAGACTTTCTCCCACCCTTTATTTTGTCTGTTCAGTTTCAGATGGTGTCCTTGAAAGCACAAAAATTACTAATTTTGATAAACTCCAATTATCTAAATAAGTCATGAATTTTAATTCATACTCCCAGATTTTCAAATCAGCATTTAAGATCCTGATCTGAACAGGAAAGCCACACTACTGAGGGGCAGACTGTAAGGTTTATGGTTAAACATGGAGGTCAAATGTGTCTTCTTCACTTGAATTCTAGCCAAAAATGCATATTACTTAAGCATGGAAGTTTTACATTTCCTTAGAAGGATATAATTGTTAACAAGGTTAAAATACTCTTAGGTATTGGATAATGGAAAGTTCATTGCATCTCCTGGGTGCGTCATTAAGGCTAAAATCAAGGCCACAGAATATACTAGAAGCTTTGTGTAGCTCAAGTCTCTATCACCCATTTAGTTAAAAAATTAAGTTACTTTATTTATACACTAAATTTTAAGAGCAATTTGTTAAAATGATTACATTTCTAAGGACATAGAACATACGTGTTCCCATTTCTTAGACAGTTTATAAGAAAAAAACTCTTCTTGGTTTGTAAAAACAAACAATAGTATTGTGTTGTGCTCAAAGTAAATATTCTTTCAAAATCTAATCCCCCATGTTTACATCAGCCCATAAAAAAGGCCTGTTCTATTCATATCACAGAAGAAATTCGTCCAAGTACAGATGGGAAGTGACAGTCCTGATCAAAGTTCTGCCCTTTGTCCTTAAGCAGTGGTGTGCTCATAATGCTTATCAGCCACCTCTCCGGAGAAATATGTACGTATGTGTCTTTGTAGGTTTGCTATGTAAAAAATGAGTTGCACAAAATTTTTAAAAGATAAAATATATAATACCCTTTCTTGTAAATCTAATACACCTATAATTTCTTTGTGACTTGGTGTTTCTTGCAAACCCACCATAAATTTTTGTAACTCTATCAGCAACAACATTGTTACCAAGGAAGAAGATGAAGAAAAGCATGATCACTATCTGACTCAGCAAAGAAGCTGCCAGTGTCACTGACTGCTGGGGGATGTTTCTGTTTAGGTTAACAAGCAGGATCAAAGTGAAAAAATGAAGACGTGTCGATTTCACTTATTTATCATTGGTGTGAATAATTTTTTGCTGAACCAGATACTAGTTTCGAATATTAAAAGAACGTAACTCAAATGTTTATGCTATTTACGATATGATGGCCACAGATGTAATACGCTTTTAGGTTTCATCTGCACTTATAACAAATTCTCTATCATTTTAAGTCTACACAATCACCAGAATAATAAATCAGAGCCTAATTCAAAATATCTGCTGATTCCTATGGTGTAAATTCTCCCACCGGGCTTCCTCCAAGCTACCCCTATGACATCACTGAACATGGAGCTGAGGGGAGGTGTGCAGCAGCACAGCATGAAATGCACCTCCTCGCAGACAAGAGAGAAAGAAAGAAATTTTAAAGCACCCACAAAGTACCTAGGGGTTCTGAATATGTATTACCTTTGTCGGTAATGTAATTATTTAAGTTTATATCATTTCATCTCTTTACTGGCACACAAGATTCCTGAAAACTTAACAGTTGGTTCTTGCAAGCCAGTATGAGCTGCTCCAGCACCACTGGGTTTGCTGAACAAATCTGCACTGGTGTGCGTATTCATCAGGAGTCTCCAGATAAACCAATAGGGTGTGCATGTGCAGAGGAGTTTGTGAGGGATTGGCTCACACGTGCATGGAGGCTGACAGATCCCAAGATCTGCAGAGTGTCAGCCAGCAGAAGGCCCAGGGAATGAACTGTGGTGTTCCAGTCTGAAGCCTGTGGGCTCGAGACCCAGTAAGTAAGAGCTGATGTCAGAGGCCATCATGCAGGAATTCCCTCAGACCTAATAGAAGGTGTCCTCCATTCTAGTCAGGTCTTTCAGAGGATTGGTTGAGTCCCACCCACCCTAAGAAGGGGTCTGCTTCACTGAGGACACCAATTCTCATGATAATCTCATTCAGAAGCACCTCCAGGCATGCTCAGAAGAACATCTGACCAATGCCTGGGAACCCCATGGCCCCTCAAGCTGAGCCACAGATTACCCAGCATGCTGTGCAGCAAGTCCTGAATGTCATTGCTTGGTTCACAGCAACTGCGACTACAGGCAAAACAACTTACAACAAATCATACAATAATGTCTTTTAGATCAACTTTGCTTCCTTACCAAGTGGATGAGGAAAAAACATTGGTTTCACTATAAGTCGATCTACTTAAAGTTGTCAATCACTATAAGTCGATCCACTTCCAGGAACCTACTGAAGACATGAGGTGAGGACTTACTGTGCTGCTGAAGGCCTGTCACTCGCTGACACAGGCACTGCCCATGTATGTATTCCAGGCTTTCTTTCTTTTGTCCCTGTATGTTACAGAACTTAAACAGAGTGGAAAAAAAGGTGGTCAAGTCTGCCTAGCCCTCCTGACTAAGGATGCCTTCATGGCACTGGCCTGGGGCTTGGCTGCCATCAGGGAAGGCTGGTATGGAACAGGAGCCCCATCCTCTGGTCCAGGTGCACAAGTGAATGCAAGGACCTGGACGAATGTGCGGTGGGGAGCAGCAAGAGGTGCAGACTCTGGAGTTCTTCCCTGTGAACTTCCCGTGATTACCGCCATGCTGATGGACCCCCATGGGTCACTTCAGCTCACAGGGCCATGCCTTCTATTCCTACTGACTGTGAAAGTTTCTCAGAGAATTAGGTGGGTCAGACCCTGAAAATAATCAGCAAAGCACCGGGGTATGGGCAGGTGCCCCACAAGCATAGCTGTCATAATCATCTTTTTACTGCCCATATGTGGCTTGTATTCAGTTAAAGTCAGATAGTCCCAAGTTACAACATAAACAGAAGTCACAAATCAGACTCTGCCTGAACTCATCAAATTAAAATTCAAAACTCAGGGAACATCAAAGAAAAGGAAAGTTGGGATGACAGGTAATAACAGTGTGTGTGCACGTGTGTCAGCATGTGGGCAGGTGAACATGTGTGTGTCAGTATGCGGGCAAAGAAGCGTGTATGTGTGTGCATTTGCGCATCAGCAGAGAGGCTACAGAACAAACCATGAAGAAAGCCGAAGTAAAGAAAATACATCATCACAGTCATCATGAAGAAAACACCTGGTTGTTGGAAATCACTTTTGGGATCCCTTAAGATTTTATAAAGTAGTAAAACAAACCTCTTTCAGCAATAAATGAACATAGGTATTTGTACATGCCCCAAAATTCCACAACCCAAGGAAAAATCCACAATTTAAAACAATCGTGAACTGAAATGTTGAAACAGTCATGCAGAGCAAAATTCTGAACTTTTCCTCTTGTTCTGAATTGAATTCAAGGTTTCACATCCTTATCTTTCCAAACAACTATTGAATATGAATAAATCTGAAATTCATGAAGTTATCCAAACAATTAAGGGCATCCTAAGCCTTAGCAACAGTTACTCTTTCTTAGAATCAAAAGAGTAAGAATAATTCACTCATTCTCAAAACCACAGGCACCGAATTCTCAAGTCCATGCCTTGTCTGAACCTTCATGTTCCAAAGGGATTTGACCTTAAGCTGGGCTCATTCTCATTTGCTTAAAATGAGAATGTACTTTAGGAGAAACTAACACGGGGAAATAATCTCACTACCCATCAGTAGGGAAGTGGTTAAATGTATACAGTGTACGAGCACATAGCATGGGCAGTGAAGGCACGGATGTCAGTGACCAGCCACCTCTTCCAGGAGCCTGTGTTAGGAAGACATCTGTATAGTGAAGAAAGGTGAACACACAAAGAAGTTTATTTCAGTATTCACCTAAAAAGAAAGTAACCCAAATGCCCACACGACATATTTGATGGTGCGTCCATATTTGCAGTGTCATTCAGCCACTCAAATGCAAGAGACATAGCAACAGCCAGGAAATCTGTGTGACGTAGGTCACGAGACAAGGCGCAGTGACGCACAGAGTCAGTCCAACGTGATCCGTGTGTACTTCACGTGGAGACATTTATCTTCCAGCTGCGGAAATAAGGCTGGGAGAAGGGTGGCCATCCGAACCAGTCATTTCTAGAGTAGGAAATGCGGGGAGAGGCAGATGCTCACTCTCAATGCATTCACGTCTACCTCGTTTGAATAAAACCAGACCCAAAAGAGTCCGGCAGCAGAAACCGAGAAAGAGAGTGAAAGGTGACGCTCATGACACATCATTAGGGGGACAGAGACGGTTACAGAGCAGTGTGCGTAGCAGAAGCTCATCTTTACCAAATACTTACCCATTGTGTTTAAGTGTGGAAATTAAAGATACTTAATTTAAAAAGCTGATAAGAAAGCATTCTCATAGACCAAATGGGTATGTTTAGAGTGACTAATTCAGCTACAGAAAAGGATGTTTGATTCCCGCTAAAACTTCCCTGAAGGTGGTTCGAAGTAGAGTCTTCCTCAACACCTACCTGTTTAAATAGTTATTTTAAAAATCAGCTTAGTCGTGATTTCTCAGAGACGTGTCCTGGATTTTCTTTTTCTGATCAAGTGCTCGAGGCTGCATTCGTGACGCCTGACCCATTCACAGCCCAAGTGGACAACTGGTGACACTTCCCAGGAAACTCGGGTTCCCAGGATTCCCGCAGGAGCGTCGCTGGCGGAGGGTCCGACGCACTTACCAGGCAGGAAGCGGGGAGGGCCCGCTGTGGCCTCCGCGTGTGACTCAACCCGTCAGGGGCCGTGTGTGTGGTGACGGTGACGTCAGGGGCCGTGTGTGTGGTGACGGTGACGTCAGGGGCCGTGTGTGTGGTGACGGTGCCGTGTGCAGCGCCGGGGTCGGCTCAGGGGCCGTGTGTGTGGTGACGGTGCCGTGTGCAGCGCCGGGGTCGGCTCAGGGGCCGTGTGTGTGGTGACGGTGACGTCAGGGGCCGTGTGTGTGGTGACGGTGCCGTGTGCAGCGCCGGGGTCGGCTCAGGGGCCGTGTGTGTGGTGACGGTGACGTCAGGGGCCGTGTGTGTGGTGACGGTGCCGTGTGCAGCGCCGGGGTCGGCTCAGGGGCCGTGTGTGTGGTGACGGTGCCGTGTGCAGCGCCGGGGTCGGCTCAGGGGCCGTGTGTGTGGTGACGGTGACGTCAGGGGCCGTGTGTGTGGTGACGGTGCCGTGTGCAGCGCCGGGGTCGGCTCAGGGGCCGTGTGTGTGGTGACGGTGACGTCAGGGGCCGTGTGTGTGGTGACGGTGACGTCAGGGGGCGTGTGTGTGGTGACGGTGACGTCAGGGGCCGTGTGTGTGGTGACGGTGACGTCAGGGGGCGTGTGTGTGGTGACGGTGACGTCAGGGGGCGTGTGTGTGGTGACGGTGCCGTGTGCAGCGCCGGGGTCGGCTCAGGGGCTGTGTGTGTGGTGACGGTGACGTCAGGGGCCTTGTGAGTGTGGCGACGGTGACGTCAGGGGCCGTGTGTGTGGTGACGGTGACGTCAGGGGGCGTGTGTGTGGTGACGGTGACGTCAGGGGCCGTGTGTGTGGTGACGGTGACGTCAGGGGGCGTGTGTGTGGTGACGGTGACGTCAGGGGCCGTGTGTGTGGTGACGGTGACGTCAGGGGCCGTGTGTGTGGTGACGGTGCCGTGTGCAGCGCGGGGGTCGGCTCAGGGGCCGTGTGTGTGGTGACGGTGACGTCAGGGGCCGTGTGTGTGGTGACGGTGACGTCAGGGGGCGTGTGTGTGGTGACGGTGACGTCAGGGGGCGTGTGTGTGGTGACAGTGACGTCAGGGGGCGTGTGTGTGGTGATGGTGACGTCAGGGGACGTGTGTGTGGTGACGGTGACATCAGGGGCCGTGTGTGTGGTGACGGTGACGTCAGGGGGCGTGTGTGTGGTGACGGTGACGTCAGGGGCCGTGTGTGGTGGCGACAGTGCCGTGTGCAGCGCCGGGGTCAGCTCAGGGGCCGTCTGTGGTGGCGACAGTGCCGTGTGCAGCGCGGAAGTGGGGCTCAGTGATCGGGAAGGCAGCCCCTTAGCGGCCGCAGGTAGAGGGAGCACATCGCAGGGCCACCAGGTTCCGAGCCTGGCCGCGCTAGAAGGGCTTCCGGTGGCATCTGGACAGAGCAGCAGGATGTGGGGCCGTCGGGGAAGGGTAAGTGGAGGCAGTGCCCACCCTGGGAGCAAATGTCAAAAGGCCAGGGCCCCTTGGGTGTGGGGGAGGCCACCCTGGGACCCCTGAAGGGGACCGGGCCTTGGTGCGGGACATCAGGAGGCGAAGGCCCCAGGAGGGATGGACACGTGCCAGGCTCTGCCGCTTCCCGCTTGGGGAGCAGGGTAGTTTCCTGCAACATTTCCCAAGGACTCCGTGTACGTTTCAAACGTGCAGCCTGTTAAAAATAATTACTCTCGATTTACCATAAAAGGCTGGGTCCTCTGCGACTCTGCTGTGTGGGAGCATTGTGTGTCTGCGTGAAAGGTCTTCAAGGGGCCGGGCACGGTGGCTCAAGCCTGTAATCCCAGCACTTTGGGAGGCCGAGGCGGGTGGATCATGAGGTCAAGAGATCGAGACCATCCTGGTCAGCATGGTGAAACCCCGTCTCTACTAAAAATACAAAAAATTAGCTGGGCATGGTGGTGTGTGCCTGTAATCCCAGCTACTCGGGAGGCTGAGGCAGGAGAATTGCCTGAACCCAGGAGGCGGAGGTTACGGTGAGCCGAGATCGCGCCATTGCACTCCAGCCTGGGTAACAAGAGTGAAACTCCGTCTCAAAAAAAAAAAAAAAAGGTCTTCAAGGCAGGAGAGTGAGTCACAGCCATGTGGCAGCAGAGTCCATGACAGCGCAGAGCCACCAGGCCTTTCTGGGTAAACACCCATCTGAGAAGCAGGTTTTCATTACTGGTTTAAAAACAGAGACTCCACCCACGCACAGGTCTATCGCACTTCAAATTAAGGTGACTCCCTGAACACATTAGATAGGGTCTAAAATTTGGAGCTTAAAAACAGCTTTATGGCCAGGCTTGGTGGCTCACACTTGTAATCCCAGCGCTTTGGGAGGCCAAGGCAGGCGGAGACCACCCTGGCCAACATGGCAAAACCCCATGTGTACTACTAAAAGTACACAAATTAGCCAGGCATAGTGGTGGGCGCCTGTAATCCCAGCTACTTGGGAGGCTGAGGCAGGAGAATCGCTTGAACCCGGGAGGTGGAGGTTGCAGTGAGCCAAGATTGCGCCATTGCACTCCAGCCTGAGCGACAGGGCAAGACTGTGTCTCCAGAAAAAAACAGCTTTATGTCTCCCTGAATCTATTCACAACATGGGATGTGAGGGAGGCATGCATTTTACATAAGGCTTGAATTTGTTTTCTTGTGGAAAGCACAGACTCCCTAAATTCTTGTACATAGTACCATTTTTATTATCAGTTATTGTTTCCAAATAACGTTTGAGATTATCAAAATGTACACATTTGGGTCAACTAAGTAGGATTTTAATAAGCGATCTCTAGGGAATAAAAGAGTCGGCTGTTCTGAACTTCAGGCACTGCTGTGAGCCACCGGACTTGGCTTTAGACTTGTATTGATTGCACAAGTTTTAAATGTCATCTCGCTGTCACATTTTTCATGTTAACTGTGATGGTGTTGACTCTTTTATGTAATGCTTAATGGAATTCCTACTGTTCATAAATGACACTAGGATCTTGAAATAATATTGAGTTAATAAATGAGAAATCTTTGGTTACCCAGACAATATTAGATGAATTAAAATTCACAGAAACAGAGAAAGAGTAGGTCCTGGGGGTCACCAACCACGGTTTTTACTGTCTAAATTTCCTTTTTGTAACGTTCCAATTAAGATGATAAAATTAATGTCATTATTACTTGCTTACACTATGTTGAGAGGAATTATATTGAACACTTTAAATGCTGTCATCTACATGAATATTCTATATATAAAAGTTATATTAAATATAAAAATTAAGCAAAAATGCAAATTTGTACCATATACATAGACAGCGAAGATTGGTAAGTAAATAAGAGGCAGTAAAAGGTTACTCTTGATCTTTGGTGTAACTGCCCAGGGAGCTCAGATTCTGAACTGTTTACTCCAAAGCCGCTACCTTTTGTTTTTCCCTCACATCTGAGAGCTAACTTGCCTTAGGCAGGCTGCCTTCTGAAATACTCATTCTCAAACACTATTGCCAAACGAAGTTGTGGGGTGGCTGAGCTATATCCGCCTCTGCTCCCTGCAGGAAAGGTCCTATGGGACCAGTGGCCATCGCCTTCCTGGACGTGGACTTTCCTTTGACACAAGAAGCTCCAGGGGGTGGCCACTGTTGCTGCTTTTCCTGCTGATGCCACTGGTGCTTTCCCAGATGGCACATGAACCGAAGCCCACACAGTCCCTGATAAGGGGCACAGCAGCTGGCATGGCTGTGTAAGGGCTGCCCATTCCCACACTGTTCCCATGAGGGGACCCCAAATCTAAAACCTGCCTCCTGCCCATGGGAATGGGCTGCTGCAGTCGGTACCTCAGCACAGAGGGAGGCACAGTCACAAAGCCTGGCATGAAAGCCACAGATGGATCCTATGAAGGCCATCGAGGTTTCCAAGGCTCTTGTCACCTGAGGGCCACAACAAAGTGCCCTGCACTGTATGGCTCGGGGACCAAGGGCTATGCTCCCTGCCGTGACCACCCCTGCTGCATGGCCAGCCCTGTGGAGTCACAGCATGTCACGTCTCCAGGGAGGGCTCCACTCTGCTCCATCTGATGTCGTGATCACCATCACAGGATTGATTTCACACTCCCCTCTCAGGGTGGAGGACTCTGCTGGAGCAGGTGACCTAAAGAAGGAGCATTTGGGAGGACAGGCCAGGCCAGGACCTAGGTGATTATCTCCAGGAGGCTCCCTCAAGACACCCACCGCAGCGAAGACTCCCAACACCACCGTGTGGCCACCGTGCAAAGATGGGTCAGCAACTCTTCAACAGTGACTTTGGAGGCAGGCAACTGGTGCCCACAGCTGCTGACCCAAGATCAGGCAGAACAAAAGTTAATTATGGAGACCGGATGGCACTGAGGAGGGTAATTTAATTGTATTCAGTGTTCTGCTTTCTAGGGCTACGGGAAGAAGCCCCTCTCGTTAGTTCACCATCTGTTTTTAGCTGTAATTTTGCTACTTGAGATGAGAGACCCTTTCACTGGTGCCTCATTCCAACTAATTCCTCAGATTTTGGTTAAAATGTCCTGTGTAAAATTTTATGCAAATTATAAGACAATGAGCCATGTGAACACAAGTATGACGACTATAATAATTGGAATTCAAAGAAATGTTTTTACAAATGCTAAGCTTAGATATCTCATTAACAACTACATTGAAATTGTACTCATTCTAATAACTAGAACCTGGAACCAGTCGAATCTCTGTGGACAGCAGCGCTGGTGGTGTCTGTGACCGCGCTGGAGAAAAGAAGCTGCATACTGATGGGCTTTGCCAGCAAACCCACTCCACGCAGGGGTCAAATGGTCTACAAAGCCTTCGCTAGTCCAGCACTTACCACTGACAGTTTAGTTACTTTTCTAGTTTATGTAAGAACCTGTCCTTCTCTCTACCAGAGAAGAAAACAAAAAATTTAAAACAAACATGTAACTATAACAATGTCAGAATGTCAGGACAAATTTCTTTCATATCTTCCATAATTCTGACTTATTTTTTAATTTAAAAAAATAAAAATACTATGTTACTTTGAAAATATATTAATTCTAATGTCTTAATATTCAGAAATACTTGGGTACAAATTTAAGGAAAATCTCATTCAATAAAACAACAGGTCCCACTGTTGCACAGCCAGAACTAGTCTCCCTACATAGAAATGACACCCAGAACGTCCTCCTAACAAACAGAACCGTTGTCTAGATTTTGGCTTAAGTTCACACCTTAAAGAAAGAAAAGAATGTCGCTTCTGCAAGCCAGCACCCTGGCACACTGGGACTCGGAGAAAGAAGCATACACCCTCTGTTACAGGTGAGGTATGCAAAATTGTGTGGAGTCAGACTGGATGGTTCTTGGATCCAAGCCTGAAAATAAATGAGCTAATGCTGGAACTCATTTTCCTGAGCACACAGTTTTGCAATGACTGAAGCAGTCAAAATATGACATCAGGCACTTTACCAAGCCACATGACAGAAGTCACTGGCCTTGATATTGTATGGCTCCAGCTTCTGCTGACCATCTATGGAGAAGTACGGACACTAACCAAGACCTTTTAATGGAACTATGTGCATAGATCAGGCAAACTAGACAAACCTAATGGAGTATGTACAACACCAAGACATAGTTCACAAGCAACATGAGAGCCACCACTGAATTGGTGTCAAGATAGGGGTTTGTGCAGAATCCCTTCCCCAAATTAGAAAACTGATGGAAAGGAATAGTATCCATGGCATTACAAGTACCTTTGGAACCCTAATTGTATAAATGCTATATGGACAGTTCTAGACTTAGAGTGGTTCAACTTACAATTTTTGACTTTACAATCAATTTATTGGGACATAACCCATCATAACTCAAGAAGCATTTGGACTTACAATGGTTCAACATATGATGTTTCGACTTTACTATGGGCTTATCAGGGTTTTAAATGCATTTCAACTTAAAATATTTTCAACTTACAGTAGGTTTATCAGGATGTAACTCCATCATAAGTCAAGGAGCATCTGTAAATAAAACGTATGACCAATTTCCAGTCTCTGTCAGATAAATAAATGCCAGCTGACTAAACAGAAACACTCAACTAATGGTCTTCGTATACACACTAAGTGAGAGTAGCTTTTATGATCAAGAACAATCATTAGAAAAGTTTACAATCACAGAAGATACAATTCAGGGCCGGGCATGGTGGCCCACGCCTATAATACCTGCACTTTGGAAAGCCGAGGCAGATGGATTGCCTGAGGTCAGGAGTTCAAGACCAGCCTGGGCAAAATGGTGAAACCTTGTCTCTACTAAAAATACAAATAGCTACCATGGTGGCACCTGCCTGTAATCCCAGCTACTTGGGAGGATAAGGCACAAGAATCACTTGAAGCCAGGAGGTTGCAATGAGCCAAGATTGCGTCACTTTACTCCAGCCTGGGTGACAGAGTGAGAGTCTGTCTAAGAAAAAAAATACACTTCAGGAAGAATTGCCCAAAACCTGGAAATAAATTTTAAAGATGACTGTATGCCCCTCTAACAGCATGTAAGAACCCATATGAGGGGAAATGGGCTGTCTTTGGAAACATAACCACAACTAACAAATTATTAACATTTAAAACCTTTTAAAGTTGGAGCCCAGTTAGAACATTTAAGGGTTGATGATTTTATTTTCTTTCTTTCTCGTAGAGAGGATAATCCTCAAACATCAGTTTACTGCTCTATAGGACATTACCCATTTTTTAAATTATTATTATACTTTAAGTGCTGGGGTACATGTGCAGATCTTGCAGGATTATTACATAGGTATACACATGCCATGGTGGTTTGCTGCCTCCATCCCCCATCACCTACATTAGGTATTTCTCCTAATGTTATCCCTCCCCAATCTCCCCACATCCTGCTATCGCTTCCCTAGCCCCTCACCCCACAACAGACCCTAGTGCGTGATGTTCTGCTCCCTGTTTCCATGTGTTCTCATTGTTCAACACCCACTTATGAGTGAGAACATGAGGTTTTGGTTTTCTGTTCTTTTGTCAGTTTGCTGAGAATGATGGTTTCCAGATTCATCCATGTCCTTGCAAAGGACATGAACTCATCCTTTTTTATGGCTGCACAGTATTCCGTGGTGTACATGTGCTACATTTTCTTTATCCAGTCTATCATTGATGGGTATTTGGGTTAGTTCAAAGTCTTTGCTATTGTAAAAAGTGCCACAATGAACATACATGTGCATGTGTCTTTATAACAAAATGATTTATAATCCTTTGGGTATATACCCAGTAATGGGATTGCTGGTCAAATGGCATTTCTATTTCTAGATCCTTGAGGAATCGCCACAGTATCTTCCACAATGGTTGCACTAATTTACACCCCCAACAGTGTAAAAGTGTTCTTATTTCTCCACATTCTCTCCAGCATCTGTCTCCAGATTTTTTAATGACCGCCATTCTAACTGGCATTAGATGGTATCTCAATGCAGTTTTCATTTGCATTCCTGTAATTACCAGTGATGATGAACATTTTTTCATATGTTTGTCAGCCACATAAATGTCTTCTTTTGAAAATTGCCTGTTCATATCCTTCAACCACTTTTTAATGGTGGTGTTTTTTCCTTGTAAATTTGTTTTAGTTCTTTGTAGATTCTGGATATTAGCCCTTTGTCAGATGGGTAGCTTGCAAAAATTTTTTCCCATTCTGTTGATTGCCAGTTCACTCTAATGACTGTTTCCTTTGCTGTGCAGAAGCTCTTAAGTTTAATTAGATCCCATTTATCTATTTTGGCTTCTGTTGCCACTGCTTTTGGTGTTTTAGTCATGAAGTCCTTGCCTATGCCTGTGTCCTAAATGGTACTGCCTATGTTTTCTTCTAGGGTTTTTATGGTGTTAGGTCTTATGTTTAAATTTTTAATCCATCTGGAGATAATTTTTGTATACAGTGTAAGGAATGGGTCCAGTTTCAGCTTTCTGCACATGGTTAGCCAATTTTTCCAATACCATTCATTAAACAGGGAATCCTTTCCCCATTGCTTTTTTTAAAGTCAGGTAGCGTGATGCCTCCAGCTGTGTTCTTTTTGCTTAGCATTGTCTTGGTTATGTGGGCCCTTTTTTGGTTCCATATGAAGTTTAAGGTGTTTTTTTCCCCCAATTCTGTGAAGAATGTCAGTGCTAGCCTGATGGGAATAGCACTGAGTCTATAAATTACTTTGGGCAGTATGGACATTTTCAATATTGATTCTTCCTAACCATCAGCATGGGATGTTTTTCGATCTGTTTGTGTTCTCTTATTTCCTTAAGCAGTGGTTTGTAGTCTCCTTAAGAGGTCCTTCATGTCCTTTGTTAGTTGTATTCCTAGGTATTTTGTTCTCTTTGTAGCAATTGTGAATGGGAGTTCACTTTTTATTTGGCTCTCAGATTGTCTGTTATTGATGTATAGGAATGCTTGTGACTTCTGCACATTGATTTTGTATCCTGAGACTTTGCTGAAGTTGCTAATCATCTTAAGGAGATTTTGGGCTGAGACTCTGGGGTCTTCTAAATATGCAATCCTGTCATCTGCAAATAGTGATAATCTGACTTCCTCTTTTCCTAATTGAATACCCTTTATTTCTTTTTCTTGCCTGATTACTCTGGCTAGAACTTCCAATACTATGTTGAATAGGAATGGTGAGAGAGGGCATCCTTGTCTAGTGCCGGTTTTCCAAGGAAATGCTTCCAGTTTTTGCCTATTCAGTATGATATTAGCTGTGGGTTTGTCATAGATAGCTTTTATTATTTTGAGATACATTCCATCAACACCTAGTTTATTGAGAGTTTTTAGCATAAAGCGCTGTTGTATTTTGTCGAAGGCTGTCTCTGCATCTATTGAGATGATCATGTGGTTTTTGTCTTTGGTTCTGTTTGTGGTGAATTACGTTTATAGACTTGCTTATGTTGAACCAGGCTTGCATCCTGGCAGTGAAACTTGATCATGATGGATAATCTTTTTGATGTGCTGTTGCATTTGGTTTGCCAGTATTTTATTAAAGATTTTTACATCAATGTTCATGATGAATATTGGCCAGGAATTTTCCTTTTTAATTGTGTCTCTGGCAGGTTTTGGTATCAGGATGATGTGGGTCTCATAAAATGAGTTAGGGAGGATTCTCTCTTTTTATATTATTTGGAATAGTTTCAGAATGAATGGTACTGGCTCTTCTTTATATGTCTGGTAGAATTTGGCTGTGAACCCATCTGAACCTGGACTTTTTTTGGTTAGTAGACTATTAATTGCTGCCTCAACTTCAGACCTTATTAGTCTATTCAAGTATTCAACTTCTTCCAGGTTTAGTCTTGGGAGAGTGAAAGTGTCCAGGAATTTATCCATTTCTTCAAGATTTACTGGTTAATGTGCATAGAGTTGTTTGTAGTAATCTCTGATGGTAGTTTGTATTTCTATGGAATCAGTGGTGATATCCCCTTTATCATTCTTTATTGCATCTATTCATTTCTCTCTTTTCTTTTTTATTAGTCTGGCTAGCAGTGTATTCTGTTGATCTTTTCAAAAAACTAAATCCTTGATTTATTGATTTTTTAAAGGGATTTTTGTGTCTCTATCCCCTTCAGTTCTGCTCTGATCTTAGTTATTTCTTTACTTCTGCTAATTTTTGAGTTTTTTTAATCTTTCTCCTCTAGCTCTTTCAATTTTGAAAATAGGGTGGTGATTTTAGATCTTTCCTTGCTTCTGATGTGGTCATTTGGTGCTATAAATTTCCCTCTAGACACTGCTTTAAATTTGTCCCAGAGATTCTGGTACATTATATCTTCCTTCTCAATGGTTTCAAAGAACATTGTTATTTCTGCCTTCATTTCATTATTTATCCAGTAGTCATTCAGGAGCAGGTTGTTCAGTTTCCATGTAGTTGTGCAGTTTTGCATGAGTTTCTTAGTCTTGAGTTCTAATTTGATTGCTCTGTGGTCTGAGAGACTGGTTGTTATGATTTCCATTCTTTTGCATTTGCTAAGGAGTGATTTACTTCCAATTATGTGGTCAGTTTTAGAGTAAGTGTGATGTGGTGCTGAGAAGATTGTATATTCTGTGGATTTGGGGTTGAGAGTTCTGTAGATGTCTATTAGGTCCCCTTTGTCCAGATGTGAGTTCAAGTCCTGGATATCCTTGTTAATTTTCTGTCTTGTTGATCTAATATTGACAGTGGAGTGTTAAAGTCTCCCACTATTATTGTGTGGGAGTCTAAGTCTCTTTGTAGGTCATTAAGAACTTGCTTTATGTATCTGAGTGCTCCTGTATTGGGTGAATATTTATTTAGAACAGTTATCTCTTCTTATTGCATTGGTTCTTCCACCATTATGTAATGCCCTTTTTTGTCTCTTTTGATCTTTGTTGTTTAAAGTCTGTTTCCTTATAGACTAGGATTGCAGCCCCTGTTTCCTTTTGCTCTTCATTTGCTTGGTAAATCTTCCATCACTTTATTTTGAGTCTATGTGTGTCTTTGCACGTGAGACGGGTCTCCTGAATACAGCACACCAATGAGTCTTGACTTTTTATCCAATTTGCCATTCTGTGTCTTTTGATAGGGGCATTTAGCCCATTTACATTTAAGGTTAATATTGTTATGTGTGAATTTGATCCTGCCATTTTGATACTCACTGACTGGTTTGCCAGTTAGTTGATGCAGTTTCTTCATTGTGTTGATGGTCTTAATGATTTGGTATGTTTTTGCAATGGCTGGTACTTGTTGTTCCTTTCCACATTTAGTGCTTCCTTCAGGAGTTCTTATAAGGCAGGCCTGGTGGTGACAAAATCCCTCAGCAGTTGCTTGTCTGTAAAGGATTTTATTTGTCCTTCACTTATGAAGCTTAGTTTGGCTGGATATGAAATTCTGGGTTGAAAGTTTTTTTTCTTTAAGGATGTTGAATATTGGACCCCACTCTCTTCTGGCTTGTAGGGTTTCTGCCGAGATCCACTAGGAGTCTTATGGGCTTCCCTTTGTGGGTAACGCGACCTTTCTCTCTGGCTGCCCTTAGCCTTTTTTCCTTCATTTCAAACCTAGTGAATCTGATGATTACATGCCTTGGGGTTGCCCTTCGTGAGGAATATCTTTGTGGTATTCTCTGTATTTCCTGGATTTGAATGTTGGCCTGTCTTGCTAGCTTGGGGAAGTTCTCCTGGATAATATCCTGGAGAGTTTTTTCCAGCTTGGATTCATTCTCCCCATCACATTCAGGTACACTGATCAAACATAGATTAGGTCTTTTCACATAATCCCCTATCTCTTGGAGGCTTTATTTCTTTTCACTCTTTTTTCTCTAATCTTGCCTTCTCATTTTTTTTCATTGAATTGATCTTCAATATCTGATATCTGTGTATGCCTCACAAAGTTCTTGTGCTGTGTTTTTCAGCTCCATCAAGTCATTTATGTTCTTCTCTAAGCTGGTTATTCTAGTTTGCATTTTGTCTAACCTTTTTTCTAGGTTCTTAGATTCTTTTCATTGGTTTAGAACATGTTCCTTTAGCTCAGAGAAGTTTGTGATTACCCACCTTCTGAATCTTGCTTCTATGAATTCATCAAACTCATTATCCATCCAGTTCTGTTCCCTTGCTGGTGAGGAGTTGTGATCCCTTGGAAAAGGAGAGGCATTCTGGTTTTTGGTGTTTCCATCCTTTTTGTGCTGGTTTCTTCCCATCTTCATGGGAGTGCCCTCCAGCCCATTGTACTTCTTGGGTGAGGCAGCACGCCATCCTGCTTCAGTTTCCCCTCCTTGGGCTATACCCACTGTCCAACCAGTCCCATTGAGATGAACCTACTCCTTAGTTGGAAATGTAATGATCACTTGCCTTCTGCATCACTCTTGCTGGGAACTGCACTCCAGAGCTGTTCCTATTCAGACATCTTGATGGAAGTCCTGACATTACCCAGTTTTATACTTGGCATCACTATCTTATTTCAGTATTCATTTTCCCACTATGTAAATCCTTTCTGAGCCAGCTCTTCACTCTATTTGCCTCATTAATAAGTTTAATAAAACTCATTTTATATGAACATAAAAATAGTTTTTAATGACTTAACAATTACGTTTTTATAAATAAAAATGTAGTCATTCTCTCCTCTTTAGTTTAAAATAAAAGTGAATGTCAGATGGACAAGTTATTTGCTCCTGAGCCAGTCAGACCTTGCATCTCTCACAAAGACTTCTCACACACATGATGAATCAACTCTCATAATGTCACATGACTGATGACCAGTAACAGTTTCCCAGAAGACCACACTAGAGTTCAGGGGAATGAAGAATTTTGCCCAGCGGACTGACATCCCAGTGAGGGAGCCAGCCTTGTGACAATGGGCACAGAGCTCTCTGTTGCACCAGCCTGCCCCAGCTGCAGGAGACAGAATAATGTTCAAGCTCTTCAAGATCATTCTAAGCCAGCATAAACCCCCAAGGCATTCTCAGAGTTAAGACTGCAGGAAAATCATGACTCTGCAGTGGTGTTTCTCATAGAACCGGGCCATTTCTCTGAGGGACCCAGCCCTGCCTGGCTCATCTGTAACAGCAGAGTAAGCATCAATCATCCTGCCATGTGCGCTGCACAAATGCAATTGAAACTTCCTTCCCCAGACATGTTAGAGCCACAACACCAGCTGCTGCACTTACACAACTCTTCTTTCCTCTGAAACACTCTCCTTTCTACCTGTCTTTTTGAAATATATAAGCAAGTTTATTAAAAGAATTAGGAAATACCATATTTTGGTCCAATTATCCTGAAACAATATATATTATCACTTTATTACTGTTACTTTTTGGTTGTATGCAAACACCCCCTACATAGCCATAATTCAACTTACATAGATACTATAATAGCATGCCCTTTTCACTGAATTTGGATTGTATCCAGGGAAAGATGTTTTCAAGTTTTACTGCTGCATTATCCTCAGCATCAATACTTCAAAAGCCTGTAAACCAAAGCATCTACTTATAAATTTTCTTTAACAAAATAAGATCCTATCAAGCCACCTCACGTTCTCATTGCAGTTTGTCATGTGTAAGATTTCAGAGCAAGTGTCTCCTGTCCCATCATCAAATCTTCTTTTCCTATAGATACTGCTCCCATTCTCAGTCCCACAACATGCCCTTTCAGTTCCAATACCTTGGTTCAATAGTTGAAGACTCAGTTCAACTAAACTACTGAAAGGGCATGCTATGCCCTTTCAGAAACATGCCCTAAATACAACACAGAAGCATGAATGCTTCCATTTGTATGGCTTGACTTTTCTTGGGTCTTTCCCATCATTAATATCGCTAAGAAGTTTTTCTTTTTAAGCTCCAGTTTAATTTCCAAAATTAATGTCATTGCAATCACTGTAATGCCTGCAAAATACTATCCCAGAAAGATGGCTGAATGAGCAGCTTCCATCTCTCATCTCCACAGAAACAATGAAAAACAGAATCATCATATGACCCTGCAATTCCACTCACAGGTCATTCCCAGGGAAGAATCAAGAGCGGAAGCCTGGGACTTGGACACATACTTACGTGTCCACTGTTGTCCACATTCTTCACGACAGCCAAAGGCAGAAATAGCCCAAATGCCTATCAACAGATGAAGCTATCAACAAAACATGGGGACGGGGTGTGTCCATACAATGGATTTCTAGTCAGCCACATAAAGGAATGCAGTGCTGACAGAGGCCACAACATAAATGACTCTTGAAAACATCATGCTAAGCCAGATAAACATTACAAATATTGTATAACTCCACTTTTGAGAAACATCTAGAATGGTCAAATTTATAGAAGCAGAAAGTACAATAGAAGCTGCCAGGGACTAGGGGTGGGCTCATGAGGGCTGCTGTTTAATGACAGAGCTTCTGCAGGGATGATGTAGTTTCAGAGGTGGACAGTGGTGAGGGTCACATGGCACGAGGAACATATTGTCTATCTCTGAATTGTACACTTAAAATAACAAGTGTGGAAAATTCTATGTTTTAAAAATATTTTTACCACAATAAAAATATTTTTTCACATATATAATTTCTTTCATAATAAGAAATTATACCAATTAGACACAGGTTATTACCAGCCTACACCTTCTTTTAAAATGTTCATTTCTACTGGAATAAAACAAACACATCTGAATGACAAAGACTTTTGAAAGATGACTAAAACTAGACTGCCAAGGTTAAGGCATTAGAGATACTGTCATTACTGATGATGATTATGTAAGACAGTCATTTGACTATTTCAACACTTAGAAATTACAAGAATTTATCCCTCAGAAATAATGACAGAAGCACATAGATGGATGCTGCTGCCCGTTTCTAATGGCAGGATGTGGACACAATGCGAATACATTTCAGCAGTGGCCTAATTAAATAACAGCATCTCTAGGCTAATGTTTCGGACATGTGAGAGTTCTGAGCATAATGTAGTCACAGATCAAAAACACGCTTTTAACTCAGCTTCCAAGACACAGCAGCCCTGCATTTCCTATAAATCAAGGAAGAACAACTTTTAACCTGAACTGCACATACAGAGCAGATGGAATACACCCTTGGGATTCCCTGGCTCCTCTTCCAGGGCCACCCATAGTGCTGTGGGGAAGGCAGGAGGCCCTGGAGGAGCGTGGCCATCCCACAAGCACTGACCCTGGCTTCAACACGGTTCTCGCCTTCATCCATCCTATGTCCAGTCCAGGACACTTTCCGAAGCCAGCTCAAGACCCCATCCATTCCCCATGTTTCCAACTGACTGATTCTTCAAGCAAATCTTCTCATATCCCACATCTTCAGCAAATGGTCCAAGCTTTCCTATCAGCTTACGTGCTTGAAATTATAAGCTAGAACAACAGACAGGTGACATTTCTTCTGCCCTGACACGTGTGTGCCTTGGAGCAATCAAGATATCGCTGATGAATGGGAGGTGAGGTGTGAAATGTGAAAACAAAATTAAAACTCAATTTCATCCATTATCACATGGAAATGACAAAAGCAAGTTGCTGGACAACCACAACTTAAATAGCATTTAAACAGTGGCACATGTGCACTAAAGTCTCCAAAAAAGCATGAAATAAACTGAATCATGGTTAGACCTCAGGATAGACTGGAGAGGACTTCCCCTTGCCTAAGTAACTGTAATTGGCAAGAGTGGAAAACCTTCTGATATTCTGCAATCACATACATTAAATCTGCAAATGGAATGTGGGTATAGAAAAGTGAAATGCACAGGAGTCTAAAATATTGGCTTTCAAGAATCTTTTGATGCCCACAATGCCTGGCTTTGTGTCTCCTCTTGCCCTGGCCCTTCGGGAAAATCTGAGTGGTATCTGGACTGTGGCCCCTGCCATGCCACGAAACAGTAGGTGGACAGATTGCTTCTCAGAGCTGAGAGGGCCCTGGCATTTGGCCTCCGCTGGCCACCCCAGCCTGCAGTGCTCTGCAGCCCCCGCCACACACTCACTGTGACCCTGTTAATACTGTTCATCCACCAAGCGACCATGAGCTTTCTGGGGCCCACTGAGTGTATTTTCCTAACAAGGCCTGGCCTTGCCCTGCAGCTTTTGAGCTCACGGGAAACACAGCTTGTGGGATGCATGTCTTCAGATGCTGTGCACAGTGGAAGAGGTTCCAATATCAAATCCACCACAGCACAGGAAGTGAAGCCCATGAGAAATAAACTCAAAAGAAATGCACCAGGGACATACACCAATTACATATTTCACGCTTGCTTTGTGCAGTGTGCTTGGTACTGACGTAAATACTTGGCCGGTGTTGATAACCAGCCTCAAAACAGCCCCACCAGGGAGTTTGACTCTTTCTGAGGAGGGTGATGGTCAATGAGCCTCCCAGGGTCACAGGGCCACAAAGGTTAAAGCCAAGACTCCTATCTGGGCGGTCTGGGCCATTGTCTATGTTCTTAGCACTGAGCAACACCTGTCACTCAAGGCCACCACTCCTCCATGTTCCAGGAAAACTACGGATGAGAACAGAGAGCTGCAAATGGCAAGGGTACCACATTTGTTGAACAAGGTAAAATACTGGGAATACGTCCATTCTTCCCAAGCCGGCAGATTGCGTCAATGCAATCCTGTTAAAATTCACGAGACGTTTTGAGGAAGTTGGGATAGTAATTCAAAAGTTTATCTGGAAGACTATGTACAAAAAGGCCTTGAAGTTTTGGGGGGAAAGAAAGAGAAAAAGGGAGAGCTGTTACTCCAAGTAGTAAATCCCATGTATTATTAATGTGTATCGTCTGTGTCCAGCAGCCCCATTAAGATAGACAAGCCAAGAAGGAAGCCCACCCAACCTGGGCTCTGAAATGGAGGGTTAAGGAACCTCATACAGAGCGGCACACAGAGAAGGTAGGATTTACTTCCAAAAACTGTCACTGGGGAGGAGGGAAGAGGATGGACACACAAGATTCCAGTGGGAGGAAACAGAGCAACGCACCTCCTTCTGACACTGAGAGGCTTTGCTGAGCACTTGGAAAGCTGTAAGGGGACAGGGGTAAGAAAGTGTAAGAAAACAAAAGCATCACAGGTTTAACTACATGAACATATGCGAGGAGAAGAGGCAGATGTGTGCCCGGGAAGGTGGTTTCCGAGACAGGCTTGCAGTTGCCGGGAAGCAAACTCAAACACAACATACACGAGTGAGCTTGAGCGTGAAGACCTGCCAGGCGATGATGCCTGGTGTCAACCGCAAGCCTTCAAATGCTCATGGTCTTTCACAAAAATCAATATTGACCTAGCAGAGAGGAATTGGTACCACAGGCAGTGGCAGTTCTCTACTGAAAGTGAACTGTTCTCTGGAATGCTATTTGTTGTCTTTTAAAAAATCTTCATCCCCTTGTTGGCAGTTAGGGGATGACTATTTCAAATGGAAAGACCGGTAAAATTTTTCTAATTTGGTTGAATATTAGACACAGCAAACTAACACCTGTACATCTAAGGTATTAGAAATAACAAGGAAATTTACATCCATGAAACTACCAGACCGGCCCTACCCACAAAGACCCATGGACACAAGTCCCTGTTCATCTTCTTCCCCACCCGGACTAACCAGTGTCATACATGTTCAACTAATTAGTCCCGTGACTTTTATTATAGTTTTATCATATATGTAACCATAATCAGCATATTGCTTATTTTCCAGGTTTTAGACTTTATCTAAATCCAATCCTACTATACATCCTCCTGTATGATAATGTTTCTAAGAGTCACCCTACTGATGTATGAAGCTGCAGTTCATTTTTCACTGCTGTGTAATAATTCAGTTACGTTATAAATACAACACAATTCATACGTTCTCCAGTCAATTCGTATGTGTTTCCAAATTTTAGTATTAAAGATACTGCTTCCATGAACATGTTGAACATGTTTTTGGTCATTTGTGTAAGAGTTTCTCCTAGGGGCTGAGGGGATGCAAGAGACATGGAGAGATGTTAGTCAAAGGGTCATACAAATTTCCACCTACAGATGAACACGTTTTGGGGTTCAATTGTACAGCATGGTGACTACATTAACAATATTATATTGTACACTTAAAATGTGCTAAGAGTAGATCTCAAATTTTCTCACTACATGAAAAAGTGGTAACTTAGAAAATGTCACATTACAGACCTTAAAACAATTTCTCTTAGGCAGTGTGGAAATCTTTTTCCTGAGAGCCACTGACATTCTTTCTGGGGTTCAAGAGGTCAAAACAACTTTCATAATAATGGTGATGGTTGCCTAACAGAGCACACACAGGGAAGAGCTAGCCACTGGTGTCTCCGCGGAGGTCAAAACAGAAGCACCAATGGCACAAATCCTCATGGCACCTTCCATAGCAAACACTTGCAGTTTAAAAAAAAGTCTGTTTCACAAAAGAATATCCTTGATGAGGCATTATCTATGATCAGTTTTATTAAACCTCAGCTCTTTTCAATAGCCTGAGTGACTGACCAATTGGAACATCCCATAAAGCTCTTCTGCTGTGCAGCAAATGACTGTCTCAAATAAAAGCACTCAATTTCAATGTGACTGAGCATCAGCTCCACTAGGCACTGTCTTTCATGCAACTCCATTCTTACACGGAGAAAAGACTGATGGACAAACTATGGTTATCGGAATATGGCAATATGGGAGACATTTTATCTTTCAAAAATAATCAAAGAGACTAGACCTTTTAGAAAAACAAGAAAAGTATTTGCTATCAGTAATCGAATTCAAGCTTCCAAGCAAAAATAATGTGTTTAGAAACTCTGTATTTAACACCATGAGTGAGACAGCTTTCCAAAACTTAAAGGCTTTTCTGATGAAATTGGTAGAGATATTAACGAATGAGATTTCTCCAAATTGCACAGGATCTGTCAGCATTTTGACGACCGGCATGATTCAGTGAGCCAATAATTTCCAAATGACCAGTGCATGATGTTATATTCTCATGTATGAACAAAAGACCCTTCCAAAGTATAAAACAGACCAACAGATTTCAACATAAGGAATGACAAAATGTTTATCAATATGGCCTAACTCTGTATTTGTGTGAGAATGCATTTTTCATACACATGAACCAAAATAACATGTCACAATACATCAGGGATGCAGACACAAGACTCCATGTGCTTCTGATACACCAAAAATTAGAGAAAGTTGAAAAAATAAAACGCCACTCATCGAAAATTTGGTAAGGTGTTTTTGGGAAAATAGGTGTTTTTTTCATAGATACATCTTTTATTAACATGAAATACGTTGTTTTTATTTTTATTTCTTTGAGACCGTGTCTCGTCGCCCAAGGTGGAGTGCAGTGGTGTGATTTCAGCTCACTGCAGCCTTCACCTGCCCCATTCAAACAGCTCTCCTGCCTCAGCATCCTGAGTAGTCGGGACACAAGCGCCCACCCCCACGCCCTGCTAGTTTGTGTATTTTTAGTATAGCCGGTGTTTCACCATGTTAGCCAGCCTGATCGTCAACTCCTGACCTCAAGTGATTCACCCACCTTGGCCTCCCGAAAGATTACTTTTAAATGAAGCAATAAATAATTTGAAATGTTCTCCATTTTAATTTCCAATGCAAGAAACATCAAAACACATACAGAAACTCTGAGAAATTGTTGGTCCTTAGTAATAGCATGAAGAGGGTCTAAGCGCCAAAAGTTTGAAACCTGGGCTCCAGGATGTACTGGGAAATGTGGGGTCACAAGGAGGTGCATCCTTTCGGCTCTGCAAAATGAGGTCAGATTATTGTATGAGGTGGTTCCATCAATGCAGGCTCCATGAGCTGGGCAGGGGACCTGCATCCCTCCACACCTGGGGAGAAAGTGGAACTAGGAAATTCAACCAAAAAAATGAGAGGTCAGTGCTACCAGAGAAGAACCCCCTGGGAAAGGGCACTTCCAGGAGGGCAAGGACAAAGTCCAAGTGGAGGAAGTGGAGTCAGAACCAGCAGGAGGAAACACATGCCCAGAATTCCTCCTGTGACTCCTGAAGTTACTTTACTTCCAAGTGGCTCCAATGAGTCTACCAGGCCCTTGAAATGATTGTTAACAGTTATGAAAAAAGGGGGTAAGACAAACATGCATTTGAGACTGCCTTTAGCCACTAAGGTCATTAGTTAGTCTCCTCTTTTAAAACTCATCTGACCTAGGAAATGCATGATGCCCCAGGCGAGGACCCGTCTGAATGATGATGTTCTCAGGCCTGCAAGGAGTACCTGGACATCTCCCAGCACAGGGTGCCTGCCACACAGTAGACATCTGCTGAGTTATTAAAAAATAGTGAGCATAAACGGGGACAACCTTCATGAATGCAGTAATTATCAAGGGTACTAAAAGTGTGCTTTCCCTTTGAAAACACATTTATTGGCCAGGCACTGTGGCTCAGGCCTGTAATCCCAGCACTTTGGGAGGCTGAAGCGAGCAGATCAGCTGAGGTCAGGAGTTCAAGATCAGCCTGGCCAACACGGCGAAACCCCATCTCCACAAATATATATATACATATACATATACATATACATATACATATACATATACATATACATATACATATACATATACATACATACAAAAATACAAAAATCAGCAGGGCATGGTGGCAGGCTCCTGTAATCTTGGTTACTTGGGAAGCGGAGGCAGGAGAATCACTTGAACCTGGGAGGTGGAGGTTGCAGTGAGCCGAGATCGCGCCATTGCACTCCAGCCTGGGTAACAAGAGCGAAACTCCATCTCAAAGAAAAAAATAAAGAAAAGAAAAAAAATACATTTTTCCAATTTGTGAAAAGACATGAACAGAGTCACTGCAGTATTTTTAAAAGTAACATGGTCTCAGAAACAAGGTCGAAGTCCGATATTGAAGCAAATTATGATACAGGCACATAGTGGAATATTACAATGTTTTGGAAAAATATTTGCAATACAATGTTAAAACAACAGAATGTAGTATGCAGATTCTTATCCTATTTACATGATCTATGTGAAGAAAACATGAACAAAATAAGAATCCAAATAATCAGTGATTATTACTGGGCAGGAGTTACAGGTGAGTTTTTGCTTGGCTTCAATATTTTAATAAGAAATATTCCACAAATTTTTCTAAAAAGAAATGTGAGAAGTAATCGTCAGCTGTACAGATCAGGTTTAGATTTTGTTCTTACATTTTACCCACTGCTGTATTTTATCTTCAAAGATATTTTCTGACCTGTATACCAAATGTTCCTTCGTGAATGGTGTTGCAAGTAACATGACGTGACCCGCATGAATCGCTGGTCACGATAAGAGGCATTATTTTATGTATTACATTATTTTATGTATTACAAACAGTTATTGAATGATTTTCTCTGGGAAGTGCTCTTCTGCAAATCTGCAGCCCTCATCAAATAAAGCAAAATGCTCCATGCTGTATTTCCTGATG
Organism: Callithrix jacchus; assembly: GCF_049354715.1. NCBI lineage: Eukaryota > Metazoa > Chordata > Mammalia > Primates > Cebidae > Callithrix > Callithrix jacchus. The sequence goes on along the minus strand of NC_133514.1, from coordinate 3,897,884 downwards.
ATTTTGGTACCGTTATCAAGAAGCTGCATCTTGAGACCACAAAATTAACTTCAGCCGGGCATGAGATTTAAAACCCAGCCCCGAGTCACTGTTTTGGACTCTCCCGCTCCAAGTGACTTCACTTGCCGTTCCTGAGATTTGAGCCCCAGGGCACCGTGGCGGGTGCTGCCGGGCAGATAAGGCATCCTAAAAGCCTGGGTCTCCGGGAGAGGCAGGAGGGGACACTGCAGTGATTTGTCCGAGCCTCTGTGCCTCGCTCTGAAAATGTATTAACAGCTGTTGGGCCCAGATAAGTATCTTCCACTACTCCCGTTTCCCGTTAGCGGAAAATCAACGCTGTTTTTATTCATCTGGCCCCCAAGAGAGAAGCACCGATTCCATTACACCAAAGAGCTCCTGGCAGGTGCCCTGTTCTCTGGAGAGCCCGATGACCAGCGTCCCAAGACGGCCGCACACAGGCCTGGAGCCCCGCAGCACGTCTGCCCGTGACCGACCTGAAGGCTGCCTGGGACGCGGCAGGAGGGACGGGAACCAGGACGTGTAGGGCAGAGAGAGAAGGTGCCGGAAACAGGGTGACCCGCGATGAGGAAGCTGCAGCGGGAGGCCCGTCCTGGGGGGCGCTCGCCCTGGCACGTGCCCACGTGCGGGGTCCCGCCCAGGCAGCCGCTGGCCCGACCGTCCCTTCCTCTTCGTCTTTTCTGCTTGAACGTTCGCATCTTCCCGCGTTTCGGCACCGGAAGCCTGGGGCTCCTGCTGCAGACCCCTCCTCATCCTCTCTCCTGGATGTCATTCACTGCTGGGCGGCCCCAGCCAACCCTGGGTCTAGACACTGTCTACAGCTGCCGCCATCCAGCGTTTCGCCCGGCACGAACCCATCCTGAATCCCACACACCTCTGGCGGCCCGGCCCGCACCTGTACCTGAACCAGGAAAGTTCCTCCTTCGCCTTCCAACAAATGGCAACTCGGCTCTCCACCGCTCAGGCTGGCCTAGGATGCATCCCCGACCGCATCTTCTCCAAGAACCACGCTCCTTTCCATCCGCAAATCCCGTCAGCTGTATCTCCAAATAACCTCTCCAGAGCCACCCCCTCCAACCACACCGCATCCCCTCACCAAGATGGCGGCAGTCACGCCACCCATGGGCCTTGGTCCCACCATGGCATCCCCTCACCAAGATGGCGGCAGTCATGCCACCCATGGGCACGCTCCCACCACGGCATCCCCTCACCAAGATGGCGGCAGTCACGCCGCCCACGGGCCCGCTCCCACCACGGCATCCCCTCACCAAGATGGCGGCAGTCACGCCGCCCACGGGCCCCGCTCCCACCACGGCATCCCCTCACCAAGATGGCGGCAGTCACGCCGCCCACGGGCCCCGCTGCCACCACGGCATCCCCTCACCAAGATGGCGGCAGTCACACCGCCCACGGGCCCCGCTCCCACCACGGCATCCCCTCACCAAGATGCCGCACCACGGCATCCCCTCACCAAGATGGCGGCAGCCACGCCACCCACAGGCCCCGCTCCCACCACGGCATCCCTCACCAAGATGGCGGCAGTAACGCCGCCCACAGGCCACGCTGCCACCACGGCATCCCCTCACCAAGATGGCGGCAGTCACGCCGCCCACGGGCCCCGCTCCCACCCCACCACCAACCCCGGCTCTCGAGTGGCTTCAGGCGTAGCTGAGGCCGGGACTAGCCTCTGCGCGGAAGCCTCAGTTCTTCGCCAGGTCACTCATGGCGGAGGGCAGTGTCCGGCACCGCCAGCTCCAGCGGCCTGACCCTCATCCCCAGTGCCCTTCAGCCCCAGGGGCAGCGGGGAGGGCGGCCTGGGCTGCGCGGGAGCAGCTGGGACACGGGGCAGCAGCGCCCGGGCACTTCCCCGCTGCAAGCCCAGCCCGGCTCAGAGGAGACGCGGCCTCGCGCCCCACGGCGCCTCCAGGAAGCCACTGTGACCGCCCGCTTCCCCCCTCCTGTGAACTCAGTCCCGCGGGGGCTCAGGGCGCGGAGCCAACCTCCCCGTGCGGAGACCCTGCCGTGGCCCGCGGCGCCTGGTGGGGCGGGAGGGAGGAAGGGAGGCCGCCCCGAGGAAGGAAGGGGAAGGGGCCGCCACCACGAGGGCTGCGCTCACACCGGACCCTGTCTCCTGCCTGCCCGCCCCTCCTGCGCCCCGACGGGCGGAGCTCGCGTCTTCCTTCCTCCTCCTCTCCTTTCCCTGCACGGGCCCCACGCCCGCAGGTGCCGCACACAAGGAGGCAGGGCCAAGGCTGCCGGCATTACAGCACCCGGGAAACAGGGTCCTGCACAACGGGCGTAGGAGAGCCTCCGCCGCTGCCCCAAATCCAACTCAAAGACCTTCCCTCCGGCCAAGCCGTCCGACGGCCTGGGGTTCGGGCCGCTCCCCCTGGGCAGCAGCTCAGCCTGCAGGGCCTGTTGGTCGGTAGAACCTTGGCACACGCGGGCTGACACGGGGTCGGGGGAACCTTGGCACACGCGGGCTGGCACGGGGTCGGGGGAACCTTGGCACACGCGGGCTGGCACGGGGTCGGGGGAACCTTGGCACACGCGGGCTGGCACGGGGTCGGGGGAACCTTGGCACACGCGGGCTGGCACGGGGTCGGGGGAACCTTGGCACACGCGGGCTGGCACGGGGTCGGGGGAACCTTGGCACACGCGGGCTGACACGGGGTCGGGGGAACCTTGGCACACGCGGGCTGGCACGGGGTCGGGGGAACCTTGGCACACGCGGGCTGGCACGGGGTCGGGGGAACCATGGCACACGCGGGCTGGCACGGGGTCAGTGGGGCCATGGCGCACGCGGGCTGGCACGGGGTCGGGTGAGCCATGGCGCACGCGGGCTGACACGGGGTCAGTGGGGCCATGGCGCACGCGGGCTGGCACGGGGTCGGGGGAACCATGGCGCACGCGGGCTGGCACGGGGTCGGGGGAACCATGGCACACGCGGGCTGGCACGGGGTCGGGGGAGCCATGGCGCACGCGGGCTGACACGGGGTCAGTGGGGCCATGGCGCACGCGGGCTGGCACGGGGTCAGTGGGGCCATGGCGCACGCGGGCTGGCACGGGGTCAGTGGGGCCATGGCACACGCGGGCTGACACGGGGTCAGTGGGGCCATGGCACACGCGGGCTGGCACGGGGTCGGGGGAACCATGGCGCACGCGGGCTGGCACGGGGTCGGGGGAGCCATGGCAGACGCGGGCTGGCATGAGGTTGGGGGGCCACGGTGTATGAGGGCTGGCATGGGGTCAGTGGGGTCACGGCGCACGCAGGCTGGCACAGGAGGGACTGGGGAGCTGCGCCCTCACGGGTGACGGGTGAGGATGGAGACTTGGCGGACCCCTTTCCCGAGCTGTGGACAGGGAGGGCCAAGTGCAGACAGCGCCACGGAGGAGGGGGTGACCTAGCTGAGGCCAGCGGGGCCTGGGCCGGGTGGTGCGAGGCTGGCAGCCACACAACACAGAGGGGCCCAGCAACCTGTGGGTCAGGGATCGGCGACGTGCAGCCACCACGGGCCCCACAGGCCACTCTTTCTGGAACACAGGCGTGCGCTTCTCCACGCCCTGAGCCGAGAGGACGCACAGGGCCCATGGCAGGAAGTGCAGGGCCAACGCAAGATGAAAATCCCTCCCTCAGAATTAAGTCCCATGTGAGGGAGTCCCTGCTGACAGGACCCTCGGCCCCCCACCGCCACCCCACCCCACCCCCGTCCCCAGAGCCCAAGCCCCAGACAGAAAGGAGCCCGGACCCTGCGATCCCTGCCGGATTGTTACTGTAAAGCATGACTCGGCTGCTTTGTTCAGTTGGAAAGACAGTCTTCCTGGCAGATGCAGGCGCACCAGGAGTCGGGCTGCGATTGCAGAGGGAGCCAGAGAGTCTCTCTTGGGAGGTGCCTTCCGGGGTGCCAGAGCCTGAAGTCGCCCCGCCCCGGGTGCAGCCGGGAGCAGCCGAGTGCGGCCGCGGTGTCCAGCAGGTGGCGCTGCCGCCTGACGTCCCAGAGCCCTCGCCCCATACGCAACCCTGGCAGCAGGACAGGGCGTGCCGCAGCTTTCCCTCCTGCTTTATGCAGACCGCTACCAGAGCTGCTGCCAGCCACCATGCAGGACGGGGGAGCCACTGCACTGTTGGTATTTCTCTTAACGGGGGTTCCTTTGTAATGAGAATGGCTCTGCAGTCCACAGTTCATACAGAACTCTCAAGAGCACCGTGGCACTCAGTCCTGACACTCAGAGTGATAACATGAGCTTGCCACTGACTGGATCTCCTGCTCAAATCAGTTACCAACCACTGGATCACAGGCAGGGATCAGTTACCACCCACCAGATCACCTGCAGGGATCATTTACCACCCCCCAGATCATCCACAGGGATTGGTTACCACTGGGTCACCTGCACAAATTGGTTACCAACCACTGGATCACATGCAGGGATCAATTACCACCCACTGGATCACTCGTGTGGATCAGTAACCCACTGGATCATCCACACAGGGGTTATCACCCAATGGATTAGCCTCAGGGATCAGATACCACCCAATGAATCACCCATATGGACTGGTTACCAACCACTGGATCACCCAAATGGATCAGTTACCACCCACTGAGTCACCTGCAGGGATTGACTGCCACCCACTGAATCACCCACATGGGCTGGTTACCACCTATAGGGATGGGTTACCACCCACTGAGTCACCTGCAGGGATTGACTGCCACCCACTGAATCACCCACATGGGCTGGTTACCACCTACAGGGATGGGTTACCACCCACTGGATCACCCACAGGGATCAGTTACCACCTAACAGATCAGCAACAAAATATTTTCTGAGCAACAGTCAAACTACCTTCCTCATTAGGGCAAATCATATAATATAGCTAGATGCCAAATGGTTTCTATGCCCAAACAAATCGCAGATTTGTGAAAACAGAGCTGTGTTATGTTTGTAATCTCAAGATTAATCATCTGCAGGGAGATCTTGATGTCTTCACTATTGGTCTTCAACACTGAAGACCAGCGGTTCTCACTGTGCCTGTGGCGGGATGGCCGTGTCCTAACACCCACATATTAGAGCTCTGCTTTCCCACAGAGCAGCTGCCAGCCATGTGGGTACCACACATGTGAAACGTGGCCAGTCCAAACTGAATGTTCCGTGCATAAAAATACACACTAGATCTCAAGGAGTTCTCATTTAAAAATGTAAAATCTCACCTTATGATTTTTTTCCCACTGTGCAGAAAAGCAGGCAACAAGCCTGAGAATGCAATCCTTAGAAAGGACCCTTTCCAGGCAGTCATCCTGTGTCTGAGCACTGGACTGGTGAACATTTCTCTACCCTGTGGTCTGACATAAAGTAGCCCTTAATGTTATGAGACCATCTCACTGTGCCCAGACTCTCTGTGTAAACAATGTGATGCATGCTGAGCACCACATTTTCTTCTGAAAGTTGGGAATTGTGATTGTGGTCAGTCATGTAGGCTTGAAAAGCCCATACAGCCAACTCACAATCCAACCCTGGACTCCCAGGCTCAGATGAGCAGAGCTGACAGACAACACTCCACACACCCTGGCAACGCATCACTGGAGAAGCAAACATGTCCCGTGTGACTGCTGGGAGGGACTCGTGGAAGCCTCCACCATCTTCCTCCGGCCTCCAACTTGTCCACCTTTTCCCTTTGCTGGTTTGGCTCTGTCTTTTCACTGTAATGAATCCTACCTATGAGTAAAACCTCGTGCTGAGCAAATCACCAACTCCATGGTTGGTCTTAGGGACCCCAATGTAGTTGGTGTCAGAAGTGGGATTCCCTAGCATGACCCTGCCTCGCCGTTAGAAGATGAAAGCCTTCTTTGGGAAAATGAAGGATGAAGAGGTGAAGATGAGATGGCTGTGATGTCCGGTTAGCCCCTGAGCCTTCCACAGCATGAAATGCAGCTGAGCTGCCATCTGCCTTGACAAATAAAACTCATCTATGGAGTTTAGGAATGATAATACACGCCCGGGAGAGCTGGATTGCTGGACCTGGGGACTGATTCTGGCTGTTCTGGCTGATGTAAGTGGGAAAAGTACATCCCAAGTGAGGCCTTTGGTTTTCTGTTCTCTCCTCAAGGTGGGAGGAGAAAGACCCCAGCCTTCCTAAGGTGAGCTCCGAGTGTGCCAGAAACACTACGAGTATGTGTTGCTCTCTCCCTGAAGTGGGAAGAATAAATGTGATGTCAGGTTATGCAGGCTGCCGCAAAGCTTTACGTAAACAGAGATGCTCAGAGCTTGGCACAGTGGCTCATGCCGGTAATCCCAGCGCTTTGGAAGGCTAAGGTAGGAGGATCACTTAAGCCCAGGATTTCAGGACCAGACTGGGCAAACACTGCAAGAACCCACATCTCTATAAAAATTAGCTGGACATAGTGGCATGCACCTGTGCTCCCAATCTCGAGGCCAAAGGAGGAGGATCACTTGAGCCTAGGAATTTGAGACCAGCCTGGGCAACACAGGGAGAGCCCATCTCTACCAAAAAAATAAGACCACTTTTCTTGAGAGAGAATGAAAACATTCCTGCTGCTGGTGCAACAGTCCCACCTGCCTCCCAGCCAGGACTTCCAAGCACCTGTAACGCTAGCCCTGTGAATGCTGACTTTAATGTCAGAGGTTTCAGTGAACTTCCAAAGAGGAAAAAAAGAAAGGGAGGATTTTGAAAAAAATGTATCTTCTGGCTACTGAATCAGAATACAGGACCTACACTGATGTAAAATATTATCTGCTCGCCATTTCATATATGCTAGAGTGCTCATCCCAACCGGAGAAAGCTGCATGAAGGATAACAACATCAAGAGGACACAGCTGCCCTGGACATGACGGGTTTTCGCCGCGGCTGACAATCTGAAACATACACTTCCTGAGGATTAGACCTCCAGAAGGATGGGAGTTGCCGTTATCTTTTCCAGTGGCGCCTGTGGAGAAAGGGGAGCAGGAAGAGAGGCCATCTCCAGATAGAGACACTCTTCCATGGTTTTCAAAGGCACTTTCTAGTTGCTAATGAGCCCTCATGGAATCTAGAGCCTGATGGGTTTGCAGCCTGAGTGCATGTGCAGTAACACAGGCCCTCGGGCTGACAAAGCAAAGGACACGGGGAAGCCTTGTTTGGACTGGGCTTGGGACATGACCCTGCTACATTTCACCTTGCCACTGCCCAAGAAAACCCACCGGCTTCTTCAAAAATCCTAGATACACAGACCCTAACTGCCCAAGCCTCAGTGCATGCTGCAGCCAGACAGCGTCTGCTGTGTTTGTCTGGACAACAGCTGTGCCCAGCTGGGATCAGGTGACCAGTGCCTCCCCACAAACATGACTCAGACTCAGGGACAGCGGCATCCCAGGACCCCCTGAGGGTCCCACATGAAACCCCCAGGAAAGGGCCTATTCTCTGATGGGGCTGTCTGAACACACACTGCTGAGCTCTTTGCCATGCTTCTGGTATGCAGCCTATGAGCAATTCCTGCAAAACCTGCAGGCGGGTGGGGGTGTGACTGAACTGTGACCCTGCTGTGGCCCTCTCCTGGCAGGCAGGAGCCTCCGCCCACTCTGGGGACATCTTAGGGCTGTGACTCCTGGCCTCAGTCTCCCAGGCAGCCTGACGGCCTCCTGGCCTCCTCCCCTCCTCCGGGAGCAGATCCCTCAGTGAGGCGGATGAATGACCATCAACAGCTGCTCCCAGAAAGGGGGTGATCTTTCCTCCCTCGATAATGATCAGAACAAAAGCAGCTGCATAAAACTGTTTTAAATTTTCATAAAACAAGACCGAAGCATCTGGAGACAGGGAAGCAGAGGAAGAGCATCAGTGAACGCTGATTCTCCAGACTGCTCCTGAAGACGTTCCTTCCCCTTTCCCCAAAACACCCCAGGCTGCCTTCCCCAGCTGCTGCCAGCCAGAGCCCCAAATTCAAAGTTACCCAGAGCCTCTGACAGCACCGTGTGTTGGACACAAATGCAGTCAGCTCCTGCGTGTCCCAACAGGACACTCACAGACAATTCCACACCCACATTTCGGATGAGAAATCCCGGCTCCAGAGAGACAACCTCCCAGGGTGAAATCACAGGGAACTTCTGGGCCTGAGCACCCTGTCCCATCTCTCTCTGTCCCTGTCCCCTCTCTCTCCGTCCTTGTCCCCTTTCTCTGTCCCTGCCCCCTCTGTCCCTGTCCCCTCTGTGTCCCTGTCCTCTCTGTCCCTGTCCCCTCTCTGTCCCTGTCCCCTCTCTCTCTGTCCTTGTCCCCTTTCTCTGTCCCTGCCCCCTCTGTGTCCCTGTCCCCTCTGTGTCCCTGTCTTCTCTGTCCCTGTCCCCTCTCTCTGTCCCTGTCCCGTGTCTCTGTTCCCTCTATCCATCCCCTCTCTGTGTCCCTGCCCCACTCTGTGTCCCTGTCCCCTCTGTGTCCCTGTCCCCTCTGTGTCCCTGTCCCCTGTGTCCCTGTCCTCTCTGTCCCTGTCCCCTCTCTCTGTCCCTGTCCCCTCTCTCTGTCCCTGTCCCGTGTCTCTGTTCCCTCTATCCATCCCCTCTCTGTGTCCCTGCCCCACTCTGTGTCCCTGTCTCCTCTGTGTCCCTGCCCCCTCTGTTCCTGTCCCCGTTCTGTCCCTGCCCCCTCTCTGTGTCCCTGTTTCCTCTCTCTCTGACCCTGCCCCCCATGTCCCTGTCCCCTCTGCCCCCTCTGTCCCTGTCCCTTCTGTGTCCCTTTCCCCTCTGTGTTCCTGTCCCCTCTCTGTGTCCCTGTCCTCTCTGTCCCTGTCCCTGGCTCAGTTGACCTCACAAGACCACCTCATGTCACAGGCACTGGTTTTTGTGCGTCTGCCTGTCCTGGCCACCTGACAACCTCAGAACATCACCACTACTGTTCTCCCAATTTTAAAGGTAAAGTGGAAACTCAGAGAAGCTAAGTAAATGTCACAACTGTCATCAAACAGGTAGTAAAGCTGAAAACATAAGTCATGTCTTCAGGCTCCAGGCCCCACGGTCTTTCCAGGGCTCCTGTGGCCTTCGTTTAAATTCCAAGCACCTGACTGTACTCCACAGGAGGTAAAGACACTTTCCACCATAAAGATGGTGATCCCGTCTCCCCTCTATTCCCGGATCCTCTCTCAGGCAGTTGGGGGCCTGGTGTGTGCTCTCAGGAGCCCATGGGTGTTCACCTTGGGAAGGCCTCAGTGGGGGCCGCAGCCCAGGGCCTCCAAGGGGGCACCCCAGCCCCATCTGTGGCTGCACCCACACCTCCCCCTCCCAGGCAGGAGCTTGATCCAGCTTTCTGCATTCCTGCCAGTGGCTGCTGTGCTGTGTCTCCAGAGCTTGCCTGCAGAGGAGGAAGAAAGGCTCTATCTCCTCAGCACAGGTGCCTTCACCTCTCAATTCCATCTCATCCTAACACTCTTCCTCAGGGCCTAGGGTAGACACATCTGAGGCAATGTGAGCCCAGACTTCGGCCCCTCTTGGATCCCATGGCCCCTGTGTTGAGCTGCACAGAGCTGCCACATTGGCCGGCCATGCCCACAACACCTCACAGCCAGGCCACAGCCTCCCCCAAGCTGAGCTACAGGGCTGTCTTGCAGACTGGCCACCCACAGACCACACCCTGGCTTCTGAGCAGGAGGCCAGTGTGGCCATCTAAGCCTCTTTCTTGCAGCCAGGAATAAGGAGCCACCTCTGCAGGGAACAGTGGAGACCCTTCTAGGCTGGGTGCAGCCCAGATCCCTTCCCTACACCCACCATGTACTCCACAGAACCGAAGACTACTCAGGGTCCAGCCTGGCCTTCCCTCTCCACCTCTGTCCCCTCCAGAACCCAGAACCACCCTCAGACCCTCTATGAGCAGCATAGTGAGACCCTGTATCTACAAAAGAATTAAAAAACTAGACATGGTGAAGCATACCTGCAGTCCTAGCTACTCGGAGACAGAGGGAGGAAGGTCGCTTGAGCCTGGGAGTGTGAGGCTGTAGCAAGCCTTCAAAGGGTCTCTCTCTGTCACCATTATACCAGCCTGGGCAACAGAGAGAGACCCTGTCTCAACTTAAAAGGAAAGCACCCTGAGTCTAACTCGGCACTGAGCTTTGCGGCATTCACAGGCTCATGCGGGAACCACAGCTCGCACTGCGCGTTTGATGTGCTTTCAGGTGCAGTGCCTCTCCTCCTTCACACTGCATGGCGGGCCCCACAGATGTGTGTGGCAGGAAAGGCTGCCTGGGGCACGAGGCCAGAGGTTCTGATACGAGAGTAAGAACTGCTGAACTACCCTCAGTCCCAGCCTGAATCAGCACTACAGAAAGGCCGGGACAGACACCTCCTATCCCCCCAACCCCAGGCACCTGTCATCTCATCACAGAGTCACAGAAAGGTGGGATACTGGATTTGGAGGCATCTGTAGAGTCGCTCACACTCCCTTACCTTCAGTAAGAGAAAAACGAGGCCTAGACAGGGAACACACAGCTTAAGACACAGAGCATAGAAGCAGAAATACCAGGTTTCCTTGATTGTGGGAGATGGAAGTGAAGACCAGAGGACTGTGGGAGACCAAATGAGGCAGGCAGGCAGGATGAGAACCCCCCCTTCCAAGGATGTGCTCTCCAGGACTTCCTCCAGCTCCTCCATCCCCAAGCAAGTCCAGGACTCTTGGAGAAGGGCCATTTTCTCTGATAAATGCACCCACCATCCACGGAGCCGAGGGTCTTTCCACTGTGTTGTTTTTGGCTTTGAAAATCATGTGACATTCTAAAAACTTCCAGTTACTGATATCTCTTTAAAGAAACCTCTCTCATAGTCATGGAGAAAAACAGGCTTTTGAAACAATCTTGGAGAAGGTCAATGACCATTAGATCAGATTTTGAAGCAACAGAAATGATGAAAAACTTAAAACCTCACTTTCGTTTTGATCTTAATATGGCTTTGGGGAAACATGGGCATGTTTTAGAATCCACAAGAAAGAGCGTGCCCGTCCCTGTGGTATGACTGGAGCTCACTCACAGCTGCCTCCCGGCCTGTTATAAGCACATCCTGCATTGAGCACACACAGTGAGATGAAGCGAAAGTATAACAAGCGCTCCCTTGTCTAGATGTGGACGGCTGCTCCACCTGGCATACCAGGAATCCTTTCTAAATGACAGCATGTTCCTAGAAAAATAGCAAGACGGGGAGCAGCATGTCAGGCGAGTGAGGGGGGCTTGAGGAACGTCCTCAAGAGAAGGTCTTAAGGTGAGTGCCACAGCTCAAGGGCACCACATGTCTGTAGATATGCTGGCCATTTAGTGGCCTTCACACAGGAGACCATCATGCCCAGACCTCCATACACAGGGACAGGCCTCGCCACGAGCTCTCAGATCTGAGGAAGGTTCACACGTAAGTCCAGGCCTTTAGAAAGGGCAATATTGATCATCCATCTGTGTCATGCAGTGTGCTTATCAAAAATGGTCCAAGGTGGTGAAACAATGGACCAGAAGCTTCTCTTACACTGCTGGAAACATTCTCCCAGTCAGCCCTTTATTTTATTCAAAAGTCATGAAAAGTTGGCTAAATGCTCTCACCTAATTTCTTAGGACTCTGCAGAGCACTCCCTTAAACATCAGCTCCCTGCCACCTCCAGGCTGTACCCTAAGTACCCAACAGCAACTAAAAATCAAAACAAAAAGAGAAAACCCTGTACTCAGCTTCCAACCAGGCTCCAGCTTGCAGACACATTGAGAGGCGAAGGGTCTTCCCTTCCTCCCTAGACATGAAGTCCCCGTCTCCCAGGGGAGGCAATGCAATCAGAGTTCTTATTTGACAGCAAATGTCTTTCCAGAGTTTCAAGCATCGGTTGGTTCCTGCACTCTGCCTTTCCACTGTAGAAGCATGTGTGGCCACCTTAGCATAGAGTCCCCTGGAGTCCCCTTCTCTTTCTTAATGGGAGCAGTCTAGGCTGCTTGCTCTGGGCCTCTGGGCTCTGCTGACTGGGCCACACAGAATCCTACACAGGCTCATTCTCTTGAGAGACCCTCTTCCTAGACCAGCCGTGACTTAGCGATGCACGGTACACAGTGTTCTGCTCCCTTCAGTCAGAACAAACCGGCAGCTCAACCCACAACATGCTCTGCCAGCTCATTTCCGGCAGGCTGGAGGTGGTTCCCACTGGGCAGGGTCCTCGGTCCTCAGTCATTTTAATGAACTTCCTACCCTGACTCTCAGAATGTTCCCCGTTTCCTAGAAACAATCATGTTTTAATGTCCCCAGTCTTACGCAGCTCTCCAATTTTCAGTAAGCAAATATGAACGATAATTGATCGACATTTTAATAATAAAATAGAAAAGGCAGATAAAGCACATAAATGCTCATACTCCGTGAAAAACAAGAAGCCAACCCAGAGGTTTATGTGAAATCCCACCCAGGACCCAGCAAACAGGAGCCATGCTCCTCTGAGGGAGCTGTGAAAACTGAGCAGTACGCACAGCTCCTGTGCTCACGGGAAGCAGATCTTGCGGAGGACGCACAGTTAGACAGGACGGATTACAGAACACAACAGCGGCACACCCATCCCCAAAACGTGGAATTCGGTGGAAGAATCTGCGAATGTGACAGAGACACGCTGTCCAGGAGAAATGCAGTGTGAGCACATGTGCAATTTACTGTTTTATTAACTACATTAGAACTGTAAGAAACAAATGAGATTAATTTTAATACATTTTATTTAACCCAACATATGCAAAATGTCATTTCCAGATGCAATCAACATAAAAAATATTAGTAACATACTTCACATTTTTTTCATAGTCTTCAAAATCCGGCACATATAATGTTTGACACTGACAGACCCTCTGGACTCAGAGCAGCAGTGTGTCGTGGGTTCGGGACTGCATGTGGCTGGCAGCTGCCACACGATGGCACAGTGAGAGCTCCCACACATGGCTTTGGGTCCAAGGCAAAGAGCACATCTCTGAGTCCTAGACCCGCATGGGAAGGGAGAGAGATACCCACATGGTGGAGCCACTCAGAGAAGGTGTTTCTAGCACTCCTGAGGGGCAGCTGCCTCTGAGTCTCCCAGGGAAAGGCAGCAGACCCTCTGCAAGCTGTGGGGTTTCATGGTCACTGACACAGCTTGCGGCACATGGTCTGCCGGCCTGAGGTGCTGTGCCCTTCCTGGTAAAAAGCCAAGTGATGCACATTCTTACAAATCACACTCAAAGGGGTTTGGAAATGTTGAAGAGAGGAAGAAGGAGACTATGGGAACGCTGGCTGCTCTTTAGGCTCTAAAGAGGCAAGCTGGGGAAACCTCTGTCTTCAGACAGCAAATCACCCTTTCCTTCTATTGCTCTTACAGCCAGGAACACGTGTGCATCTGATCTGTTCTTCTTCAGACAGAACAGCCTGATGAAGAAAAGGCGGGTACTCTGGTTCCCCAAATGTCCCATCTCCTCCATAGCCGACACAGGGCTGGGGCCGTGGCCTCGCTGAGCTCCTGAGGATGAGCGAATATGAAGATGAGTCTCCACATCTGCGCCCAGTGTCCGCTCTGCCTCCACCTTCCCCACCACAAGCCAGGAAAAGCCACACCACACGCCTTGCAGGAGTGAGTTCTTGCTTCCTCTCCGCCCCTGGATGCTCAGCTGACTCAGAGCTGCCTCAAGCAGCGACAGGCAGAAACCAAGGCAAAAATTGAAGAGGTGACCTGTTTCAAGCAGGTCCCACTCAATGAAGCTCGAAATAGATAAATTCCAACAGGCCGCCATTCCTGCTAAGTGGGATGAGAAAGAATAGCCAGGTGTCTGTACATGGTTCTATCCTCACCCCTGAACCCACAGCCAGGGCTGGCAGCCGTTCCAGGACAGAGGGCTCCCTGACCCACAGAATTATAAGGGGTCAAGGAAGCAGCGACCATGGCAGAGAGAAGCTAACCATGGAGAGACCTGAATTCCCATCACACCCTGACCACCTCATAAACCAAAGCTTCCTTCTCTGAAGGAAATGGACAGGGGCTTCCACTGTGCAGGCTCTGCAGGAATTAGGGGACAGGCTTGGAAGGGGCTTTTATAGATGAATCCACAGGAACTCTAGAAATATTACTTCCTGCCCACATATCCCTGCAGGAGGGAAGACAAAACCCTAACCATAAATTTCCAATATTTGCCCCAACAGACTAAGATCCCACAGAAAGATTGGGGGGGAAGGCGAGTTTTGAATCAAGAATGTGAAATGCTGACTGATCTTTTTCAAACTGGTTTTCAACACTTCTTTCCCTTAAGAAAGGTTTTTTAACGTTTCATTGTGAAATAATTTCAGACACATAGAAAAGTTGCAAAAGCAGTAGCAGGAATTCCTATGCACTCTTCACCCTGATTTCCCGAACGCTGACATTTTATGTTTACTATTCTTTCTCTTTCCCACAATGTTTTTTGAGAACCACTTGACTCCACACTGCAGGCATGATAGCCCTTCACAGTGATTCACTGTGTGTTTGCTAAAACCAAGGGCATTTCGTTATAATCACAATACGATGATCCGCATCTTGAAATGTGAGTATTTCGCTGCCCACTCTTATTCACATTTTGCCAATTGTTCCACTCCTGTGTTTTACAGAAAATTAAAAACAACTGAGCAGAAGGCCACAGGGTGCACCCGTCATATCTCTCATTGGATTTCACCTGGAACCATTTCTCAGTCTTTCTCCATATCTACTGAGAGACTTTCCCTTTGTAAATTGTAAGAAGAAAAGAACTGGATCATGGGGGTCCCTCCTGTAATTTACTCAAAGGGTATGAAAATCCAAAAGGTATGAACTTCAGAGAACATGTGTCAGCCTTTTCTATTTCAGAACACACGTGGCTGCTGGACTGCATGTGTGTTTATGGAGTTTGGTCAGGACAGTGACTAGAGGCCGAAGGTGAGAGGGAAAAGGTTGGTTGACAAAAACATCAGGCACTTGCTCTTCCTCCAAGATCCCCGCAAATTCACAGAAATGCCACGGAGACGATATTTGTGCTTCAGTATTTCCTAGAAGGGAATATTTCCTCTGATAAGAGAACATTTTTCAAATAAAGATTGCCAAATAAAACCTGTGTGAGGCAAACAATCCCCAGTTTCCTTCCAGCTGTGGGTACCAAACATCCCCTTAGCTTTCTCCTTGAGAAGACGGAGGCCAAACGGATTCCACCAATAGGACTCAAAACAGCTGGTTTACATGCATTACGTCATTTAATCGAAGAGTCCAAAAAATGGAGATCAAAAATGTAACAAGACTCTAAAGATTTTTAAAGAAAAGGAAAATCAAGTGGTGCCCTTCTTCCTCTGCCAACACCCACCACCGTGTTTCAGCAGCCCAGTGAAGAGGGAGCCTGGGGACAGGGGGTGACCAGTAGGATGATGGGGAGGGCTTTACTCAGAAACTCAGAACAGGCTGGTAAGGGCTCCAGAGTGAAATTCACATGGAAGTAAGAGACCTGCCAAGGCTTGCCAGGAGCCAAATGTCCCAGCTCTCACTGCAGGAAGAACATTATGACAAGTGGCAGTGCCTAAAAATAATGGCTGAAATACCTGGGACTCTCAACAGAAGTGCCAGGAATCCCAGATTTCGGGGTAGCCAGGGAATGTAAGAAGGAATCCCAGGATCCTGGGGTAGCCAGGGAATGTACAAAGAAATCCCAGGATCCTAGGGTAGCCAAGGAATTTAAGAAGGTGTCTCAGGATCCTGGGGTATCCAGGGAATTGAAGAAGAAATTCCAGGATCCTCGGGTAGGCAGGGAATTTAAGGAATCCCAGGATCCAGGGATAGTGAGGGGATTTAAGAAGGAATCCCATTCCTGGGGTAGCCAGGGAATTTAAGAAGGAATCACAGGCAGCCTCTTCTAGAACATGTTTCTGATTCTTTTTCTAGAGCCAGGAGGTGGGAGAGGCAGAGAGCTCTTGTTCTCACCCTCATGTGGAACGCCCCTGCCATTCCCTGCTCCCTCAGCGTGGGAGCCCCCCAGATGTCAGGGTGTGGACATAACTGGGAATCGCTTATTCAGAAACACAACTGGACTGTGTCAGCTGCACACGCAGCTCCTCAGCTCTCAGAGATGCGCCTGCCCCAGGACCAAGATCCAGGAGCCCAAGGCGGTGGCCCCAGTGCCTGGACTCAGCTGCCGACTTCCTCACACGTACCTCCTACCTACACACACGTTTCTATTTGGCTGCAAAAAATTCCTCTTTTACTGCCCCCGCCTCGTGAAATCATTTGACAAAGTTCTGTGATTGTGTCTTCTTTACTGGGGACTTAAGGACCCAGAAGAAAGGGTCTGAGCCCCCAAACCTCCACCCTTCCCCTGCCTTGATCCCCACTCATCTTCAGAACAACCCAAAAAGTCCTCTCAATTAGTGCAGTTCTAGAGGGATTTCCATGAGCAAAGCACCTCCCTCCCATTATATAAACAGAATGTCAATCTAAGTTCCCTGCTTTTTACTGTGAATAGGATGGCTTCTGAGCCATGCCCTGGCATAACTGGTGTGGCTCCCACAGCTCTGGAAGACAGTGGGAGGAAGTCTCTGCAGTGTAGGGTCTCCATGGGGCTCCCAATCTTGCACACCTGCAGACGGCACCTGCTCTTGGTGTCTGGCCACAGCATGTGTCCCACATCCTATGTGGCAGCAAGCCCAGGGCACACCTGCCCTCCCTGCATCTCCATGTAGTCTTTGCAGGCTTCCTCCTACCTAGAATACCTCTGTCTCCCTGGCAATCTACTGTAAAAGACTCAGCACTGAAGTCCCCTCCTCGGGCCTTTTCTGCAGAGAATCCTCTCACCCCCTGGCTTCCAACGTAGTGTTGCTACATCATGCTCCCTGTGCGTACAGCCCCTGTGTGCACCCAGCACAGGAACCACTGGCTCACGTCACCATCTTTCCTAGAACAGGATAATTTTCCCCAAAGCAGATGCAACATCACATTTGCCGTTAAACCCTTGTGCCAGCAGAGTTGGCAAAATGTGCACTGACTCTGTGACCACATGACCCACCTAGAAGAGAACAAACTGGATTCCACGTCTCTCCATTGCTTCCTCCAGGAAGGCAAGGGCTGCATAGCTCTGGCTTCTACAGTGAGTTACTCATGTTAAGGCCTGTGAAAAGAAGAGGCCGGGTCCCCAGGTCTGAGTCCAAATTCTCAGCCTTCAACCCCATGCAAACACATCAGTGTGGCCTGTCTCAGACTGCGAGGCACAAGGAAATCATGAATCAGGATAAGCATGTGGATCAACTCATTCCTCCTAGAGACACAACACAGAAAATTAGAACTGCAATAGCAAGAAGGAAAAATACACATTTCTGAGGTGAAAATACAAAGTCACAGAGACACAAAGTAATTTCTATAGTGTCCAATACATTTCAATTTCCTCCTGCACTAATATGTCCATTCTTGGTAACTCAAATTAAAATGGAAGTGACTTGTAGTATAAATCATGGAAACCAAGATCAATATTTCCTTCTAAGCATAATTAGACTGCAGCCCTCCCTGGTACTGGATACTCTCAATAAAGCCAGGCAAATGCTGCTTGAGTCCTACAGGGTGGGATGTTTAGAGTGGGAATGGCGGGGAGGTCTTCATTTTTCGACCAAAACCGCCCGCAGAGCCTCCGGCCCTCCCTTCCCCTACCCTGAGCCGCAGTGCTCCTATTTCCTCCTCAGTTCAATCAGGATTCACAGCAAATAATCCTCAAGTCTCACCTAACTCTGAGGCTGTGTGATCTTCCAGATCTTCTTGCATCAAGGGCAGCGATTCCCATCTAATCCCTTTCTCATGTGGACAGCCTGAGCCTGGCCCCGGGTGTGAGGGAAAGGCCAGTGAAGACCTGTCTAGCCTTATCACCAAGTTCTTCCCCTGTGCTTTATTTTTTCTTACTCCTCTAAATCAAAAATCTCATGCTGTTTTCTGGGCGCAACCCACAGATACCTTTACAAGGTGTCAAGTACGCAGTCCCACTAACATCACCGTGTTGTCATTGCAAGAATCAAGCAGGCATTGAGCACCAAGCTTGGGAGCTGATCCTCATTCCTCTTCCAGACATAGAGCCTGGGATAGACTAAGAACACAGTAAATCCATGTCCAGGACGCCTGATGAATACGTTCTCGACCTCCCTTAATCTGTCTCCAGGACACCTACTGAATACATTCTCAACCTCATAAATCCGTGTCCAGGATGCCTACTGAATACATTCTCAACCTCATGAATCCGTGTCCAGGATGCCTACTGAATACATTCCCAACCTCATGAATCCGTGTCCAGGATGCCTACTGAATACATTCCCAACCTCATGAATCCATGTCCAGGACACCTACTGAATACATTCTCAACCTCATGAATCCATGTCCAGGACACCTACTGAATACATTCTCAACCTCATGAATCCATGTCCAGGACACCTACTGAATACATTCCCAACCTCATGAATCCGTGTCCAGGACGCCTGCTGAATACATTCCCAACCTTATGAATCCGTGGCCAGGATGCCTACTGAATACATTCCCAACCTTGTGAATTCATGTCCAGGATGCCTACTGAATACATTCCCAACCTTATGAATCCGTGGCCAGGATGCCTACTGAACACATTCCCAACCTCATGAATCCGTGTCCGGGACACCTAGTGAATACATTCCCAACCTCATGAATCCGTGTCCAGGACGCCTGCTGAATACATTCCCAACCTTATGAATCCGTGGCCAGGATGCCTACTGAATACATTCCCAACCTTGTGAATTCATGTCCAGGATGCCTACTGAATACATTCCCAACCTTATGAATCCGTGGCCAGGATGCCTACTGAACACATTCCCAACCTCATGAATCCGTGTCCGGGACACCTAGTGAATACATTCCCAACCTCGTGAATCCATGTCCGGGACACCGAGTGAATACATTCCCATTCTCATGAATCCATGTCCAGGAGGCCTACTGAACACATTCCCAACCTCATGAATCCGTGTCCGGGACACCTAGTGAATACATTCCCAACCTCGTGAATCCATGTCCAGGACGCCAACTGAATGCATTCCCAACCTTGTGAATCCATGTCCAGGACGCCTACTGAATACATTCCCAACCTCGTGAGTCCATGTTCAGGATGCCTACTGAATACATTCTTGTGAATCTGTATCTAGGACACCTGCTGAACACATACTCCACCTCCATTACACCTACTAAATATGTACTTTACCTCAGTAAATCTGTGTCTATGACATGACCAGAAATTCTCCTCGGAGGTGGCTTCAGGCTGGTGCCCTCCCCAGTCAAGGGACCTACTATGAAGAAAACGAGACCCTCAGCCCTGGGCAGGGCAGGGAAGGGCACTCTGGGCCTGTTCTCCTGGGACCCTGTGGCTGGCCGACGTCCCTTCCACTACACACACACACTTCCTTCCACTGCGCTACAGAATTTGAATGTGTCCCATGGTGTCTGATGGGCCTGGAACCACCCCGCTCCTTCAGGGGGCCTTGTGCATCTGTGTTCTGCTCCTTTGTGGGGTGTTTTTGCAATTTAGCTCTCTGAACTCTTTCTTATTTTTCTCTTATATTTCTAGAAACTACCAAGAGCAATGATAATTCTCAACTCAAAACCCCATACTCCAAATCTCCCTCCTGCTCCACATGTCCTGAGACCTCCATCCCTCCCTGGCACATCTGGCATGATGCATTTGTGTGACAGCTGACAACATCCCCACACCCTGCCCCACTGCATCCTCTTGTTAAGAACAGAATTGTAATGATTCTTTTCAATCTATGAGGAAACCGAGGCTCAGAGGGGCTAAGTGTCCTTTCTTGGGGGGACACTCACATAGGACTTTCAACTTTAAGAACCTCAAAATCAGCCACTGGCTCAAAGCACACTCCCGGCATGACTGATTCTCCCCTGAGACCTTGGGTGTGTGCCACATGTGTTCAGGCAGACGGACCCAGGAGCCTCAGGGATAGAACGCTTTAAACACACACCCCCAGAGTGCTACAGTCACCGTCATTTTTAATCACCGAACCAACATGTTCAAGTAAGAAAAGAGCCACCACAGAAGCTTCAAGCAAACCCCACAGGCTCATTACTATCCTCCATCAACAGGCACTCCCGTCACAAGTCACGTCTGTAAACGGCATTCTTACCTTTGTAGTTTTCCTGAACACTCCCCATCTGACACATCATCACCAGCTTCACCTTCATGTAATTACAGTCAATCAGTTTGCTCCGAAGCCTTTTGCCATCACGGCCACCAGGGCCTTCCCACGAGGATCTCTCCCACATTGGCTCCTCCAGGCCTCCGGCCCCCGGCTCACAGCTCTTTCTCTTCCTTGGCGGGGGGTCCTCTGGCCCGGGCTCTTCCCGGCTTCCCCCCACGCTGTCCCCAGCCCCACAGCGCAGAGGCATTTAATCCTGCTCAGGAACACCTGGACTCCTGCAAGCCGTGCTCAGCACCTGCCACGCAGTCTGTAAGCCCCACTGGGATTATTACACAATGAGCCGTCCTTGCCGGAGGAGGGCAGCTCCAATGTGTGACGGCTCCCGTGGGTGCGGCCAGCTCTGCTGCCAGCACCCTCATCCATCCTCCCGGCTCACTCAGTTTAGCTCCACGTGGCTCAGCTGCTGCCAGCCCCTCTGCGGCCACCCACGGCTGCCGCACACCCCCTTCAGCTCGTGCCCTGGCCGCGGCCACCCAGGCAGCTCCAGAGAGGAGGTTCCTGTGCCACTCCATGCCACCTGCTGCCCTCCAGCACCTGCTCTTCCAGTAGGAGCAGAGCCCACTGGACCCTCTGGGAGCTGGGAGTGCAACAGGTACCGATTCTGCTTCTTTTTAGGGTACCTGGGATTTGTTTGCTCAGGTGTATTGAGACACGGAGACAGAAATAACCACCATGAACGGAAAAGTGAAATGCAGTGGACCCCAGACCCAGACGCAGGGCCTGCCATGGGGCCAGGGACACACAGGCGGACTGGTGGGGCAGGAGGTATGAGAGGAGGCAGCCAGCATGGGAAGCCCTCACTGTGACCTCGAAAGGAAAAGCGGGAAAGCAGGGCCCACAGGCTTAGGCCTGGCCAGGCCAAACAGTCCTGAGGCTCTGGGCTGTCAGCAGTCGGGAGCATGAGAGCCCACGGAGGGAGTGGTGGGCATGTGCTTGGGAGGTCGGCTTTGTATAAAGCATGACCACAAGCGAGTCCTTACTGTCCCCAGGAACAGCCAGCTCAGAAAGAGCCACCCCTCCCAGGTCAGCAAGGCTGACAGGAAAGCAGCAGAACACAGAAAATGAACAGCTCAGCTAAGACCTGCCCTGTGACCGCAGCAGCCCAGAGTCCAAGTGAGTTACTCACTGAGTGATGGCAGTGTGACGCGTTCATTCTCCATGACATATCCATCCCTCCTGTGGGCTCAACCCCATTCAATAGAGCAGGAAACCCTGGAATTAACTAATTAAAATACATTTTATTATGCAATGCCACCTGCCTGCCTTTGGACTACAACACCATGTTTCTTC
The DNA here is from genome assembly GCF_049354715.1 of Callithrix jacchus. Classification (NCBI taxonomy): domain Eukaryota; kingdom Metazoa; phylum Chordata; class Mammalia; order Primates; family Cebidae; genus Callithrix; species Callithrix jacchus. The sequence goes on along the minus strand of NC_133514.1, from coordinate 3,876,386 downwards.
CTGCCTTCATGCTAAATGGACACATCGGCTCTTCCTGCACCTTCGGCTCACTAAGCAGATCTCAGATTCATCAGCCTCAAAAACAAACCTCCCTCTATAAACAGACGTACACGATGATATTTACATATATGAGCATGGAGTCGATGTATGTGTAAACACACACACAAGCACACACCCATGTACATTCGACAGCTTCCACTTCTCTGGAGGACCATAATACACATGCAAAGCCCACAGAGTTACTCCGCCCACCATGTGGACATCCAAGTCCACACCCACCCACCAGGTGGTACCCCAGGTCACGGATTCCTGCACCACCGCAAAGCCAGCTCTGTCCAGCTTCCACACAGAGCAGTGTCCTTCCATGAGGTAACCTCAGCCCAGAGACAACCATTCACGTTTCATCTATGTCTATGAAACAGGCTGAGCTGGGAGGATCCCTTAAGCTCTGGAGTTCAAGATCAGCCTGGGCAACATAGGGAGACTCCACCTCTACAAAAAAAATAAAATAAAAACTAGCTGAGCAAGGTAGTGTGCAGCTCTATTCCCAGCTACTTGGGAGACTGAGGTGGGAGGATCGCTGGGGCCCAGAAGGCCACTGCACACCAGCCTGGGTGACAAAGTAACATCTCTTCTCTAAAAACAAACACGCATACCCAAAGCACCCCAGTGGCCATCACCCACAGGCTAGTGTACCTTAACCACTGCCAACATCATTATCAATTCCTCGAATAGCAAGCTGACCTTTACAATGTCTGGAATTAGTAAGAATAACCCGGATGAGCATGCAGTGCCAGCCTCCGGAAGTTTCTGAAACGTGCCTCTGTAAATTCACATTCTGCACCTTGGCAAGGCCAGCACTAAACTTCACAGGGATCACAGTCCTGCCGTAGCAGCAACCACACACCACGACCCTGCCATCCCTCCCCACACCCCACACCCAACGTCCGAGCCCAGGGCTCCCAGACGATCTCATCCCCAAACCTACTGACCTGCTGTTGGCACTGCCCTCTCACCCACAAAACATGAGCCTGAGGACGGAGATGACCTCGCTGCCTTCTACCCACACTGCCCAGGGCAGCGACCTTGGATTGGCGGAACTAACGCACCTCCTCGAGGTGACTGAGGAGGGACCTGGCTGGTGTTGGTCCCACGTGGAAATGCTAAAAGGGACAATACTATCAACTGAACGCTAGAGGCATCTTTTCACGAAGGCCTCTCCAACATGCACATTGTCGTGTTTGTCGTCTCCCTTCTGCAGCCATCAGTGTGCAAGGGATGCTGTCACGTGGCACACACCAGCGGCTACGGAATTCAGAGCAATGTTAACAGCATCATCGATTTCACTGAAGAACATTAAACTGGATCCCTCTCTTCAGAAGATAATTTTTCTTTGAACTGAACCTGAAATCACTCAGGCCATTTCTGCCAGCCACACAGCCACTCAATTACGTGGGAGAGCGTCTAATGGACTTCAGACCTTTGGCAGTCTTTGACTGTTTAATTATGTTAAGAGCCAGTCTCTGAGGCATTTTCCCTTAATTAGTTATGCTTTTCTCCTACGTTATTTCTCCAGGAACGGGCCCCTGACATCTGATACAAGCACAGGTTCAATTCAGTTCAACCTAAAACGCTTCCACTGACTGTCCACTATACACCAAGCACGGAGGGGTCTCTACACTGGTAAAATGTGACCCCAACTCCCAGGAAATTCTATTCCATACCCCGAAAGATATACATTCAAATGTCACCACCTGTTTCCTTCTTAGCAAATATCCTAACTGGAAGTGTAAACTTCAGGAAATATAACGTTTTCATTCTGAACGCAGGGTTAAGCACGTAGACAGCTACAGCTCCTGGGTAGGGTAATTAAAATGGAGAGATAAGGGTGGCATCAGCACTGACACCCACGGCCGGGTGGGCGTCACGAGTCCATGACGGCAGTGGTCCCTCAGAGTCTTCCTCCACGCGTTCCTATGGAAAGACACTCCCACTGGCCCTGGCACAAGAAGAAAGCCTGTCCACTGAGACTGCCAGACCAGCCCCCTCATTACAGGCATCATGACACATCCCAGGTAAGGTGTGGTTTGCTACCTAATACCTCGTCCATAGTGACTTGCTGCCCATCAGGGAACACCCACCACAGGTTTGCTACACCACAGTTTTTAACATGGCAGCAAAACCCACACACCACCCAGTAATGCTACACCACAGCCTCTAACGTGGCAGCAAAACCCACACACCACCCAGTAATGCTACACCACAGCCTCTAACATGGCAGCAAAACCCACACACCACCCAGTAATGCTACACCACAGCCTCTAACATGGCAGCAAAACCCACATACCACCCAGTAATGCTACACCACAGCCTCTAACATGGCAGCAAAACCCACACACCACCCAGTAATGCTACACCACAGCCTCTAACATGGCAGCAAAACCCACATACCACCCAGTAATGCTACACCACAGCCTCTAACATGGCAGCAAAACACACACACACAGACACACACACACACACACACACACACACCTGTGTGATACACAGTAACGTGATACACAGTAACAGAGCATTCATCAGAACCGAGGGCTTGCAGTCCCAGTCCTGGGCACTTCCCTGTATATTCCAAATTCCTGCCTCATTTTCCCTCAAGAAACATTTTCTTTTCTTTCATTATTTGTGCATCAGTGCTTAAGTTGCCTGCATATTAAGCCCAACCCATACCTAAGAGAATGGCAGCTATAAATCAAGTCCCTCCAATTTGATTTATGTGCCACCTGAATACCTGTTTAGCAATGAAACTGCCACTGCTAAATAAGCAAAGCTTTGCTGGAAAAATCCATCACTGGCATTATCTGATACTTCTGTTTAAAGGAAGGGTATTAAAATACAGACTAAAACTATTTCTGTTAAATACAGTTCATGCTTGCAAGTCATCAGAGCTTCTCAGAACACAATGCATATACCCACAAAACCGTGGTAGAACATATATTCACGGGGTGATTGGAAATACTTCAATTTATTTTAGACCCAACAGACAACAGTTTTCATCAAAGTTGAAGTAGGTCACAGTTTTAAAAGCCTTTCCCCTTTAGTGCAGAGTATTCTTTTTCAATAAAATGCCTTCCTGGAATTACTTTTAAATTTTGGGGGGCAAATATTAAAACCGTCTTCAACCTCAAAAAAAGAAATTCAGCAGGACTTGAACAGCTTCAGGGAGGTGCCCACTGTCCTTTGCCGAGATTTGACCTCTCTTTCTCAGAATAAAGTGAGCAGGGTGCACGCAAAGAGATGAAGCTGATGGGCTGGAGAAGAAACAAGGCTTCCAGTTGGCTCACAGCCCTGACACAGCCTCTGCCAGCTTCCAGGGAAATACGTATGAAAATACCAAAAACAAGAGGAGCACTCCGCGCCTCTGCAAACGAGGGCAGATCATCATTTGCTAAAAAAGCAAGGAGCCCGTTTCTCCCATGAACCTGGTGCCAACCATGCACATGGCACCTGCCCAGCGGTGCCATGCCCGGCCAGCCTGCCACACTCCCATATCCCGCATGGATGTTTCCTGTTTCAGAAATGCAGCTCCCACCTATAAGCCTAGGCTCACATCACCCAACAAGCAGCTGCACAGTTCTGCCCAAGGCATCACTGTCCACTGGAAGATGCACCTTCTCAGAGGAGAGCAGAGGCCAGCGGTGGGTGAGGACCCTGGCCTGGCTCCCTCGGGCAGCCAAGACCAAGGCCAGAAGAGCCAGGTGCCAGGCCACTGGCTGAGTGTGAGGGGCCCTGACAAGACTGGCAGTGAGAGGCCTGCCTGCTCTGAACAGCAGAGCCCCCTGGGTGGAGGACAGCGGGCAGCAGTAGCTGTGACAGGCACACAGAACAGCATCTGCAACAGCTGCGCTGCTGGGGGAGGAGTCCCAAGGTCTTCCAGGCAGAAGGGATGTGGAACCAGGACAATCCCATAGGCTGGCTATGGGAAATGCCAGTGAAAGACAGACCTCTTCCAGGACAATCCCGTAGGCTGGCTATGGGAAATGCCAGTGAAAGGCAGACCTCTTCCAGGACAATCCCGTAGGTTGGCTATGGGAAATGCCAGTGAAAGACAGACCTCTTCCAGGACAATCCCGTAGGCTGGCTATGGGAAATGCCAGTGAAAGACAGACCTCTTCCAGGACAATCCCGTAGGCTGGCTATGGGAAATGCCAGTGAAAGACAGACCTCTTCCCATTCCGGGATATAAGAACAGAGCAACAGAAATCCTGTGAGAGCAAGATGTGGACACACGGCCACAGAAATGCTCATATAAACGCGTCCACACACGGGAGTCCTGTGAGAGCACATGAAGATGTGGACACGCAGCCACAGAAATGCTCATATAAACGCATCCACACATGGGAGTCCTGTGAGAGCACACGAAGATATGGACACGTGGCCACAGAAGTGCTCATATAAATGCGTCCACACACGGGAGTCCTGTGAGAGCACACAAAGATGTGGACACGTGGCCACAGAAGTGCTCATATAAATGCGTCCCCACATGGGAGTCCTGTGAGAGCACATGAAGATATGGACATGCGGCCACAGAAATGCTCATATAAATGCGTCCACACACAGGAGTCCTGTGAGAGCACATGAAGATATGGACACGTGGCCACAGAAATGCTCATATGAACGCATCCTCACATGGGAGTCCTGTGAGAGCACATGAAGATATGGACACGTGGCCACAGAAATGCTCATATAAACGCATCCTCACATGGGAGTCCTGTGAGAGCACATGAAGATATGGACACGTGGCCACAGAAGTGCTCATATAAACGCATCCTCACACGGGAGTCCTGTGAGAGCACATGAAGATATGGACACGTGGCCACAGAAATGCTCATATGAACGCATCCTCACACGGGAGTCCTGTGAGAGCACATGAAGATATGGACACGTGGCCACAGAAGTGCTCATATAAACGCATCCTCACATGGGAGTCCTGTGAGAGCACATGAAGATATGGACACGTGGCCACAGAAATGCTCATATAAACACATCCTCACATGGGAGTCCTGTGAGAGCACATGAAGATATGGACACGTGGCCACAGAAGTGCTCATATAAATGCATCCTCACATGGGAGTCCTGTGAGAGCACATGAAGATATGGACACGTGGCCACAGAAGTGCTCATATAAACGCATCCACACACGGGAGTCCTGTGAGAGCACATGAAGATATGGACACGTGGCCACAGAAGTGCTCATATAAACGCATCCTCACACGGGAGTCCTGTGAGAGCACACGAAGATATGGACACGTGGCCACAGAAATGCTCATATAAACGCATCCTCACATGGGAGTCCTGTGAGAGCACATGAAGATATGGACACGTGGCCACAGAAATGCTCATATAAATGCGTCCTCACATGGGAGTCCTGTGAGAGCACATGAAGATATGGACACATGGCCACAGAAGTGCTCATATAAATGCGTCCACACATGGGAGTACTGTGAGAACACACGAAGATGTGGACACATGGCCACAGAAGTGCTCATATAAATGCATCTACACACAGGAGTCCTGTGAGAACACGTGAAGTGGGTGAGGACCAGCATTCAGCTCAGCCTACCAAGCGCTCAGCATGAAGCAAACACGCAGTGAGTCGGGCCCTCGTCTGCTCACTGGGTTTTCCTGGCACAGTGCATCCTGAAAATTATTTTTACAATTATTTATGTATTCATTTTTATTATATGTGCACGTATGTATATCTATAGCTATATATACATATATATATTTAGACAGGGTGCTGCTCTGTCACCCAGGCTGGACAGATTACCCAAGCATGACCATGGCTCACTGCTGCCTCTGCCACCTGGGCTCAAATGATCCTCCTACCTCAGCCTCCTGAGTAGCTAGGACTACTGGCGTGCTCCACCACATGTGGCTAATTGTTCTTAGTAGAGATGGGGTCTCACCATGTTGCCCAGGCTGGTCTCAAACTCCTGAGCTCAAGCAATCCACTTGCCTTTGCCTCCCAAAGTGCTGGGATTATAGACATGAGCCACCGGGCCTGCCGAATTATTTTTATATTTGCTTACTGTTATTATGCACACAGGACTCACAAAGCAGGCCTGAGACTGTGCTCCTTTGAAAGGGAAGCCTCTAAGGTCAGTCCTCGGCTGGCACCTGGAAATGTCAATTTGGGGGTTATTCCCTGATAACAGGGGCTTCCTTTGCCTAAACTGTGCCAACATGAGGTTTATGCCACACACCTGCTGTGCTGCTGGGAGCCTGGAATTTGCATAAGTGCCAGGCAGGGGTGCCTCTGTGGGCAGACCCTGGCACACCCTGGGCACTTGTCTCTCATAAGCTTCCTGTTGGATGACAGGTATGGTCACAGCCTGATGCTGGAGGAGCCAAGCCCCTCTTGGGACTCTGTGGGAGCAGCTCTGGAAGTGTCCGCCTGGGTACCCTGGACCTCCCTCCTCCACCCTCTCCCTCAGCTGACCGGGCTCCACATTATTTCTCTGCAACAACTCACAGTCATCCTGATGGGCGTGAGTCCTGAGAGTGCTCCTAGCGAATCACCAAGTAGGGGTGCCGCTACTGGGGACCCTAGCGCTGGTTATAGACATGGGGTGGAAGGGAGTTACTAAAACTGCCACCCAGGTTTTAAAGACATTCCCATTTTGAAGGCACTTCTTAGTAAAGGGGAGGGTTTCAGTAGTGGGGAAAGGGAAGAGAATATTCCAGACACCACGGAGAGCACAGCCACATGGTGGAGCCTTCTGTGTCCTGCCGAGGAAGGAGAGGCAGGTGGCGGCAGGCATGGCCCAGCAGCTCACACCTCACCCGGGCTCTGCTCTTTCTGACCACCTTCCCTGGTGCAGTTTCGGCCAGGGACTTGCTGCTTCTCAGCAAGGTGACCGTCCCTGCAGTGCCTGACAGATCCCGGGAACACCAGGGCCCACCCTGCACTGGTGGCCTCTCCTGTTCTCAGACCCCGGTATGAGCACTGTAGTCCGTTCTCAAGGTAAACCTGATGCTAAACAGGTGGGTGGTGGCAGCAAGTGAACACTGCCCAGGCAGGATGTGCATTTCCTCGCAGCTCATCAGCCGGGAGGGGGATGGGGCTCACAAACTGTCCCCTGCTTCCCTTCCCCACCCACACTGCCCAGAACCTAGTACCTTGGGCAAAGAAGAAAGACCAAGACACATCAGAAAGCACAAGCACCCTCCCCGTCAGGGCAGACGTCGGCAGCTCTGTCCAAGTACCCAGTACTGACAGGGCACCTTAGACAGGACGGCTGGATTCCTTCCCACCATTACATAACTGCTGATACATTAAACCAGTTTCTACTGTAATGTCAAGTCCTTCCATTTCAGGTCAAAGAATAATGCATTTTTAGATGTGAAGTACTTTTTACTTTCAAAATCGAGTCATGCTTGAGGCTGGACGCGGTAGCAGATGCCTATAATCGCTGAATTTCAGAGGCTGCAATGAGAGGATCAGTTGAGCCCAGGAGTCTGAGGCTGCAGTGAACGCGGATCACACCACTGCACTCCAGCCTGGGCAACACAGTGAGATCATGTTTCAAAAAAAGGAAAACTACAGCACTGAAAGCTCAGTCTTCAGATTTGAATGTTTTTAAAAATAATATGTTTTGATATTTCCAGTAACTCAAAAAATAATATGCTTTGATATTTCTAATAGCTCATAACTATATCAGTTTGTCTTCAATTCAAGCCAGTTTGTCTCACCCCACACCTGTATGTCTACATGCCTCTAGGTCGAAAAACCTATACAAGAAAAGAAAAGGATGGAACATTTTCTCAGTTGAACAACAGTGTGGGTTAACACAGTTACCTTCCTAAGAACAAATCTATAGCAATTGGTACTTTATGTACTAGGTATCACTAGGTATCATCACAGTCTTTTTTGACAAAGAGCGACGCAGAAGATTGCAGTGAGTACCAGGTAAACCTGTTCAGGATCGACGCAGGCATGGTGTGGCAGAGACACGACCACGCCTGACTCACCGTGTTTTATGAGGAATCATACCGCACCCTCTACATAAAACAGTCAGGAACTAAATGTGGATTGTTATAAAATCCGTTAGAGTGACACCACGGGTTGTCAGATGACTGGAAACCCCAATTCTATGAATGGCTTGAAAACAAGTCACCAACACTCACCATTTTAAGGGACCTTGACTGGCTGCAAGCAAATGAAAGAGACATATTTGAAAACAGGAAACTTAAATCTAAAATGTTCTGAATTTCCAGTAAGCACAGGCACAAACACGCATGTCCATGCTCCCAGTCCCCTACACACAGACCCTGGGACGGCACAAAACTTTGGTAAATTCACTTAGATGTTACATGCGTGGCTCCCAAATGGCAGTGTGAGCTTCTCCGCTTCAGCTGCACAATCATCCATGGCTCTAGGCATGCAGCTCACCAAAGAATCTGTCTCTGTGCCCCACAAATCAATCACTAGATGCCTATGAAAGTCACGGTTCAGTCCCATTGTCATTCAACTTGTATTTATTCATTTTGATCAACTTGACCTCAAAAAAGAATACTCCAGAGGCCGGACACAATGGCTCATGCCTGTAATAATCATAGCACCTCGGGAGGCCAATGCACTGGATTACGAGGTGAGGAAATAGAGACCCTCCTGGCCAACATGGTGAAACCCCATGCATAGTAAAAATACAAAAATTAGCTGGGTGTGGTGGTGCGCACTTGTAGTCCCAGCTACTCAGGAGGCTGAGGCAGGAGAAATGCTTCCACCCAGGAGGCAGAGGTTGCAGTGAACCAAGATCACGTCATAGCACTCCAGCCTGGTGACAGAGCAAGACTGTCTCGGAAAAATAAATAAATGAAGATAAAACTCTGGAGACATTTGTCTAGTAACAACAATAACAGCCCATAAAACAATACTCTGAATACAATAACAAGAGAATTGGTCTGGGTGCAATGCCTCATGACTGCAATTCCAGCACTTTGGGAGGCCAAGGCAGGAGGACTGCTTGAGCCCAGGAGCTTGAGAGCAGCCTATGCAATATAGGGAGACCTCGTCTCTATAAAAAGTTTTAAACTTAGGCAGGTGTGGTGGCACACACCTGTAGACTCAGCTACTCGAGGAGCTGATGTGGGAGGACTGCTCGCACCTGAGAAGGGGAGGTTGTAGGGAGCTGAGACTGTGCCACTGCAGTCCACCCTGGGTGACAGAGTAAGGGTAGGGTCGGGGAGGTGAGAGGAGGGGAGGGGAGGGGAGGGGAGGGTAAGGGAGCAGAGGGGAGAAGAGGGAAGGGAAAGGGGGAAAAGGAAAGACAAGGAAAGAGAGCAAAACTGATGTCCAAACCTTATTGGAAAACAGGCAAAATGGTGACTTAAAAATCACTTTACTGTCTCCGGCCCTTCACTCCTGAAAATGTACAGACATGTGCTTCACTGACGTTTTACTTTGAAGCAGGACAAGCTATGAAGAAGCAGTGACTCCATAAGCTTCCTGCCTCTCACACCTTTCTCTATTCCCAGGAAGGGACAAACCCTAGAGAAGAGGCCCTTCCGGTCCCAAGGAAGTCTGTAGCCCAGGCTGTCCCCACAGGAGGCTGAGCCCTGAGCATGCCCACCTGGGCATCACCACCAGGATCACCTTGGTCTCAACTCTGGGCTTTCAGACCAAATTCCCGAACCAAGATGCAAGATCCTGGCTGTTCGATTAACATTTTCACTTCCACTTCCCAACGAATCAGACTTTTGCCTTGGAATCATAACAAGTGGGTCATGTGGGTGCCTCTTTGCTTTCGCACTGGAGAAGCTTGGGCTGGGTTTCATGAGCAACGGCAGCACTGACACCAACCTTTGGTTTTTGCCATCAATTTCATGTATGTATGATGGCATGTGATCTTGTCTTACACTGGAAAGAATTTAAGGTAACTTACAAATACGTAGGTGGAAAACTTGGGGTGGACAAAAAAAGAGTGGGGAGCATCTACAATGAAGAGAACCCGTGGTTAACACACGTGGAAACCATGCCCTGGGATGGACAGATGGATGGACGGGTGAGCTGATGGAAGGTCAGAGAGATGGACAGACGTGAAGATTTAACAAATGACCACACATTTGTTGCATTTCCCAATAGCTAAGGCAAATGCATGACCAGTCCTCTGATTTGGGAATTTCCAGGCAGCAGGCAGGGGCTGTGGCAGGTGCCACCAAGACTCTCGACAACATTCTCATTCCAGTGATGGTTTCACAGACAGTCCCTGCTCCCAAGGGAGGGCGACACCACAACACCAAGGCATCATCAATGAAGATGCACTGTGAGGTGCAGAGGACATCTTCAAGATGAGCCAGCAGTCGGCCCACAGAGCACTCTTTCAGTTCAGGAAGAGATTTCAGAGTATCCCAATGGGAGGCCTTGCCCAAAGAACCCTCCCCTAAGAACGTGGCACAGACGCTCTCACAAGACCCTGTGGCAGTGTGCCCTGGGCCGACAGTTACATGCAAAGTTACAGGTTGCGAGGTGTGGAGAACCAGGAGATGTGACAGAAACCCACCCTCCTGACACCCCCAGGCATGACCCCTGAGACAACACGAAAAATCTCCCAAAAGGTAATTGTAGGTCCACTTCCAGCCCCACACATCTGCACCACACAGAAAGGTCCCAGGAATTTACATTGGGATATCATTAAAACAGGTGTATCAGACACAAGGTTTAGTCATGAACCCTCTCAGCACAAAAGCATCCACAGAACATGCAGCCTTGAGCTATAAAATTTCTTTATGTCTCCACATTTAACTGCATAAACCACAAACCTAGGTAAATACATAGATTAACCTGCTCTGGGGTTAAAAGGGCTGCCATCAATAACCGTGCAATCTCCACTCTGCACAGAAGTGCCTGCCCAGAAGGAATGGGGCTGACCCTGTTTTCATTCAGGGGTTGCATTTCCTGCATGGGGTCATGTCCTTCTACTCAGCACGAAGACAGCGTCTATGCTGGAAGCCTCATGAAATAAAAGACCTGTGGTCCTGATACTCTTGATCCATGCATGCCCCTTGTTCTGGCAGGAATTAAACAGCACAACCAATTTTCCCATAAAAGCATTTCCAGATGATGAAATAAAGCCCTTTTAAGCATGTGAGGAATGTGGCTTTTTTTCTCTTTGGTTGGTGGGGAGGGAGAGACGATGCAGGAAAAGAGGCCCCAGCTCGCTGAAAGGGGTTATGGGGACCTTAGAGACTGTCATGAGAGGCAGCTCCAGGCTGCTGCCTCTACTTCCTTCCTCCAGCTCAGCCCCGGCTTTGCTTTCACTGTTCTAACTGCGTGAATCACATGATATGGAATTCTATTTGCACAACCTCGGTTCGTTTTGGAAAGAGAAAAGGTATTACAAATAATTTTGGTATCTGAGTAAAAAGAAGTTTACTTGACATATTTGGTCTTTCAAAGAAATGAGATCTCATTTTAATCTTGCATGTGTAAATACCACTCCCTGACCTCCTGAAAACAGGTAAGTGCAATCCACACGGGGAGACTTCCCGCCTCTCTCAGCAGCAAACCCGTCTGACCTGCCTGCATTGCCCAGTCCCGGGTTCCAGCGGCCATGCCCCCAGCCTCCTCTTCCTTCAGCTCTAGCATTCAGGTTCCCAGTCCACATTGTGCTGCTCTGTATCATATGCGACCAAAAAGTCACATGTGAATAATTCAGTACTTAAGCAGTGAGGACCTCAAATGGTATCACACTGACTTAGCGGAAACCCGTATCTAGGCACAGCAAAATATTTGGGGGCTGTGGGACAAGGAAGTCACAGGTGCGTCTGTATCTATTTTATCTTCCGCAAAATGGAGACATATTTTGTGTCTCACAATGGTTACAGGACTAGTCAAGATGAACGTGAAAGCACCTGATAAAGTCCCACTCTACAGAGGCAGGAAACATCCACGATTAGTGTAGAAATTCAAACACAACACAAAGTAACAATGTCATTGTGTACATGGCTTTAGGAATCTTACGCAAGGGAGATGTGAATTAATGAAGTCAAGCCTCAGTGCAAGTTGATAAATGCACACACGCTCGCGCCAGTCTCACCGCCAGCAGCGCCAACCCTTGTCCTTTTAGACAGGCTTACAGCAGAAAGGGCAAATGTGTCCACTGATTTTCCTTTATTTGTCCATCATGGAATTAAAAGCTCTTTAAAACCTTTAGCTCGAACAGAATCTAGGGGAATTACAATCATCAAACAGAACCTTTTCTAACGTTTCAACAATGGTGTCCGTCTGCCGTTTTGAACTAAACCTGTAAACTGCTCTGGCGGCAACGCTTTGCCAACAGTTCTATGTGCTGAAACATTAATGAAGTACAATTAGGTCTGCCACCCTGTAGGCTTCTAAAACCCTACCTTGTAATACTCAGGTACTCAGCATCCAAACATAAATCACAGAAAATATTTGCTCCACCTATGTAGATTTGACAAAATGAAACACTCTGTTACAAAGGTTACCTTTCAATCCAAGATTTCCTTTTGCCAACACATAACTAGAAAACTTGTGGCCCTGCAGAGAGCAGGCAGCAGCTGCAGCTACCGGGTGGAAGGACCACAGCAAGGGCCAGCACCCACTTCCGTACGGGGAGCTGGCTCATCTCAGCTGGAACCTCCTCCCGACTCCAGTCCAGGAACTTCACAGCAGCACCTGAAACTGGACCACAGGAATTGGCGAACACTAGAACAGGGCCTCGCTACCCTCCTCTCCCAGCATAGGAAAGTCAGCTGACAAATGCTGACCCGAACGTCACTGCAGGAACCCAGCTGCAGAGTCAGTAGTTTCCATGATGTACTTGCAGATAAGCAACCATCAGTCCCACAGACACAGGGAGAGCACGTGGAATCTTTCCACCCAACATTTATATATAATATGTTTCACAGTCATTTTGCATTCACTGTCAATTAGAAACATAATGTATCTCAAAAATCAAACATGATACTCCTGCATGCTGTATCTATCTGAGGTTTCATTATTCAGTGGTTATTATCAAAGTTTGCACAGGTAATTACTGCTGCCATATTGCAAAATCAATTTACTCTTGAAACTTCTAATTATTCTTGGCAGCAGAATAGGCTGTCTCCTGATGACCTCAGGATAAAGGCTGCATGAGGCAGCTAGGTCCAAAATCAGAGCCCCAGCCAACTGTGTAGCCTAAAGAAAAGAATTTATGATACTCACAGCTGTATAACCCAATTTTCCCAAATGTCACGGCACTTCCGAAGTGAACGTCATTAATAACGAAGGTGAAGGAGGCAGATCTTCTAGGAACTAAACAGCTCCCAGTGTTTTCCCTGCTTAGATCTCACTGCCAGGGAAATGGGGACTGGATGGAAGTTGCCTCTGCTGTGTTCTCCAGCACCTTCCAACACCCATTCCACACACATCCTGTGAAACGCAGATGCACCACTCTTCCGACACACTTACACACGCATCCTATGACACACTTATACATGCATGTATGAAACACAGAGGCCCAGGAGGAAAACGCTCTTCCAACACACTGATACATGCATCCCATGAAACACAGAGTCCCCGGGGGAAAATGCACCACTCTTCTAACTCACATTATACACGCATCCTATGAAACACAGAGTCCCTGCAGGAAAACACACCACTTAGGCCATGCTGTATCTTCACCATGGAGCCAAAGTTCCCACACCTCCAGTTAAAGGGTCGGAAATACTAAAGCAGCTATAAGACTTTTCCATTGCTAAGAGGAAAACCTGCCTATAAAACTTTACACAGGTTCCCTGTCACCCAGAACACAGCAAGTCATTATGAAAGGATGTTGTTTGTGAAGAAGTCGCTGCTCGAATAAGGTTTCCAACTCCGTCCAGGAATGGGCAGGCGTCTTGGACTGTTTTAACTGCACGAAGTCCTTGAGTTCCGCCAGAAACTCAGCAGGCTGAATCCAGCGGCAAGTGGACCTGCCTTCAGCCGAAATGTGGTGGCACGTCCAGGACGCTGTGCCCAAGGCCTGCTCTGTTTGGCGGTCCTTTTATAGCCCGCTAACCCAGAAAGGGTGCTAAGGAGGGGACGCCCCCAGGACACCAATCCTAGTAAAAGATGGTGCTGGATTCAAGCCAGAGGCAGGTGCTAAAACCCCAGACACTCGGGATGTCGCCCCTCCCCGAGACGACCATTCTTCACCAAGTTGTGGATCTCAGCTTCAAAACTCACTCCAGGCAGGTTGCAAACAAAAGGCCTATGAGAGGCCAATCAGGGGTCACCGAGGCAGGAAAAGGGAAGAATGCTTAGAGGTGAAGACAGACATAAATGTGTTTTGTGTTTTTTTAAAGGCGTAAAAGCTCCATATGCATTCACGTGTGTGCCTTCATGAAAAGGATGGTCTCTGGTCATGTTCTCCTCCACCAATACACACACTTGCTGAGAACAAACAGCCAAGACCGTATGGGAAACTAATCCATGAAATTCACTCTGACATTTCACGTCACTGGCTAAAATCATCACAAGCAATCAAAATAGCAAGAGAAAATGATAGTGTATTTATCTTTCATGAATGGACATGTTTAATTCAGAAACGTGGATGCATAAAGTTAATGGAGTATAAAGCATTTCTAAAATAAGTAAAAACCAAACAAGAAAAATGTGATGATTCACCCCAAGGTTAATCTTCTTTCTACTGTGGTCAAGCATTCACATCATGAACTCCGCCGTGACAATGATGCCTGAGGCCCAGTTCAGTGGCATTCGCCACATTCTCACTGCCAGGCAGCCGTGCCCACCCTTCATCTGCAGACTCGTTTCATCTCTACCATGGAAACTTGGTACCAACTGCAAAGTCAATCTCCTTAATGAGAAATTGTGAAAACTCTTCCCCAAAACCATTAAGGTACGAGAAAATTACAGTCACCCTCAGGAGGACCTTTACATGCCACCGAAATGCAAAAGCAAACAGTGAGAACCTCCGCCGTGTTGAGATCTGAAGACATTTCCAAACAAGCTCTCCTAAATAATGAAGCAGCATTGGGCATACCAGACACCATTACATCATAAAAACTAGAATTCTCCCAATCTTTCCATTCTGAATGGAGAAGACATTCCTTTCCTTATCCACACCGAATGTCAAAGCCCGGGGTCTTCCACAGCTGACATGACAGTGAAACATTCTGTAACATAAAAACAGTTTAGAGGAAACTGCCCAGCTAACAGCCTCCACATTGAGGCCCCAGTGGAAGGCAGCTCTCTTGGTTCCACAGATGGATTACTTAGAGTCTCATGAAAAGTGAATGAAAGGTCTCCAGTTGGCGATGTTTCCCAAATTAACTTAAAACCATTTACAGAACAAATTATTAAAAAAACATGAAAAATTCATTTCCATACTTAATACCCACAGTACAGTAGTTAGCTTTTAACTTATTTTATCATTATTCCTGGTGTTTCTCAGAATCAGAGAAATGATTCACCTGAATCCGGGAAATTAATTTCTTCCTAGAAATTCTATGATGCTGATGTTGATATACAAATCATTGCAGAAATCTGTGTTTTTACACATGTGACTTTTTCATATATTTTCACTCATAACCAAGACTTTCAGAAAATTAAGAGGCTCAAAACTATTTGACACACTCAACAGGCTTCCATGGAAGCAGTGAATGTGCTCAAGCTCACAGCTAAGACACACTTGACTGGGTAAAAGAAAACAGGACAGTTCCATCAGTACCATCACTGATGCCATCCATCCCTGCACACAAGTGACAAATAAAGACTGTAGTTTTCTCAAAACACCTGGTATTCGACTCTGGGTAAAAGAAAACAGGACAGTTCCATCAGTACCATCAGTGATGTCATCCATCCCTGTGCACAAGTGACAAATAAAGACTGTAGTTTTCTCAAAACACCTGGTATTCTGCTCTGGAATGTATAATGCAGGCGTTGGCTACTGAGACGGCATTCTTAGTGGCGAGTCAACAGTAAATCTCAACAAATTAAATTCTTCTAGTTACTATAGACACGTCTTTGTTATTAACTTGTTAGAGCTAGAAAACAAACAAGAAAATGGCAGCAACCTCTGTTTCATACCCAACAAAAATATCCTGTAACACAAATACATACTTGACAGCACACGATTGCTTTTAGAAATGAATAAACTGTAACAGAGCCCCTCACGTGAAAGAGGCGCCTTCTCTATACTTTCCTCAGGACTTGCAATTTCTCTGATAAAAATAACTTAAATCAGAAATCTTGCAGAAGAGTAACAGAAATGCAGATCCATATCCACAGGATAATAGGCCCTGACTGATTCTTTTCTTCCCTGAATTGTATGATAACAAAGTTGTTTTTAGACCTTCTTTTTCTCTGTCATGTTTCCCTAAAAGTCATGCAAAACACTTCCCCACAACTACCAGCCACACACCGCTCTCCTGCCATGAGAAATTACACAGGGATGCATCTCCCACTTCAGAATACTCACACCATGTTTTATTCATGGAGGCCTTAAGGGGTTTAAGAACGTAACACCTAGCCAGTTCCTACCTTGATCACAGAGAAAGGCCTTCACTGCAAATAGACTCCAAATACATTTTACTCTAGCCAATAATAATGGTGTCTTTTCCTTAATAAATAAGTATAATTAGCAAAAGAAACAAATTTGAAACCAACAAATTCAACTTTATAAGACAACCTGTTTCCCTTAAAAATCCAAGACAACAATCATCTATTAATAAATCGACTTCCACTGCCAAATAAAAACAGATCTCTGGGCTCAGCTCACAACTCACTACAGAACTAAATATCCTATTTTCACATCTTACAGTTAGTTAATATGCAATCTTGCACTAAAACAACCCACAAAATAAAAATGTACAAAATGTCTAAATCAGGTAATAATCGCATTTCTCAATTTTGCCACTGATATGAAACCTGTAATATTAAAGCAGAAGAACGAAACGTATTTACCTGTATTCCTGTCTGGTAAGATACAGCAATGCTTCTGCAGAATGCCAGGCAAAACCTGTTTTAAAACAAATAAATAAAATACATCTGGTTATCACTCAGCTAGAGAAAGGCCTCTCATTAACTGTTGCGAGTGTTCTTTCTAATAAGGTCATTCAATGTTGCACGAAGTCAGCGTGTCCAGAAAGGCCTAACAAATTAAACAGTACGGGGAAATTCTGATGACATATATTTTTCATTGAAAAGGGTGATCAGGTGAGTGGGATGATCACCGCTGCTGGAATGTTAATGCAGGCTGGTTTAATGTACGCTCCTAATGGGCCCTCCGGGGAGCCTGAAAGCTGCACTCAGGGGACTCCTACAATAAGGCAAATGGGCCCACCAATTTTTGTGATGGCTTTTAAAATACTTGCGCAATTAGAGCCTGGAAATGGAGGGCTGCAGGAACATGATGTTGGGTCTTCTAGAATCTGAGCCCGCATGCTTCCATCAAGGGTGAGGCACAAAGGAAAATGTGAAAGTAAGGGCTGTATTTACATTCAAACTTCAGCAGGGAAAGGTGAAGAAAATACCTTATTTGGGAAGTGGAGAGGTGGAAATGACAGAGAATGGCTTTCCCAAGATTCAGCAACATAAAGCAAATTGCAAAGCACAGACTTCAGTAATGTGAGCCGAAGAGACGTCCACAGGAAATGTATGATTATCTTTCTAAATCCAATTAGAGGAGAAGCTGAACTTTCATCCTAAATACTCCCCATGATGAAGCTGCAGCCGTTCCTCAGCCCTCTGTGAAGACAGCTATCCACACACAAGCCTCTGCTTATGACCTGTTCCAGGGCAAGTTACTCAGGAGAGAGGGCGGACAGATGGTATTGTAAAGAAGCACCAATCTTAATGTCTGCCCTCGATCGACTTACAGTCTGGCTGAGTATACAGCAGGCTCTATAAATGCAACGGATGAAAGCACAGGAGATGGTCTAGAAAAACCATCCCCTTCTCCTCCATCCCGCTGACAATTCTATGTTGAAAAAAGAAGCAATTCTCTCTCAAATAGAATCACTCACAAACAAGATAGAATTACCAATTTTTAAGTCTGTGCAAATCAACAGAGACAGAAAATAAAATAAAACAATAACCGGTTTTAGTACCTAGCAAAGACTGTGCAAAATGTGGAACTCAAAGTTCAGAAACATGCTTCTCATTTACCCAAAGCCGACTGGAGCTGAGGCAGAGGATAAAGCCCAGTGAGGCCGTCGGGGCACTGAGGTGCACACCCTTGAGACAGCCACCGGTCAGGAGCCCACCCCATGCCAGTGGAGGCTGTCAGTGTTTTTCATCAGTGGGTCTGAAGCTGTGGGTCATTTCTGACACTCTGCTTCCCTCGTTAGCTCCCAGCCCCCACGCCCAACCACCCAAGAACACACACATACACTCGAAGTCCTGGGGTTGGACGCCTTCAAGAGCTCTGTGCAAATCTGCCTCTGTCTCATTCCACGGCCACAGCCACTCACTCGCCTTTTCCAGCACTTTCCAAAGGGCCTCAGGAATCAAGGCCAGGCCTTGGAACCTGCCCCCTTGGGAGGCATTCAGTGGCCCATGAAGTCTGAAAAGGCCGCCCCTCCACACCCCACATGGAGATTGGAGACACGTGTCCACAGGGATGCCCTGCCACGTCCTGTCTTAAACTCAGGTGCCCACAGAATACTTTTCTCTGCCGACTCCCCATCAACGGCGAGAGGGAAAACGCTGACCTAGTCAGCTGGAAACGCCACTGAAGGGATCTCTCCCGCCACAACCTCCTCCTGGCTGAAATCACGAGCTGCGCCTAAGGAGAGGCTGTCCACGGGTGAGCCCCACGTGGTGGAACCCGGCAGGTGAGCCCCACCCACGTCCACAGCAGAACCAGGCGGGTGAGCCCACAAACACAACACCCCACCCTGTGGCTCCCACAGAGCCTTCTCCGAACCCACCAGGCAGCTCTTTTTTTGTGAGGATCCGAGACAAAGCGTCAGCCGTTGGAATCTGCTTTTGAGCTCCATAAAGGCAGGCAGGCAGCTTTTGAAAATGGTGCTTGTATCTAACGCTGACAATGCCCTCCTCGCCACAGCCACGGGCAGGGCGGCGCGTTAAATCCAGACCAGCTTCGGCCTCTGCACGGCTGAGCACAGGCTGCTTCCCCCATGGGCTCTGGCTGAAGGGAGCGGGAAGGCAGGAACATAATGGGGTTATTTCTTCCTCCCTGAAGGATTTACCGAGGGCCGCAGAGGACAATGAAATTATACTTCTTGCCCAAAGGCACTTTTAAAGGTTCAATTCCATACAACCTGCCTGTTGTATGACCGCATTTAGCAGCTGAGAAAGATCAGGAGGCATGAGCTCTGCCTGCCACTGGGCCAGGGTTACAAAATATACTCAGCACTCACTGGCCCAGCTGTGAGCACTGACATGCATTCCTGAAACACTGATTTCTAACCTCTCTGTGGCACCAGCCTGAGCGGGGCCCTCCTCATCTGAGGAAAACAGAATCAGAGGGTGTGGAGAGGTGGCACCCTTGAGTCAGGGGATGCGCCTGATGGAATTTTTTTTTTAAGACAGAGTCTTTCTCTGTTGTCCAGGCTGGAGTGCAATGGCATGATCTCAGCTCACTGCAACCTCTGCCTCCCGGGTTCAAGTGATTCCCCTGCTTCAGCCTCCCAAGTAGCTGGGATTACAGGTGCCCGGCACCACACTGGCTAATTTGTATATTTTCAATAGAAACAGGTTTCACTATGTTGGCTAGGCTTGTCTCAATCTCCTGACTTCAAGCAATCCACCGGCCTCGGCCTCTCAAAGTGCTGGGATTACAGGTGTGAGCCACCGAGCCCAGCCAGCGATATAATTTGAAATAATGAAAATCAGTTAAAACCTGAAAGCCAGGTGCCAGGTTGCACTGTCCACACACCACACGCTCATAGTGCCGGTGGCCTTGTCACACACTGCAGATGTCAGGCACTCAACCTATTTTCACATGAAGAAACTTGACCCCAGCCAGGATCCAGACACCCCACCAGCATCCTCTCTCTCTGCTCAGGGCCTGGACCACATCTGTCCCCTGCGTCCAGAGGGGGGGCCCAGGCCCAGACCCAGCCACGCGTCTTCCTCATCCCCCAGGGGAACACAAGATCACGGACGGTGTGGCGTCTGAGCTGGGGAAATGCCCCGGTGGAATGCATCGGTCACCTGTGGCTGGTGATGAGCACCATGAACCAGGCGACTTAAAACAACAGAAATGCACCAGCTCAGCTTCCCCCAATACTCTGTTTCCAAATATGGTGGTGTCTGGAGAGCTGGGCTCCATCACACACTTTGGGAGACACAATTCAGCCATAACATCTGGTGAAACGTGCAGCCAGGGATGTGGGCAGGAGAGCATGCCGTCCTCCCCGGCCATGGGCTGTCACCGCCACGTGCTGTCACCATTGTCATGTGCTGTCAATGCCACATGCTGTCACTGCAACTTGCTGTTACCACCATGGGCTGTCACTGCCACGTGCTGTCATCATTGTCATGTGCTGTCAATGCCACATGCTGTCACTGCCACTTGCTGTTACCACCATGGGCTGTCATCACCACGTGCTGTCACCATTGCCACGTGCTGTCACTGCCACTTGCTGTTACCACCATGGGCTGTCACCGCCATGTGCTGTCATCATTGTCATGTGCTGTCAATGCCACATGCTGTCACTGCCACTTGCTGTTACCACCATGGGCTGTCATCACCACGTGCTGTCACCATTGCCACATGCTGTCATTGCCACATGTCACCATATGCTGTCATCATCACCACGTGCTGTCATCGCCACATGTTGTCACCAATGCCATCATCATTGCCACGTGTGGTCACTACCATGTGCTGTCACCATTGCCACATGCTATCATCGCCACATGTCACCACGTGCTGTCGTCATTGACATGTGCTGTCACCACCATGTGCTGTCATCATTGTCATGTGCTGTCACTGCCACATGCTGTCACTGCCACCTGCTGTCACCACCATGTGCTGTCATCACCACGTGCTGTCATCGCCACATGTTGTCACCACGTGCTGTCATCGCCACATATTGTCACCACATGCTGTCATCATTGCCACGTGCAGTCACCACCATGTGCTGTCATCATTGTCATCACATGCTGTCACTGCCACGTGCTGTCACTGCCACGTGCTGTCACTGACACGTGCTGTCACTGCCACCTGCTGTCACTGCCACGTGCTGTCATCGCCACGTGCTGTCATCACTATGCACTGTCATTGCCATGCTGTCAGTCATCAAGGCTGTTCCTGCTAGATCTCCCTCTCCACTGGTCAAACAGATCCAAATTCTGGTCCAAACCCTCCTGTGCAACTTTATTCAACATATGCTTCCATACTGCTCTCCCCTGAACACCCACCCGGCACTTCCTGAGCCCTGGAAACGCACGTCTCACTGTGATGATTTAACTTTCCACTCCCCTCTGGATGTCCTGCCTGCACCCCACCTCTGCCCCCACATTCATGGGGACATCCTCTCTACAAACCCAGATGTGTTTGTTTCTCAGGAGATAAACACTTTACTTATTATTAATAAAGAGATTCACGTGTTTGCTGTCTTTGGAAGAAGTTCAGATAAGATAAAAATGGATGGATTTGTGCAGTGGATGACTGCAATGCTGTTTAGGCCTCTGGGCCTAATTTTTGTTTGATACAGGGCCTTGCTCTGTTGCCCAGGCTGGAGAGCAATGGTATGATTCTAGCTCACTGCAGCGCTCAGTTCAAGCCGTCCTCCCACCTCTGCCTCCGGAGTAGCTTTGACTGCAGGCACACACCACCATGCCCAGCTAATTGAAATAATAAACTTAAAGAGATGTGGTCTTGCTAGGTTGCCCAGGCTGGTTTCAAACTCCTGGCCTCAAGTGATCCTCCTGCCTCAGCCTCCTAAGGTGCTGGGACTTCAGACATGAGCCACTACACCCAACTTACACCTACTTGTCTTTTTAAACTATGTATATGTGTAGTTTTGACAATAAAGTCTCATATCCTTCCACTTTGGGAAATTCAAAACCTTTCTTCTCTGTCTCTTCTCCTGGAACTTCTAGTATTCAGCTGTCGGACTGAGGGAGCCTGTTTTAATGTCTCACTTGTTTTCTGTTTCCTGTGTCTTTGTTCTACTTCCAGGAAAATCCTCTTGACTTCATTTCCCGCCCTTTAGTTGGTATCTCAGCTCCTGCCATCCTGCCGTTCACTTCCCTGGGCATTTTCTTCCACGAATGCTCCTTCCGGGCTGCGGCCACCTCCTGGTAATGGACTCAACAGCAGCTCCCCCTCCCAGGTTACCCGTAGCTTCATAAACATGGGATGAGGCATGAGCCATCCACGGGCGCTGAACTGCGGCAAATCCTGATGAGGAACAAGGTATCATGTGATTTACAACCATTCCCCACATGCTGCTTATTCGCTGCAAGGGAGAAGTAACAGTAATTATATGCCAGCAAAACCACCACCTCCGAGGCACGACCAAAATGAACAGGAGCAGGGAAGGGTTTGTGTAGCCAGAGTTTGGGAGGCAGCTCAGAGTCATAGCTGAAGCCACATTGCGTGGGACCCTCAGGCCCTTTAAGGACAAAGTGTTCAGGGCCATCGTGGAGGTTTTTGAGCAGACTAATGCAGTGTGACTGGAGTTTATGAGTGTTGGTGCTGCTGGTACGAGAAACACTCTCTGATGTGCAGGGCTCAGCTTCAAGAGAACAGAGAGCTCCACTCCATGAAAGCCCTTCAAAGCTGCAGCTGAAACCTGATTTTACACGGGAGAGTGACCAAGGCAAAAACTCACAAGCACCAGAAAAACGAACTCGGGAAGCACGGAGGGTGACAGCTTCGGCATGCTCTGTGAGATAAAAAGCAGACGGGGGGCCCACTTAGAGCTGGGGATGCAGGATGAGAGGGTCCCACAGGGGTGTCTGTGTGAGGAATCCAGCCTCGAGCTGCAGGGGCTGGGAGCACATGGAGTCCCAAAAGCAGGCACCTGAGAATCCATGTCCATCCCTGCAGCTTCCCCAGACCCCTTCCCGGTACACAACACCCCAACTTGGGACCCTAACCTCATCTCTGTGACTAGAGAAATGGGTGAGAGAAAACCAGATGCCTTGTGGACTCTGGAAATGTGCCCTGAGGATGAGCGTCACAATAAGTGCCAAGTCCCACCCTGGCCAACGACTGCCTTTCTGGGATGATGCCACACCAGGCTTCACCCCAGCAGGAGGCCACGGCCCTGGCAGCAGTGGGTTACCAGTCAGGAACCGGGCCTGGACAGGGCCACCCCAGGCACTGAGATGACTGGTGTGGACACACCAGCTTGATGCAAGTGCATGGCTTTGGGATGTGGGAGGAGACCAGATACCCAGAGAAACTCACACAGCCCTGGGGGAATGAGCCAACCCTGCCGCACAGGCAGTGCCCCAGCTGGGATCAGTCTCCCTCGTCAGTGTTATAAGGAAACAGCATAGAACAGAGGAGCCTTACACGTGGACCTGCCGTGCTAACTACTGGTTCATCCACAACTCCGCCTGCACTCCTGCGAGCTCACGGGGTGGGGAGGGGCTGCAGGGGAGCGGCCGCCGGGGCCACAGAGAGAACACGGACCTGGGAGCGCCTGCCGGGTCATGTGGGGGAGACGCAAACCTTCGCCCTCGCACAGCCCGCTGTGACTCCTCGGCTTTGCTCAGGGCGCGGTGGATGTTACATGAGATTAACATGGAGTCACGTAAAATAACATCCAGCGAGCCCGCACATCAGTTTTTACAACCGTGAGGAAGCAGCACTGAAACGTCCTTAAGAAGAAACGCAAAATGACTGTGAAACTCCTCTGGAGTTGGCGTCCTCTTAGGCATCTCTGCTGCTTTCCCATTACATTCTCAGGCTCTTCACCTTCTTATTTAAATCATGACTCCAGTGAACCCAGAAAAGAGCAGACAGGGTTCGGAGAAAGAACGGACCCTACACGCAGCCTGGCGGGACCAGGGTCTCTCTACAACAAACACCTATGAAATAAGGGAGCGAGGACAGATCCACACTCCTGTTTTACGTGAGATTCCAGCATCTCCAGGAAACGTCAGCGTTTGTCACAGTGAGCAGAGACCCTGCTGCCGAACCCCCACTCCACCTGCAGGAAGGGGCCTCTGATTCCGCACCAGCGCAGCAGCTTCCTCCGATGCCTCGCCCCATGCTACCTACTCTGGTGGCACTGAGACAAGAATGGTCATTGATGGCCTGTCAAACTTGGGGAGACGTCACTCCCCAAATCTCCTACAAAGCACAGGTGTCTCCTCGGGCTGAAGTGCCATCCATGAAGCACTCTTCAAAACACACAAATTTCATCAAGACACACCATTTGTCTTAGGTGGGGCTGATAACAAAGTCCATGGGCCTGTGGGCTCATGAATCAACAGCGGAATTCATCTCTCAGTTCCGGAGGCCGAAAGTCCAAGGCACAGGTGACAGCACCGTCTGGTGAGCACCTGCTTCCTGGCTCAGACGGTGCCTTCCCACCTTGCTTTCCCATGGAGGACAGAACTTGGTCTCACCTTCTTCCTCCAAGGGCGCTAACACCATCATGGGGCCTCACCCTTATGGCCACAGCTTGCCCTCAGAACCCCCCAAGGCCCAACCTCCAACCACCATCCCACTGGGACCAAGGCTTCAACAAAGGAATTTGGGGGGACAATTCACACCATGGTGCCACTTACATGTCTTAACTTAGTGTGACTTCCCCAAATACATGATCTCTCCACCAACCAGAACCCCCGCCCCAGTGTTACCCCATCCCAGCAGCTCAGGGCATCAGGTGGAACTGGCAATGGTGCCACCGTTCCCCTCCCTGGCCAGGTCCTCCAAGCCAGCCTGCATCCTCTCCTCCAAACCTGCATCCTGTCCATCATCCCCATCCATTGAACTCTGGACACTGACACCTCTCACTGCACCACAGCTACCTGGGCAAGCAACCATTGTCATACCCTGACTGGTCCAGCAGGCTCCTGCCCCATCACCCTCCGTCACGGAGTCACCGAAAGGGTTCTCATAAACTCCAGTCACGCTGCGTCATTCTGCTCCAAACCCTCCACCGTGGCCCTGAATACTTTGTCCTTAAGGGGCCTGAAGGCCCCATGCAATGTGGCTCGAGCTATAACTCCCAGCCTCCTCCCAAGCTCTGGCTACACACACCCTTCCCTGCTCCTCGCCAGCATCAAGAGTGTGGTCTCAGAAGGGAGGGCTGGCGTCCAGAGGCCGACAGCCCCCTGCTCCCCAGAAACAGAGGTGGAGAGAGCTGCTGTGTCTTAGCACGGGGTGGGGGTGGGGGGTGGTCCAGGCCTTGGAACACGCCACTGTCTGCCAGAAACCTTTCTCCAGGACATCCTGACAGACGGCTCATTTCAGACCGACCCAAAGTTCACCTCGGCAGAGACTTTCCGTAACCGACAAGCCCCATCCCTGTCTCTCTCCTATTGCCTGCTTTTCTGCATTCCCTCATAATCCTCACACCCCCAATGCCGTGTCTCACTTCTGTCTATTCTCTGTGTGCCCCACCTGAGCAGAAGCTCTGAAGGGAGAATCCAGAGTTCAGGATTCACTGTGGACCCTGGATAAGCATCTGCTGAAGTGACTAAGAGGTTAACACCCGCACCCGTGATGCTCAAATACGGTCCAGACGTACAGGGACCCCAGCAGGTGAAACAGAGGTGGAGAGCCGCTATTTCTCAGAAGACTGAGATGGGGTGGCTTCCAGGGGCTGATAGCACCCTGCTCCCCAGAAACAGAGGTGAAGAGAGCTGCTGTGTCTCAGCACTGGGGATGGGGGATGGTCTGATGTCCAGAGGCCGAGAGCCCCCTCCTCCCCGGAAACAAGTGGAGAAGGCTGCTTTGTCTCAGCACGTCGGTGGCGGAGGTGCGGGGAGGCGTCCAGAGGCTGAAAGCCCCACTCCCCAGACACCTGCAGGGACCCCGGGACTCCGAGGGGACCCCTACTGTTCCCACCTCAGAGGAGCTCCAAGAGGCAGGCCTGCCAGAGGAGAGGCTGTGCCGGGAAGCAGGAGCCTGCAGAGGAAACAATGCTGCCGCCGTGAAAGCTGTTACATTAGACACAGACACCATTTCAGCAGCTTCGTTTTTAGTTTACAAATAATGACTGTATATTTATGGGGTCCAATGCGATGTTTCGATCCAGCATACATTGTGGAATGACCAAATTGAGCTATTTAGCATCTCCATGACCTCAAGAATTTACCATTTCTTTGTGGCGAAAGCATTTAAAATCCCCTCTTAAGGCTGTTTTGAAATATGCAACCCTGTGTTATTATGAACTGCAGTCACACAGCGTGCAGCCCATCTCCAGAGCCCACCGGCCCAGCCCACCCAACTCCCCACTCCCCACCCCACCCCTGCCTGCTGCCACCCCACTCCCCACACCCCACCCCTGCCAGCTGCCACCCTACTCCCCACACCCCACCCCTGCCAGCTGCCACCCCACTCCCCACACCCCACCCCTGCCAGCTGCCACCCCACTCCCCACACCCCACCCCTGCCAGCTGCCACCCCACTCCCCACACCCCACCCCTGCCTGCTGCCACCCCACTCCCCACACCCCACCCCTGCCAGCTGCCACTCCACTCCCCACCCCCACCCCTGCCAGCTGCCACCCTACTCCCCACACCCCACCCCTGCCAGCTGCCACCCTACTCCCCACACCCCACCCCTGCCAGCCTCTACGTCACTCCTCACCCCACCCCTGCCAGCTGCCACCCTACTCCCCACACCCCACCCCTGCCAGCTGCCACCCTACTCCCCACACCCCACCCCTGCCAGCTGCCACCCCACTCCCCACACCCCACCCCTGCCAGCTGCCACCCCACTCCCCACACCCCACCCCTGCCAGCCTCTACGTCACTCCTCACCCCACCCCTGCCTGCTGCCACCCCACTCCCCACACCCCACCCCTGCCAGCCTCTACGTCACTCCTCACCCCACCCCTGCCTGCTGCCACCCCACTCCCCACACCCTACCCCTGCCAGCTGCCACCCCACTCCCCACACCCCACCCCTGCCAGCCGCCACTCTGCTGTCCCCACCCCACCCTTGCTCTGCCTCCATGCGGCAATTGCCTTTTCACAGATTCCTACATGAGTGAGATCAGCAGTGCCTGTCTTTATGTGTCTGGCTTATTCATTGTGGTGTCCCCCAGCTCCATCCATGTTTCCCCAAATGACAGGATTTCATTCCTTTTTAAGGCTGAATAGTATTCCACCATGTCTACACCACATTCTCTTTATGCACCATCGCCCCTGGGCACGAAGGTAGATGTGGCATCACAGCTGCTGTGAACACGCAGGACAGGAGGCAGTCCTGTCCCCGTCCCACGGTCTCGTGAGTAACGCTGAGATGTCTCAACAGTACTGGAGTCAAAACCTCCAGGTCTAAGGGCTGGAAGCCACAAAGACCACTCATTCCATGTCTATCTGAGGCTGCAGGGAGGCTGCTCTGGGAAGTCTCCCACCCAGGGGCCCAGCTGACTGAGCCTCCAACATCAAAAACATGGTCATCGGATAGGGAGACACTCACTGCCTGCAGAGGGTCTCTACCAGAGGGACATCCCACCCAGGCTGCCCCGAGAGGGTCTCTCCTGCAGAAATGTCCCATCCATGAGGGGACTAGGCTGCCTCCAGAGAGTCCTTCCCACAGGGATGTCCCACCCAAGAGGGGAAGAAGCCCCCACCTGCCAGGAGGGATGAGCAAGAGGAGCCCTGATGCCTAAGCCACGAGGCCTGGGTGACCTCGAAGCCTTTGGCCGACAGCCAAGGAGGGGACCTGAGCTACCCAGAGACGCTGAATCTTCCAGCACTTCAGCAGTAACCATGGGAACCTCTACACTCCAAGATGACCAGGTCTGTGTCCTCACAGCAGAGGAGGGGCTCGGGGTCCATGCTGCCAGCTGAAGGGGGTCTCACTCCCCCAGCACACCCCTCGGAAACTCCCATGTCCAGAGCCAAGGCCAGCACCTGGTGGGGCTGCTACTCTGCAAATGTTTTCCAAGAGAACGGGGGTTCACGGAGTCCTAGACACACCTGTAGGCAGAAGGGCTGCCAGATGCTGTCGTGAAACCAGACGGCAGGACTGGACTTGACCACATCCCCCCCGTATGAGACGGGTTTCCGGCCTGTCTGCTGCAGACACGGCTGCATATTTGCTCCATCTGCCTAATTAAATTGAACTGCATTGATTCTCGGGGTGAGAAATTAGAAGCGGCACATAAGTGAGATGAATCACAGGGGCAGGTCATCGAATCCGTCATCCTGGCAGGGTCAAAGGCACCCCACAGTTCAGGGGTCTCAGCAGTGTTTGCCTTCCTAGCTATCGAGCCGAGAGACGTGAAACCTCAAAGCCCAGAAGGAGTGTTCTGCAAAACCTCATCATTTACCCACAGGAAAGTGAGTCCGGAGGGGGCGAGTCCCCCCGGACCCCGAGTCACATGCAGCTCCCCAGGACCTGGCCTGCCCACGGTTCCACTTCTGCACCATCAGGCACTTTAAGCCATCTTGTAAAATGCAAAGGGAGCCTCTTTAGCCCCCCCCCCTCCGGCTTTCCTCAGGAAGTGCAAAGCTCTTCTGTGAGTCAGAGCTTGAACCTGGAACCAACCATTGTTTGCAGGACCACAAACCAATTCAAAACGCAGGAGGCAGGCAGGAGGCAGGGGGTTCCATGGAGGCCAGAGATGCCTGGTCATGACCCTGCAGGCCAGGGTTGCTTAGAAAGTGCCTTCATCTAACATTTCTGTAGGACTAGGAAGCTGCAGCAGGAAAAACCCTAAATTCCCTCCTAAAACTGAGATGCTGCTGCTACTGCAGCACGGGCTCACCTCGCTCGGCCTCTCCCGCCTGTCCCTGTACTGTACCCCACCTGGTGGCTCCCTGCCTCCCCAGCCTCTCTGTTCTGCAGCAGAAATGGTACTGTGCTTCCAGCCTGGGGAACTGACCCAAGGTGCTGACCTAGCCAGGAAGACCACATGCTACACACTCATGGGCGCTGACCCAGCCAGGGAGGCCACATGCTACACACTCATTGGTGCTGACCCAGCCAGGGAGGCCACATGCTACACACTCATGGGTGCTGACCCAGCCAGGGAGGCCACATGCTACACACTCATGGGCGCTGACCGAGGGTGCTGACCCAGCCAGGGAGGCCACATGCTACACACTCATGGGTGCTGATCGAGGGCTCTGACCCAGCCAGGGAGACCACATGCTACACACTCATGGGCGCTGACCGAGGGCTCTGACCCAGCCAGGGAGGCCACATGGTACACACTCATGGGCGCTGGCCCAGCCAGGGAGGCCACATGCTACACACTCATGGGCGCTGACCCAGCCAGGGAGGCCACATGCTACACACTCATGGGTGCTGACCGAGGGCTCTGACCCAGCCAGGGAGACCACATGCTACACACTCATGGGTGCTGACCGAGGGCTCTGACCCAGCCAGGGAGACCACATGCTACACACTCATGGGTGCTGACCGAGGGCTCTGACCCAGCCAGGGAGGCCACATGCTACACACTCATGGGTGCTGACCGAGGGCTCTGACCCAGCCAGGGAGACCACATGCTACACACTCATGGGCGCTGACCGAGGGTGCTGACCCAGCCAGGGAGGCCACATGCTACACACTCATAGGCACTGACCCAGCCAGGGAGGCCACATGCTACACACTCATGGGCACTGACCCAGCCAGGGAGGCCACATGCTACACACTCATGGGTGCTGACCCAGCCAGGGAGGCCACATGCTACACACTCATGGGTGCTGACCCAGCCAGGGAGGCCACATGCTACACACTCATGGGCGCTGACCGAGGGTGCTGACCCAGCCAGGGAGGCCACATGCTACACACTCATGGGCGCTGACCCAGCCAGGGAGGCCAATACTACACACTCATGGGTGCTGACCCAGCCAGGGAGGCCACATGCTACACACTCATGGGCGCTGGCCCAGCCAGGGAGGTCACATGCTACACACTCATGGGCGTTGGCCCAGCCAGGGAGGCCACGTGCTACACACTCATGGGTGCTGACCCAGCCAGGGAGGCCACATGCTACACACTCATGGGTGCTGACCCAGCCAGGGAGGCCACATGCTACACACTCATGGGTGCTGACCGAGGGCTCTGACCCAGCCAGGGAGGCCACATGCTACACACTCATGGGCGCTGACCGAGGGTGCTGACCCAGCCAGGGAGGCCACATGCTACACACTCATGGGCGCTGGCCCAGCCAGGGAGGCCACATGCTACACACTCATGGGTGCTGACCCAGCCAGGGAGGCCACATGCTACACACTCATGGGCGCTGGCCCAGCCAGGGAGGCCACATGCTACACACTCATGGGCACTGACCCAGCCAGGGAGGCCACATGCTACACACTCATGGGCTCTGACCCAGCCAGGGAGGCCACGTGGCTAAACGCTCCATTTCTCTGATCACATGTTTGGTTTCTCCATCTAGCTGTCTTCTCCTCCCATACCCCTTCCCAGACCCTGGCACCCCCTATTCCACTTTCTGCTCCTATGAATCTGCAACTCCAGGGGCCCTATATGGCGAGTTGCCCAGCATGGGTCTTTCTGTGACTGGCTCGTCCCACTCCGCATAACGTCCTCAAGGTTCATCCATGCTGCAGGCTCTGCAGGGATCTCCTTCCTCTTTGAGGCCAACTCATGGTCCGCCGCATGGATGGGGTGCTGTCATGCGTCCTCCCATCTGTGGACAGACACGTCATGTGGGCTACCAACACCCCTGGCTGCCATGCACAAGCTGCTATGAGCCTGGGTGTGGAGCGGCTGCCCCGAGACCCCCCTGTCTATCATCTGGATCACCTCAGGAGTGGAGCTGCTGGGTCACATGGTGGTTCCATTCCGAGTTTCTGACAAATCTACACTGCACCTACCTCATCTTCCCTTCCCAGCAGCAGTGCCAAGACCCAATTCCTCACGTCCCCCCAACACTCCCTCTCTGTGGTTTTGCCGGTGGCCATCTTAAGGCAGGAGGGGCTTTCTCAGCACTGACTCGTGCACATTCATGTGCGCCATTACAGGGAAGCTCCCTCCAACACGCTGTGTGCGGTGCAGCCCCCAGACGCCTGTGAATGTGGCCCCGGTCCCCAGCCTGCTTCACCTGAGCAGTGGGAAGCTCTCCCAGGCCCTCCCTGTCCCCTACTGACTGGGATCCTGTGCTTTGCACTCCACAGTGTCGTTTAGCATTCTCTTTGTCATGGGATTCTCCCTTCACAAAAGTCCCTATTTATCTTTTACATTAGATCTTCCTGCTCACACAACCCACACTCTGCTCCCAGAATCAGACACCTTTTGGGGCCACAAGGCTCTCCAGGCCAGCCTCATGCTCTAGATGGAGCAGTCCTGCCATCCGCATCCTGAGCAAGGCTTCCACCGTGCTGCCCAGCAGCTGCTCATGCACAGGTGCAGGGAAGGTGCCACCTGGCATCACCCAACCCCCGAGAATGGCTTCCAACAATGGGGAGAGCACATCACCTCATCTGTCACACATGCATCTCAGCCGGGCTGCACCGCTCACATTCTCCACGCGGCCTGAACTTTTGGGCATTTGCTGCTTCTCAGCCCCCACGCATGGACTTTCTTCTGTTTTGCTATTGAAATCTAGAGCATTCCTCAAAATCAAGATGAAATAAAGCCTCCTTCTTGACGTGCACATGCCACACGGGTCACTTTCACCTTCGCCGGCCCCGAATCACATCTGCAGGCTAGAAGACCCCACCCACGGCCTTGGTAACTGGGGTGGTGCCTTATTTACCCCAAATTCCTCACAGCTCCAAACAGCCTCCGAAAAGCACCCACTGAGGGAGGGGGAGCCAGAAGAGGACGCCAGACCTTGCTCTCCAGGAAGGCACCGCAAAGAGATGAGGAGAGGGAAGAGGGGTCCCAGCCCTGCAAATTCAATAGCACTGACCCGGGTCCTGGGGCAACGAGGACAAGGGGAACTGGTGAGGGACATGCTGGGTGGGTAAGAAGGCCCCAGAGTGAGGACCGCCCACCCAGAGGGTCAAAACATTCCACACAGCAGGGCCACCATACTACAGTTTACTGGGGGGAGGAAATGCCCCTGGGCAGTTTGGGCAAAGGGGAGGTTTGCAAAGGCCAGGGCTGAGGCTGGAGACACACAGGGAGCAGATCCCAGCCACACTCTGCCCAGGGGTCTGTAATGGGACGGCATTGAACTTGTCTGGGCGGGGGACCCTGGAATGGAACTGTCTGGACAGGGAACCCTGGGAGTGGAACCCGTGTCTGGATGGGGACCCTGGGAGTGGAACCCATGTCTGGAGGGGGGACTCTGGGAGTGGAACCCGTGTCTGGACAGGGAACCCTGGGAGTGGAACCCGTGTCTGGACAGGGAACCCTGGGAGTGGAACCCGTGTCTGGACAGGGAACCCTGGGAGTGGAACCCGTGTCTGGACAGGGAACCCTGGGAGTGGAACCCGTGTCTGGACAGGGAACCCTGGGAGTGGAACCAGTGTCTGGACAGGGAACCCTGGGAGTGGAACCCGTGTCTGGGATGGAAGGGGAGAAGAAGGCCCCTTCAAGACTCAGAAGAGAAGCCATCTTGCCAAGCTGAGCAGAGGAATAGGAAGGAGAACAGTAGATGGCTCAGGTCTCCAACCTGCCATCAG
Organism: Callithrix jacchus; assembly: GCF_049354715.1. NCBI lineage: Eukaryota > Metazoa > Chordata > Mammalia > Primates > Cebidae > Callithrix > Callithrix jacchus. The sequence goes on along the minus strand of NC_133514.1, from coordinate 3,843,665 downwards.
GCTGCAGTGGCAATTCCTGAACTGTATTCCCACAGGGGAAAAGAATGTTCCATGGTCAAAGAAGTCACAGAGCCACTGAATGAACTCACTCATACAGGCGCTTACAGTGAGTGGCCGTAAGCGCTCTGAGAAGTCCTGCAGCATACTGTACTCGGCTACGCGTGTGCATGGTTAACCCTAGACGGCTCTTCTTAAATGCTGTATCAGAAACTAAATGCCCACGCACCATGATTCTGGTGCAGGCGACATGGTGAGAAGCAGTGCCATTTGTAGGCTCCATCTAAAAAGCCATAATAAGCATGTGAATCCTTCACTGGCAGCCAAGGTATCTAGGTTCTCTCATCAAAATTGACTAGAAGGCTGGGGTGACCCACCGAGAGGAGGAAAAGCAGTGTGGTGTGGGGCCCACCTGTGAGACACACGGGAAGGGGAACTGCCTCCCCCAGCCAAGGGAGACAGTAAGGGAGCCACTACCAAGCCACGGAAACTGATTTTCCACGAAACTGCATCAGAAGCTCCCACTTACAAACTCGCCCCACCGGGGCCTAGGGTCCCAACCCCTGAACACGGCAGAGCCAGAGCAGCGGATTCTTAGAGCCTCTCAGCTGGAATCTGCTTAAGCCTACTGAACTCCCAGGGGAAGGGGTGACCAGCACTGGCTGTGGGGTCCTGCTCTCTAAGCAGTTTGAGCTCACTGGGGGAAGGGCACACCAGCACTACGACTTGCCATGGCCTAACATGCTAAGGTCCCTGGCCAGGGAAGGGCGGCGCCCATTTCCACAGCTCCAGGCTGCGCTTTTCCCCTGCTGGAGCCAGGGAGGCTGGACAGCTTGGTTCTAGGACGTGTCCCCACAGCACAGCACACCATGTGGGAGTTGCAGCCAGAGCGCCTCTTCAGGCCTCACCCTGACCATCCTTCCTCACTGGGCGGGGCTGCCCAGCAGGGTCTCCAATAGCTCCAGCCAGAGGCTCAGTGACAGAACCCAGGTCTCCCTGGGCCTGAGCCCCTAGTGGCAGGGGTGGTCGCAATCTGTGGACCAGCGGACTTAGCCTCTCCTCCTGGTAGTTCTGAGGAATCCACACAACCCAGATGAATGGGTTTCCCCCCGTGAAACACACCCTCTCCACCCAGGGACAAAGTGCTTCTTTAGACGGGTCCTGTTACCCGTGCCACCCAACTGGGTGACACTCCCCAAACAAGGGTTGCCAGATGCCCTGTACAGGAGAGACCCTACTGGCATCAGGTTGGTGCCCCTCGATGTAAGAGGGCCCAGAAGAAGGCGTAGGCACCTGTCTTGGCTCTTCTGCAGCCTCCTTGAGTGACACCTCCAGGCGCAGGAGTGAGTCAGGTGGACAGGGCCTGAAGTGAACCCAGTGAACCGCAGCAGCCCCACAGAAGAGGGACCTGACTGTTCAAAGAAAAACAAGCAGAAACATCAACAAGAACACAAAAGCCCTTCCAAGCGTCCGCAGCCTCAAAGACCAAAATGAGACAAACTCACAAAGATGAGAAAGAACCAATAAAAAAAGGCTGATGTTCTCCAAATTCATGCATGATCTGCACATGTACCCCAAAACCTAAAATGCAATTAAAAAAAAGAAAGAAAGAAGAAAAAAATGCTGAAAATCCAAAAGGCCAGAGTGCCTCTTCTCCACGTGATCACAAGTCAGGGTGCAGAACTCGCCGGAGGACTCGATGGCTGAATTGATAGAAGCTTCAGAAGATGGGTAATAAAAAACTCTGCTGAGCTAAAGCAGCATGTTCTAGTCTACCAACCTTGACAAGAGGTCATAGGAATTGCTAACTACAATAACCGGTTTGTAAAGAAACTTAACGACCTGATGGAGCTGAAAAACACAGCACAAGAACTTCGTGAAGCAAACACAAGTATCAACAGCTGAGCTGACCACACAGAAGAAAGAACATGAGAGTCTGAAGCCCAGCTTACTGAAATAAGGCATGCAACACAGAATAAAGAACAGAAAGAAATGAACAGAGCCTCTAAGAAATACGGGACTTCACAAAAAGACCAAACCTACAATTGACTGGAGCACCAGAAGGAGACGGGGAGAACGGAAACCACGCTTCAGGATGTTATCCAGAAGTTCCCCAGCCTGGCAAGACGGGCAACATTCTAGGAATTCGGGAAACACAGCAAACACCATTAAGATACTCCATGAGAAGATCAGCCCCAAGACATAATCATCAGATTCTCCAAGGTTGAAATGAAGGAAAAAATGTTAATGGCAACCAGAGAGAAAGGCCAAGCGAAGCCCCTCAGATTCAGAGCAGAGCTCTGGCAGAAACCCGACAAGCCGGAAGAGAGTGGGGGCCAATATTCAACATTCTTAAAGAAAAGAATTTTCAACCTAGAATTTCACATCCAGCCAAACCAAGCTTCATAAGTGAAGGAGAAATAAAATCCTTTCCAGACAAGCAAACGCTGAAGGATTTCATTACTACCAGGCCTGCCCTGCAAAAGCTCCTAAAAGAAGCATTAAATATAGAAAGGAAAACCTGTCATCAGCCACTGCAAAAACATATCAAAATATAAATACCAATGACACTATGAAGAAACTGCATCAGCTAGTGCACAAAATAGCCAAAGAGCGCCGTGATGACAGGATCGAATTGATACGTAACAATACTAACCTTAAGTGTAAATGGGCTAAATGCCCCAAGTAAGTCACAGACTGACAAACTGGATGAGGAGTCAAGACCCATTAGGAGACCCATCTCTCGTGCAAAGACAGTGGACTCAAAATAAACGGATGAAGGAAAATTGACCAAGCAAATGGAAAGCCAAAAAAAAAAAAAAAAAAAAAGAAAAAATCAGGGGTTGCAATCCTAGTCTCTGATAAAACAGACTTGAAACCAACAAAGACCAAAACAGACAAAGGAGAGCATTACATAATGGCAAAGGGATCAATTCAACAAGAAAAGCTGATGATTCTGAATATATACGCCGCCAATACAGGAGCACCCAGATTCACAAACAAGTTCTCTGAGACCTACAAGAAGGCTCATACTCCTACACAGTGATAGTGGAAGACTTTAACACCCCACTGTCTGTATTAGACAGATCAACAAGACAGAAATTTCACAAGGATATTCAGGACCTGAACTCAGCTCTGGATCAAGTGGACCTAGTACACATCCACAGAACCCTCTACCCCAAATCAACAGAATACACATTCTTGTCGGTGCCATGCAGCAATTATTCTAAAATCAACTACATAATTAGAAGTAAAACACTCCTCAGCAAGTGCAAAAGAACTGAAATCATAACCAAGTGTCTCTCGGACCACAGTGCAATCAAATTAGAACTCAGGATTAAAGAAACTAACTTAAAACCACACAGTCTCATGGAATTTGAACAACCTGCTCCAGAATGACTCCTGGGTAAATAATTAAATTAAGGTAGAAATCAAGAAGTTCTTCAAAATCGAGGAGATCAAAGACACAATGTACAGTGTTAACAGGGAAATTTATAGAACTAAATGCCCACAAGAGAAAGCAGGAAAAATAAAAAATCAACACCCTAACATCACAATTAAAAGAACTAGAGATGTCAGAGCAAACTAATTCAAAAGCTAGCAGAGGACAAGAAATAACTAACCTCGAAGAAGAACTGAAGGAGAGAGACACACAAAAAAACCCTCCAAAAAAGCAACAAATCCAGGGGCTCTTTTTGGAAAAAAAGTAATGAAATAGATAGACCACTAGCTAGACTAATAAAGAAAAAGACAGAGAAGAATCAGATAGACACAATAGAAAATGAAAAAGGGGATATCACCACTGACCCCACAGTAATACAAGCAACCGTCAGAGAACACTGTAACTACCGCTATGCAAAAAAACTTAAAAATGTAGAAGAAATTAATAAATTCCTGAACACATACATCCTACCACGACTAAACCAGAAAGAAGGTGAGTCCCGGAACAGACCAAAAACAAGCACTGAAATTGAGGTAGTAATTAATAGCCTACCAACCAAGAAAAGCCCAGGACCAGAGAGATTCACAGCTGATTTCTACCATAAGTACAAAGAGGATCTGGTACCATTCCTTCTAAAGCTGTTCCAAACTACTGAAAAGGAGAGACTTCTCCCTAACCCATTTTATCAAGCCAGCATCTTCCTGATACCAAAACCAGGAAGAAACACAACAAGAAAAAGAAAACTTCAGGCCAATATCCCTGATGAACACTGATTGTTAAAAACTCTCAATAAACTAGGTATTGACTGAACATATCTCAAAATAATGAGCTATTTATGACAAACCCATAGCCAATATCATATCGAATGGGCCAAAGCTGAAATCATTACATCTGAAAACCCACACAAGACAAGGATGCCTTTTCTCACCACTCCTATTAAACATAGTATTAGAAGTTCTGGCCAGTGCAATCAAGCAAGAGAAAGAAATAAAGGGTATTCAAATAGGAAGAGAGGAAGTCAAGTTGTCTCTGTTTGCAGATGACATGATTTTACATTTAGAAAATTCCATCATCTCAGCCCAAAAACTTGAACTGATAAGCAACTTCAGCAAAGTCTCAGGATACAAAATCAATATGCAAAAATCACAAGCATTCCTATATACCAACAATATAGAAACAGAGAGTCAAATGATGAGTGAGCTCCCATTCACAATCACTACAGAGAGAATTAAACACCTAGGAACACAATTAACAAGGGACATGAAGGGCCTCTTCAAGGAAAACTACAAACCACTGCTCAAGGAAATGAGAGGACACAAACAGATGGAAAAATATTCCATGCTCATGGATAGGAAGTATCAGTATTGTGAAAATGGCCAAACTGGCCAAAGCAATTTAAAATTCAATGCTATTCAAACTACCATTGACATTCTTCACAGAATTAGGAGAAAATTATTTTAAATTTCATATGGAATCAAAGAAGACCCCACATAGCCAAGACAATACTAAGCAAAAAGAACAAAGCTGGAGGCATCACGCTACCCGACTTCAAACTATAGTACAAGGCTACAGTAACCAAAACAGCATGATACTAGCACCAAAACAGATATACAGACCCATGGGGCAGAAGAGAGACCTCAGAAATAACACCACACATCTACAACCATTTGATCTTCAATAAACCTGACAAAAACAATTAATGGGGAAAGGATCTCCTATTCAGTAAGTGGTGCTAGGAAAACTGGCTAGCCATATGCAGAAAACTGAAACTGGATCCCATTCTTACACCTTATACAAAAATTAATTCAACATGGATTAAAGACTTAAATGTAAAACCCAAAACCATGAAAACCTAGAAGAAAACCTAAGCAGTACCATCAGGACACGGGCATGCACAGACTTCACGACAAAAATGCCAAAAGCAATTGCAACAAAAGACAAAATTGATAAATGGGATCTAATTAAACTAAAGAGCTTCTGCACAGCAAAAGAAACTATCATCAGAGTGAGCAGGCAACTTACAGAATTTTTGCAATCTACTCATATGACAAAGGTCTAATATCCAGAATTTACAAGGAACTTAAACATATTTACAGGGACCAAAAAAAAAAAAAAACACACACACACATAAAAAAGTGGGCAAAGCATATGAACAGACATGTCTCAAAAGAAGACATTTATGCAGCCAACAAACATATGAAAAAAAGCTCAACAACACTGATCATCAGAGAAATGCAAATCAAAACCACAGAAATGCAAATCAAAACCACAATACCATCTCATGCCAGTTAGAGTGGCAACTATTAAAAAGTCAAGAAACAACAGATGCTGGCGAGGGTACAGAGAAATAGGAGCACTTTTACACCGTTGATGGGAATGTAAATTAGTTCAACTATTGTGGAAGACAGTGTAATGATTCCTCAAGGATCTAGAACCAGAAATACCATTCGACCCAGCAATCACACTACTGGGTATATACCCAAAGGAATATAAATCATTCTACTATAAAGACACATGCACATGTATGTTCATTGCAGCACTGTTCACAATAGCAAAGAGATGGAACCAACCCAAATGCCCAATAATGACAGACTGGAGAAAGAAAATGTGGCACATATATACCATGGAATACTATACAGCCATGCAAAGGAAGAGTTCATGTCCTTTGCAGGGACGTGGATAAAGCTGGAAACCATCATCCTCAGCAAACTAACGCAGGAACCAGAAAACCAAATACTGCATGTTCTCACTCGTAAGTGGGAGCTGAACAATGAGAACACATTGACACAGAGAGGGGAACATCACACACTGGGGCCTGTTGGGGGATGGGGGAGGGGAGGAAACTTAGAGGACAGGTCAATAGGTGCAGCAAACCACCATGCCACACATGTACCTATGTAACAAAGCTGCATGTTCTTCACATGTATCCTGGTTTTTTTTTAGAAGAAATAAAGGGAAAAAAAGGAAAAGAATATACATTTGTATACCAAGTAATAAAGACATTATGTTTTAAAAAAATTTAGAAAAGGATGATTGTTCTAAATTTCTATGTGGCCAGGGAATCACAACAAGACAACCTTCACAACTGTCCCTAGGCCAAACTATGCCCAGGCTTACATCCCTGGCCATGAATCCTTTTATCTGCTACACGGTTCCTCTGGTGACTCACCCACAGTGACCCTGACAGCCAGTTTAGACAGCCTGAGACGCTGCCATGAGAACGGTCACTGCACGTGGAGGGCACAGCCAGCAAGGTCTGTCCAGAGATGGGGACAGCACCTGACTTCCACTCAGATCACAATGAGAAAGCCATTCTTCCTACTGAGAGAGAAGAATTCAATCCATCCCAGCAATATGGGAGAGACGTGCTGCTCACGGCGTCATCCGACCTGGCCCTCAGAGCTCTGGGACTCAGGAGGAAGACGTTAGAGGACTAGAGTCTGTGCGGAGCAGGGGGAAGGAAACAGAGCTTGTCAGTGTCATGAACAAAACTCAACCTGTGGCGTGAATCCTGAGTAGTTAATCATACCCAGACCCACGCAGACCAACCAAACAGCATTCCAGCATGAGCACCCAAAATGTCACGACAGCAAGGGGTGGAGACCAACGAACAGGAAAACCTCTGACACCAGAGAGAGCTGTTGCTGGCCCAGGCAGGGGTGCCGCAGGGGAGGCCTCCACAGGGAGAGGTGCCGCTGGACCAGGCAGGGGTGCCGCAGGGGAGGCCTCCACAGGGAGAGATGCCACTGGACCAGACAGGGGTGCCACAGGGGAGGCCTCTGCAGGGAGAGGTGCCGCTGGACCAGACAGGGGTGCCGCAGGGGAGGCCTCCACAGGGAGAGATGCCACTGGACCAGACAGGGGTGCCTCAGGGGAGGCCTCCACAGGGAGAGCTGTTGCTGGCCCAGGCAGGGGTGCCACAGGGGAGGCCTCCACAGGGAGAGATGCCACTGGACCAGGCAGGGGTGCCTCAGGGGAGGCCTCCACAGGGAGAGATGCCACTGGACCAGACAGGGGTGCCTCAGGGGAGGCCTCCACAGGGAGAGCTGTTGCTGGCCCAGGCAGGGGTGCCCACAGGGGAGGCCTCCACAGGGAGAGGTGTTGCTGGCCCAGGCAGGGGTGCCCACAGGGGAGGCCTCCACAGGGAGAGGTGCCACTGGCCCAGGCAGGGGTGCCCACAGGGGAGGCCTCCACAGGGAGAGGTGTTGCTGGCCCAGGCAGGGGTGCCCACAGGGGAGGCCTCCACAGGGAGAGATGCCGCTCGACCAGGCAGGGGTGCCGCAGGGGAGGCCTCCTCAGAGAGAGGTGCTGCTGGACCAGGCAAGGGTGCCTGCAGGGAAGGCCTCTGCAGGGAAACGTGACACTGGACCAGGCAAGGGTCCCCACAGGGGAGGCCTCTGCAGTCCTTTGATGACGTGCTAACTGAGTTAGATAATACCCCATCAGGTCTCATTCATGTCTCGGGCCCCAGCTGGGTCTCACATCTCACCTGGAATATCACTGACTGCCTTTCTCAAGTTCCCTGTTAAGGAACCATTTCAAGTATTTACAGGGAACCCTCTGGACTGGGGGCTATCACATGACCACAGGATTCACAGCCTAAAATGGGCAGGACACCGGTGAGCACTTATTCCCCTGGAAAGGTAAAATATACCACACGGGGCTATGAGTTTGCTCAGCAGGGGACTCAAATATCTCAGAATGAATAAATTCAACCAGACTGGGGATGGGGTGGGAAAATTTACATTTTCTCTGTTATATTTAACAGTTTATTTCTGGGAACAAAGTGACAGAGTGTATGTTTCCAATAAAAAAGAGAGATGAGATGGTAAGGAGAGGATGAGACACTGTGTGTCCTTTTACATTTATTTCTACTGATGCATTAAAGTATTCCCATTGTAATTTTGTTTCCAAAACATAGCAATCAGAGAAATAAGAACAAAAGAGGAACAGATTCTCTGGTATCTACAGAGATGGGGATACAACCAGTCAAATCATCAGGGCAAATGTCCTCCATCAAACTGAGGGATAAATGAGATTCCCAGCCAAGCTAAGTCCAGGCAGATCTACTCAACAAATGAAGAGCATCTATTAATTTTCTGAAAAGTAAAAATCCCTATCCTCGGTTACATAACTTTCTTGAATTGTTTTAAAAATTAAGATTCTGCTTTGTAGTATATAAAATTAAGTATATTGCGGTAAGTCATTTTTATGTAATCTTTGCAAATTTTTGTGAATATCACCTAAGCTTTGCAAAATGGAGGTGGACCTTACTCCACTATAAGCCACTTACTGAGCACCCATCAGGAGTGAGCTGTTGTGCAGGTCCTGGGGATGGAAAGTTGGCTGTGCAATTAGAGATTAAGTGATATGACTACTTATAAATCAATAGAGTGGGGATCAGGGCATATGGTTATGCATGGAGGAGGCACCCACCCTAATTTAGGAGGGAGGAATTTCTTAGCAAAAATTACATCAGCATTGAGTCCATGAAAGAGCAGGAGTTACCGCAGCAAGCAAGGGATGGGGACATTCTCAGAAGAGGAAGGATCACATACAGAGTCTCCCCAGCACAGCTGCCATGTCACAGACAAGAGCTGGAGAGTGGACACACACTGGATGGCCACCCCAGACAGGAGCCTGATAACAGGACCCTCTGTGTGTGGGCGTGGACACTATCCCGTGAGCATGGATTCACAGTGACAACAGGACCTTCTGTGTGCGGGCGTAGACACTCTCCCGTGAGCTTGGAGTCACAGTGACGACAGGACCCTCTGTGTGCGGGTGTGGACACTCTCCCGTGAGCATGGATTCACAGTGACGACAGGACCTTCTGTGTGTGGGCGTGGACACTCTCCCATGAGCTTGGAGTCACAGTGACGACAGGACCCTCTGTGTGCGGGCGTGGACACTCTCCCATGAGCTTGGAGTCACAGTGACGACAGGACCCTCTGTGTGCGGGCGTGGACACTCTGCCATGAGCGAGGAGTCACGGTGATTACAGGACCCTCTGTGTGCAGGCGTGGACACTCTCCTGTGAGCGTGGATTCACAGTGACGACAGGACCCTCTGTGTGCAGGCGTGGACACTCTCCCGTGAGCTTGGAGTCACAGTGACAACAGGACCCTCTGTGTGCGGGCGTGGACACTCTCCTGTGAGCGTGGATTCACAGTGACGACAGGACCCTCTGTGTGTGAGTGTGGATTTATGGTGTCTGATGTGAGACAGAAGTACATCTGCCTCCTTGAAGAAGCGTGGCCTTGGCGCAGGGTGCACAAAGAGTGTGCGTGGGAAGAACATTAGAAGCACAGAAGTCAGTTAGAAGGATCTGGTCAATAAGAGAGACGGACCTACAAGAAAAAGATGCAAGTGCAGTGGAGGGAAAAGAGGGAGCTGGGAACACAGGGGAACAGAAGCATCACAAATGGAAGAAAACCTCCCCTCACCCCTCTCAAAGAAAAGGCCAGTTCTGACGCATTTGGGAGCAGGAGGACCAGAGAGCCAGGACAGCTTCCTGAAGCCCTCCACATTTGTTAACACAAAAGAAGGAGCGCATCGGTTGCTGAGATCAAATGCGTAAAGGAGGAGGCTACAGGCGGGAGGGATATGGTTAGGACCTGAAATTCCTTTAGGGAGGAGCGACAGAGAAGGAGGGTGGAGAAGCGCCCGACAGTGGCGTGCGGAAGAGAGTCCAGGGAACAATGAGAGCTCACACGAAGTGGAGGCTGTTATTTTAATTTTATCAGAATCCACTGCACAGATACATGGTTTTCCCTAGCAGCAATCAGCTCTTTGGGGTAAAAAGTGGAAAAGGTCAATGATGAAAAAAATCCAACACTGTTATTTGGCCAAGAAACAAGATGACAGATTAAGGAGGGAAGTGAGTCAGAAGGGAAGTCGTGGCACAAGTCACTAAAGAACCGACTTGTGTGGTCTTGGGTCCCAGGAAAGTAGTGAAGACAAGATGGGGAGATGGAGGAAGGAACCAGAGATGTTCAGAGACTTAGATCCTGGGTCAGACTGCAGTGACTCAAGGCCAGGCACACACCGGCAATCCCAGCACTTTGGGAGGCCAAGGTGGGTAGATCACCTGATGTTAGGAGCTTGAGACCAGCCTGGCCAACATGGTGAAGCCCTGTCTCTACTAAAATACAAAGATCATCTGGGTGTGGTGACACTGCCTGTGATCCCAGCTACTCACAGGAGAAGCACTTGAACCCAGGAGGCAGAGGTTGCAGTGACAGCACAAGACTCTGTCTCAAAAAGAAAGAAGAAGAAAAATGGCAGTGACTCTAACCTAAGGCAGGGATGGTGGCAGAAAGATGCCTTCACAGGACAAAGTGAGCTTAGTACTCAACACCCCCACCTGGGGCAAGTGACACCTGAAGAAACCCATGCGAACTTATCCTTGGGAACCACCAGACCCAAAGGCCCTCTATCTTCAAGTATACCCTGTGCTCCCTAAGCAGACAGTGTCGTTTAGGTGAATGTCCTAACAACAGAGCAAATGCTTCTCGGGCTCACAGTGAACTCAATGATCTTCAGAAATTACTGCTCAGAGAATAACATTGTTTGAAACAATAGAACAGTCAGCTGCAATGAGTGAAGTTTAACAGCTGCGTGTGGTCAGAGACAGAGGAAGAACGCCTGGGCACACCACTGTCATCACAGGTAAGGGGGTCACACCCAAAGCTGTACCCCACTGAGGAGCCACATCAGAGGCTAAACATCATGGGGGGCAGGGCAGAGAGTAGACTCCTCTAAACAAATCCAGCCAATCACCAGGTGTGGGAGAAGGACCACTGTCACTGGCCAGAGCTGCGACACTATATTATCAAAGTGTCTCGTCCCCGACAATAGATTATGAGACATGCAAAGACACAGCAAAGTATGATCCACACGCTGAAAACAGCAATAAAGGGCGGGCCACACGAACTGCCTGTGAAGTGAGCAGACGTCAGGTTTAGCAGAAAAAGGCTTCGAAGCAGCCATTATAAAGATGTCCACAGAACCGAATGAGACTATGACTGAAGACATGAAGATGGAGAAGAATGTGGCAAGAAATGAAAACACCAGTAAAGATGCAGACGTTACCAAAAATAACCACAGGGAAATTCTGCTGTTGGAAAAGTAAAATAACTGAAATCAGAACTCACTCCAGGGGTTTAACAGTAGCTTCGAACACCAAGAGAAAGAACAAGCAAACTGCAAAACAGACCCATAGATATTCCGCGAGCTGAAGCAGACAGGAAACAAGTAGGGACAACCGAAGGAGCTCAGAAGTACGGGCCGCCTCAAGCACACAGACGCACACACAGCGAGAGGACCAGAGGAGGTAAGAGAAAGCAAAAAAGGCATGTAAAAGATCATAGCCGAGCGCCTCCCAAACGTACTGAAAACCAGTAACCTACACATCCAGGGAGCGCAACAACTTCCAAGAAGGATAAAAGCAAAGACAGTTGCAAACAGGTACGCCATAGTACAAACACTGCAAGTCAAAGAAAAGGTGAAAACCTTAGAAGCTGCAAGAGGAAAACGACTTGGTATTCAGAAAGAAAAGCCAATCAGATTAAGAGCTGGCTTCCCAGCAGAAACGGTAGAGGCCAGAAAAGCAGCGGTATAATATGCTGAAAGTGCTCAAAAGAAAAACAAAACCGTCTACCACGAATGCCATATCCAGAAAACCTACCCTTCAAAAATGAAGACATTTCCAAAAAAATCAAAACTCACAGAATTTTCTGCTAGCAGATCAACCTTACAAGAAATTCTAAACGAAGTTCTTGAGGCCGAAAGCAAGTGACCCCTGATAATATGAAAATCCACATGAAAAATTAAGATAATTGGTAATGGTAATTACATAATTATAAAAGACAGTATTAACATATTTTCTTTGTCCTCCTAACTGACTTAAAATAAAATTTATAAAACAATACATATGAAAAAGATTGGTGGACCTACCCAACATAAAAACATGTGTAATATATTTGTCAACAACAGCACAAAGGTGGTTGGTTGAAGCAAAGCTATGTTATCCTAAGAACACAATTACAGGTGCAAAGTAATCGTTAACAATGTACTGTTGAGTTTGTAACATTAAGAGACGTAATAAGTATAATAATATTACAGAAGAGGAAAAATATGGTATAGATACATACAGTAATGCTTCTGCTTATCAATAGAATTATGCCAGCGTAAGTCTGAAACTGATTTTAATACGTTCAAACATATGTGGTAAAGCCTAGAGCAAACACAAAAGAAAGGACTTGAAAATATAGTGAAAAAATCCCTAAGTAACTTAAAATGCTACATTAGAAAATATTCAACTCATGCAAAAAAATGAGTAAGGAGGGGTGAAGAAATAAGAAAGGCATGAGACTATATTAGTCCATTCTCACACTGCTATAAAGACATACTCAAGACTGGGAAATTTATAATGAAAAGAGGTTTAATTGACTCACCATTCAGGATGGCCGGGGAGGCCTCAGGAAACTTACAGTCATGGAGGAAGCAAATATGTTCTTCTTCACAGAAGAAGAAGAATAGGAGCCGAGGGAAAGGAGAAGGCCTTATGAAACCATCAGATCTCATGAGCACTTACTCACTATGAGAAGAATAGCATGGGGGAAACTGCCCCATGATTCAATTACCTCCCACATATTTTGGTGCTATCTTATAAAAGAGGGCCTAACTATAAAAGAATCAACCCATCAGAAACAATAATAATTGTAAATATATACATACATGTGTGTATGCATATACAGACACCTTAATAACTGAGTACCAAAATATGTGAAGCAAAACCTGACTATAATGAAGAGATAAATTCAACAATAGTTGAAGACTGAATACTATGCTCTTAATGATGGATAGACCAACTAGACAAAAGATAAACAAGGAAAGAGAAGTAGACCTAACAGTCACCTACAGAATATATAATCTCAAGTGTATATAAAACATCCCCAGAATACACCATATGTTAAGCCATAAAACAAACCTCAACAAATTTAAAATCATACAAATAACATGAATTGTGTTCTCGAATCACAATGGAATCAAATTAGAAATCGACAACATAAAAATGTTTTAGAAACTCATCAGTCTGTGGAAATTAAGCAATGTACTCCCAAATAACCAATGGGACGGCCAGGCGCGGTGGATTTTGGGTGAGGACAGTATTCTGAAATTGGCTGTGGCGATAGTTGCACACACATCTTTGAATATAATAAAAAACAGTTGTTTGTACACTTTGGGTGAATTGTACGGGGGTATCTGATGAGTCACACGTCTCAACAAAAGTGCTTTTAAGAAGTGAGAGAGAAACTTCCTCTGTGGAAAGGAGGTTTAGCTGTCATTAAATGTCAACAATGAAGTGCAGCATCTTTTCATCTGTCCTAATGGTTCTGGCTTTGAAGTTAAATAGTCAAAAAATAGGATTTAATTACATTATTGGAAATGAACCGTAAACAGAATAAATGCCTTCTCAATTGAAAAATGAAAAGAAAACTCACTAAATACATGTACAGCATAAAGAAAACTACATAATTTTTTAAGTTTCTAAGCAATGAAAATAATGATGTAAACCTAAACAAGAATGGCACAAAAATATCTGTTATAATTATATTACAAAATCTGTTACATGTGTGGAAATGGCTAAGGCAAAAACTGTAGAATATGTAAGAAGAAATTCAACAAAAACATCTCCCAGCCCAAATAATACCAAGTAGACAAAAAAAAAATGCATGAAGGGATGAAGACTCTGAATGAAATATTAATAAGAATTCCCTACATGCCAACAAATAGGAGGGCCCAGCTCGCTCTGTGAGACCCCAGACCCTGGATGGGGGTCAGTTTCTCCCACTGATCTGTAAATCCAGCCCAGGCTGAGTGTCCCTGACCCAAAATGCTTGGGACCACAAGTGCTCCAGATTGTTTATTTTTTTCAGATTTTGGAAGATATGCACTATACTTATCTGGCTGAACCGTCTCAAATCCAGATACATAAATTCTGGAGTGCCCCAATGAATGACGTTTCCTTTCAGCATCATGTCAGCTCTCTAAAGGTTTTGGAAGTTGGAATACGTTGGATTTCAAATTTTAAGATTTGGGATGCTAAACCTGGATAATCCCAATCAAAATGCCAAACATAATTCTTTGGAAACTTGAAAACTGATTTTAAAGTTTATCTGGATGAAAAAACATGTAGGAAAATAAGAAAAGGTGGACTAAGAAGCAGGATCACCCTGTCAGATTCTGTAAAACTCATTCTTAAAACAGCATGACGTTGTAGAACTGGAAGCAAAATCCAAAAGTAAATGAAGGTACAAATGGAAATTTAGCAGGTGATAAAGGTTCCATCCAAAACTCAACTAACGGTTTGGACAAAAGATAGTGTAGCCAATTAATTCAGGTGTGGACACCATCTGAAGAAATGCACAGGGGGTCCCAGAACGGGTCTGCAACGGGCCTTCTCAGCACGAAGGGGTGCGAGCCGGGCAGCGCCTGGCACCCGACAGTGGCATGAATCCTCGAGGGCAGACACCTGCCTGCTGCTGCAGAGAGGTGGTCAGGCTCTGACTGATGTCAGAGTGTGTGCTGCCACTGAACATCTAAGGAAAGGTAATGGGACCACTGGCTCCCTTCTATCTATTCTGAAGAACTAGGGGAAGAGAAATGATGAGCTCAGGTGCCAGGTGTCTCTACCACAGTTATGCATTTGGGAATTGGAGAAGTAATCACAGGTGCTCACAGGGACCCACTGGACCCCCAAGACATTGTTCTCAGATTCCTGAGTTCTCTCCTGATCAGCTGTGAGGGAAAGAGAGCCAAGACTCTAGGCCCTGCCCTGCCGACCTCCTCCCCATCACTCACAGACGTTGCCAGGGCAGGAAGACATGCAGAGAAACCCACTCCAGTGGCCTGGGGCATGTGCTAGGTGCTATGGAGGTTTCCGATAATCTCTCACCAAGAAGCAGCAGATACAAAAGCTGGATAATGGTCTGGATTAGGGCAATGACCACAGGAAAGAAAAATAAAAAATGAAGCTGTGTTGTGACCGAGAAGCCCAGAAAACTTAGAGCAGGAAGTGAGTGGAGACAGCGAGCAAATGGGTGAGAAAGCGCAAGAAATTTGAATTCTCCAGGTTTTCAAGTTGGAGTGCCAAGGAGATGGACCCTCTAACACAAGCAGCGAGCCTCAAAGGGCAGCTGTGTTTTCAGGTCCCTGGGGAGGACCATGAACCCGGGTTTTAGGAGCTGTCAGTCCCTCTCAGGGAAGCTGTCTGGAATGGGAGGAGAGGTCAGCATGGAAGACAGAGATTTACAGGCACCATCCGCATGGACGTAATAACTGCGGCTGTGAAGTGGTGACAGCTCAGGAATCCTGTCAGAGGAGAAACGCAGGCTAGAAAACGGGAAAACGGCCACATTCTGGAGAAAAGAAATAGCCACAGAAGAAATAAAATCAAGATGATGGAATATTACAGGAGCCAGGGAGAAAATCTAAAGGGTAATAGTTTTGTAGATATAAAGTGGTTAAACGTACAACAGCAAAGGAAGATGACCCAGACTTTGACCTGAAGCATCAGGTCATCTTTTTTCTTTTGTAAATTAGGCAGGCATCTTTCTCAGCTGGCATCTAAACGGCCCTGCTTTCCTGAAGAAGCCACCCACAACCTCATTCTGCACTCTCTGATTAGCTCCCTTTCCGGAGCAGAGTCCCGCTGTTCGGAACGCGTCCCGTTGCTGGGGTGCCCGTCAGAGGCCTGCTCACTCGTTACCACAAACCTCCACATCCAGCTCCTGTGACCCAGATTTGGGGAAACAGCATTGCCAAAATATCACGGGTTCTCTCCCAGGCAGTTCCTGATTCCTAAATGTTCCAGCTACGATTCAGAACAACGTATGCATTAAGACCAAGAAGCCTTTTATTTTTCTTATTATGTTTATTGAATTCACTTTATCCAGCTGCCAGCCTTGGAAGAGACGGGGAGGTGTCAGGGTTATTAAAAAGTCCATGTTTGAGGCTTCCTAACGTGACATGCTATCACTTTCCACAGAGCAAAATTAAGAAACATCTATTTTAATTACTGTACATCTGAGCTGTCAGAGTACAAATGGAAACCAAATTTTCTTTTGCTGAAAGAGAAAACACACAGCATCCTTTCAGCTAGAGAAACAGAACTGCAAATAAATCTCTGAAGTTCAGGATTTGACAGGGAGGGCTGACTCTTGTGACGAAAACAAGCACCTGCCACTTGCCTCATCAAAAGCCGTGCTGTAAGGACACCAAAGATGGCTTCACAGTCACAGAACGTCCAAGCTGCGGCTTCAGCCACAGAGGAACCCCCCTTCCAGCTAGCGGGTAGCTAGTCGGTAACCGCAGGGAAGACAAATGAATTGACTCAAAATTACACTAAGCTGTATATGTAAATAAAGGGAAAGAGGTGAGGGGAGAAGTGGGGGTCTTGGGGAGGAGGGGAAGGGAGGGCCCAGGGGGGCCAGCCCGGAAACTTGCTTTCTGACCTGTACTCAGGACGTCTGCGGAGAGACCAGGCATCCCTTTCTGTTTATCAGAGTTAGACCAAATGGTCATCAAAGCTTTTCTGAGACAGCCATTTCAGTGTTTAAACTGTCCTTATTCACTTCCTGACGGAGAACCCAAAATGCCAGGAGGAACAACGACTGGAGAGGTGCGACCCGCACTTCAGCCTCCCCCTGGGCTGCCTGGCATTTCTAAACTCCAGTTACCGCGCTCTCTGCGGTGGCTTCCGACGAACATGCGATCCACCTGAGCAGGGAACACTGTTTGTGTGACAGGCTCCAGGCAACGGGGCCACACACGCGTCACGCACACCAAAGCCCACACGAACGCCCGCCTCAAGGTCGCGCACCCTTGGAAGAGCACGTGAACACGCCAGCGAGGCTGACACTGAGGTCCACGTGGAGGTCTTCTTTAAATCACCTCAGAGACTATGGACGCTTTTCCTGGATTAGAGACACCTCTCCATCGCCTCCGGTAACTTGAGGCTGACTCTGGGCAGTGTGGCTGTGGGGCCATGGACAGTGCGTGGCTCATTGTGCACCAACCAGGCACCTTCCCACGGTAAGACATTTCTGTGAGTGTCTTGTAGGATGACCAAGTGGCTTGCTTTTCTGTAGATAAACCTCTTTAGGATGAAGAGGCGCGAGGTGACCTTGCAAGTTCGCACACGTGCATGTGGAAGGTTTAACAACACGTGAAATGATGAACGGCCCCGATCAACAGCAATGCTTACAATGAGACACAACTCATCAGCCGCCGACGCACGAGAGCCACAGCCATTCCAGAACACGTGGCACTGCAGGACACACAGTGAGTCCTCAGAATAAAAAGCAATCTTCCTCCTCTCATAAGCCCTTTACTTACTGTACCCATAAGGTTAATTATACTCCTTAAATATAAATAAAGAAAATAATGCAAAACCATTTTTTAAAATATCTTAAAGTATACAACCCTTTTGAAAACTGACACCTACAAATAATTTCTGAGTGTCAACAGTCTAAGCAATGGGTGCGTGACGGATGAAGCTATTGCTGAATATTATAAATAACACAATAGTATTAAACTATCATCTTGGATGTTAAAAACCTTTTCGCAATGACTGAAATTGGCACAACTGCCACAAGACAGTGAAGCAAATGCGTTTGCTATAAATGCATAAGAGGAAGGTAAAGATGCCTCTTAATGCTGGGTCACATCTCATAATTCTGAGGTTTATTCAGAACAGAATCATTAAAAACTTCATTTGTCCCATTAGAAAAAAAAAAAAAAAAGCAATATGAAGAAGAATTACACACCGAGAAACCTGCATCCCACAGCAGAAACCAGAGGTGAGCAAGTGACAGTGATGTCTTCCATGAAATCATGAGGCTAAACCCAAACCAGTGTCAGTGACTTATTCAGCATCAGTAATGCCCAAATCCACAGCCTTCCAAGAGGCGTGCCTGTCCCTAGAATCTGCTGTCACCAGGTCCAGCCTGAATGCAGCCTAGAGAAAGCCACATAATCACATAATGGCAACATTGCTCCTCTTGCTCTCAAATAGTGTGGATATCAAAAGAAGGCCACACCTCAGGATCCACACCTGTTGGAACCCTCTCAATGACCCTCTCTTCCTCCTCCAACCAGGCTTCCCACTGACTGCAGCAAATTAGGATAATCACAACTTGAAGGGTTTATTTTTGTTCATCAAAGCTAGGAGGGCACAAAGTTTAGATAATTATACATATTTGAGTTCAACATATTCCAACGTAAAACTGCAAAAAGCAAAGAGCTGGCTGCATACGGGAAAGACGCAAAGAAAACTCAGCGTTTTTCCTGCATAAAGCAAACAGATCCCCGATCAATAAAAATAACATTTCATTTACAGACTCCACATCTGAACTGAGCACTCCATGGTCCCTTTGCCCATGGTGACGGCTGGTAGGCAGCCCACGAATTAGCTGTACAGGGTCAGACAGCTGACAGGTGGGCCCGACAGAACAGCAGAAGGGCGACTCCTGCTCTGCGTCTGACTCCTGGGGAAGGAGGACGGCCCTTGAGTTGGGGAGGGGAGGAAACAACACCTGCATCACCGAGAAAAACCCCAGCAAGAGCGGGAAGATTGTGAGGACAAGACGCTGTCTCCAGCCCCTGGGAGCATGGCTTCTGCATGCTGGGGCCATAGGACACTGGCTCTGAGCAGCTTCTCCCAACAAGTCACGTGGAGCGGGGAAAGCCCAGAGGACCTGGAATGAACAGCAGATCCTGGCCTGAGTCATAGAAAGGGAGAAAGGTTGGTTCCAGAAAGGAACACTTCTTATTGTGATGCTCACAGTTAACAGCATCTGGGAAAATACTGAGAAGGCCCCGGCTCAGTGGCCAGAAGCTGCACCGTTCCTGAGAGTCGTCACAGCTGGCGCCAAGCCCTTCCTGAGGGCTGTATCAGCCAAGGCTGATGTTCCCGTCCCATGGAGACAGAGCCTGGCACTCTTGTCCTCCACACCCATCTTTTCAGAATCAGCCGACAGGCCAGGCCCTTGAGAAGTGAGTTTATCAGAAGGTGGGGGCTGAGCAGCTACCCTACTGTGACAGGAACTGAAAGGGAAGCTGAAAGATGGACCTGATGAGACGCTGCCCTGGACCCTGAGAGACAGTTCCCGGCCCTGGGCTCTCTTGGTCACCTGCACTCGCCTGGCACCGGCCCTACCACAGAGCAGGTGCCCCACGCATGTGTCCTGGATAAGACACCTGGATCCTGGAGTGGAATCAGGACCCCTCGTAGAAGAGATTTTGGAGAGTCTGGACATGGTCTGGAAGACCTGCAGCGCCTGGGGTGAGGAGCCTGGCCAGGCATGGGGCATCTGGGTGCTGAATGAGTGTGAGAGGCACTGAGGACCCCGGCTAGCCGTGCTGCAGGACACACAGAGCAGAGGACTCCGCCCGCCACTGGGCCTGAGATAAACAAACTCCATCCTATCCTAAGAGCACAGTGTTTCTTCTCTAGAAATATTTAAAAGTAATTGGATTGGAATGTTGTACCCAACTAAAAATTCCCCTCACCCTATTTTTAATATAGGCTGAACAGGGAAGGCCAGAGAAAGATGTTCTTATTTCAAATGACCACATCAGGCAGCGATTCCCTCCGCCCTGCCGTGAGCACACAGGCCGCACCTGTCCCTGCAGGAGCAAGCTCAGGACCAGGCAGCTGGGTGGAGCAGTGAACGTGCTGCCAAGGCCCATCCCTGCCACGAGGGAGAAGGGCTCCGTGACAGACATCCAAGCAGCTCACGGCGGCCTTACAAAATAAGGGCACGTTGTTAAGCCGAGTCGCCTTTCCCACAACCTTAAACCGTATTTAGCTTTTCTAACAGTAAATGCCATGGAAAGGCATAAACTGCAGAGAGGTGAGCCGTTTGGGAGGAAAGGGATGAGAAGGCCGATGGAGAGCGATACATTCTGGAAGTCACATAATGGCTCACAACGTAAACTCAGCCCCAGGCCCATCATAGAATCTGATCAGCACCGAGAACGGCAGGAGGCTTGAAAGGAGGCTGAAGGTAGCCCTGATGCTGCAGATCCAGGCACGGCCCAGAAAGTCTAACTCTGAAGCACAATCTCAAATCCAACTTCTCCACCAGAAGCTAACATAAAAGCGTGAGCCTGCAGCATGAGCTCAGCGTTTAGAAGCCATAACTCTCCTCTCTGTCATTTTGTATTAACTGGACTTCAACAGGAACAGCTAGAAGATCCCTTAAAAAAAAATTTCCATCCATCCATCTTGCTGAAGCGAAGACATTACAGACAGTGCACCCGGCGAGGGCACCTGTCATCCTGGTGGGCCAGGGCAGCCCGTGGGGATCTGGAAGGGCCCCGTTTCCATGGGGGCTCCACAGGAACAGCAGCCATGAGACCGCGTAGCTGAGGTGGAACAAAACATCATTCCCAAATCTGAGAATGGAAACAACCTTCCTCCATCTAGAAAAGATTTAGATGCTGGACAAGTTTATATCTGAGGTTCCTAAATCCACTTCCCCGTTTTCCTATATGGAGGAAGACACTTAACCTGAAATATTAAACAGGAAACATTTAAAGAGACAGGTGTATAATTTGTCTTACAATCATCAATGAAAGGACATTGACCAATATAAAGATTAATCTTTATTTTATAAAGTTTTAATATTTTAAGCCATCCCTCTTTAGAAACAAGCTCTCGTACTAATGCAGGAGCCTGGCAGCTCCCATGGCCTCCCACCAGCAGGTGGCCCACTTCCAAAACAGAGAACACTCAGCGTTGTGTGACCGCGAGGTTTGCTGCAACTGCAGTGACTGTCATCCTTGAATCCTACGCCTGTAGCTCCTAACTCCCAGTGAGTGGAAAAAGAGTCATTGGAGCGAAATGAGTTAAAATTTCATATCACGTGGCAGCACCTTGATGATACAAGTCTCTCCCAAAACCACTGCAGAGATTGGCCATATGTATTTTTCTGGCCAAAAGATGTCCCAGAATATTGAGGTTTCTAAAATTTTCTAGTTGCCTCATAATAATCGTACATATTTATGAGGGACAGTGAGATGTTCCAACCCACAGGGACCCTGTGGAATGGCCCAGTCAGTGTTTACGTTTTCAGCGTCTCCTACTCTCATTGTTTCTTTATACTGAGAACATTCAAACTCTTCTGTTTTGAATATAGCAAACAATATAGTCACCTGTAGTCACCCCTCTGCACAGCAGCACAGAAGAACTTCTTCCCCCACCTGAGACCCCGCACCTGCTACCTCATCTCTACTCTACCCGAGACCCTGTGCCTACTAATTCATCTCTGTCCCACCTGGGACCCTGCACCTGCCAATTCATCTCTACTATGCACCTGCTAACTCACCTCTACCCGACCTGAGACCCTGCACCTGCTAACTCACCTCTACCCCACCTGAGACCCTGCACCTGCTAACTCACCTCTACCCTCCCTGAGACCCTGCACCTGCTAACTCACCTCTACCCTCCCTGAGACCCTGCACCTGCTAACTCACCTCTACCCTCCCTGAGACCCTGCACCTGCTAACTCACCTCTACCCCACCTGAGACCCTGCACCTGCTAACTCACCTCTACCCTCCCTGAGAGCCCACACCTGCTAACTCACCTCTACTCTACCTGAGAATGCACACCTGCTAACTCTCCTCTACCCTCCCTGAGAGCCCTCACCTGCTAACTTATCTCCTCTCATCCGTCTCCTTTCATCTCCCCCAGTTCCCAGTAACCACCATCCTATGCTCTGCTTCTATGAGATCCTCTGAGATTCTGCACATGAGTGAGATCAGGCAGTATTTGTCTTCTTGTGTCTGGCTCACTTCACTTAACAAAGTGTCCTCTGGGTTTATCCACATTGCTGTGAATGACAGGATTTCATCCTTTTGATGGCTGAGTCATATCCACTGTGTACCGTGTTTTCTTTATCCATTCACGTGTTGATGGACAAGCAGGCTGATTCCATATCTGGGCTATCGGGAACAGTGCTGCAATGGACATGGTGCAGACTCTCTTCCACACAGCAACCTCCTTTCCTTGGGGTCGTGGCCAGTAGTGGGATTGCTGGATCACAGCATTTCGAGAAACCTCCACACTGTTTTCCATAGCGGCTTTACTAATTTACATTCTCACTAGCAGCATGTAAGAGCTCCCGTTCCTCCACATCCGCACCGGCATCTGCTGTCTTTGTCTTTTTGGTGAAAGCCATTTGAACAAGGGCCAGGGGGCAGCTCATTGTGGTTTTGATTTGCATCTCCCTCGTGAACCGTGGTGCTGAGGATCCTATGAAACTAGAGCTTCTGCTCAGCAAAGGAAACAGCGGAGTGAAGTGACAACCCACAGACGGAAGAAATACTTGCATCTGACAGCGGTTAGCATCCAGCATCCTGAAATTCCAAGTGGTGTGGGCACAGTGGAGTGCGGAATCCTATTCTGTTTACACGGAAATGAGAACAAAAACTATTCCTCTTCACCGTGAGCCTAAGCACAGCCCATCTTAAATATTTGGGATTTCATCAGTGTTTGTTGTGTGATGTAATCTAGCACTCCATCAATGACTTGAGGGTTTGTTTACAAAGAAAACCATGACCTGGGTATGAAACCCATCCTTAGATGACCCTGGTGCAGCTGGCGGAGGGAGCGCATGTCCAGAACCCGACTTCCACTCCAGTCCTGCCACTGCCCCTCTGTAAATGGGGCTGGTCCCTTAACCGCTCTGTGTCTGAACCTCCTCGGCCATGAGCAACAGGCATAATGTGCACCAGATACACCTCAGAGGATTCACACCTTCCAGTGGAATCGTGCATGCACAGATAACTCACAAATAGCAAAGTACAAGCTTTCACAGCGTATCCCTGAAATCCATTTCACTGCCGTATTCGTATCTGTATTTCTGGAGAGAGACACAAAGTGACTCAGATACTCAAATAACCCATATTCTCTGTGGCAGTGGAAAAGTACTATGGCTTATCTTCCTGATTTTGTGGATCGATTATGTATGCTAATAAGTAAAACATAAAATAACATCGTGATCAGAGACCTCCCTACAGTCCTACGTCAGCAGTGCGTCCTCAGTCAGCACCAGACTTCGGGGTCCCGGGGAAGCCATTTCTGAAGCTGAGGCTTCATGTTCAACCACATTCAACTTAAACCCCAGACATCTGGGTCTCCAAACAACAGTGGACAAGATCTCTTCTCACTTGCTGATGTCACAGGCGAGGAAACTGAGGCTGGGGAGAGTCAAGAAGATTTCCCAGGACCACATGGTTATTTCCAGGAGTAAAATGAGTTCAGTCCTCCTGACTGTCCAGGACTCATTCCAAGACACCTGAGGAAGAGCTCCCATCTGCCACAGGACATGTCAGAATTTGGGTGTGACTCAGCCTGTGGATTATTTTTGTTCCGAACATGGCCCAGAGTCTTCTCCTGGCCATGACATGGCACTCCGGTCTGCAGGTGCTTACTCCGAGTGTGGCGGAAACTCGCTGTCTGACTTCTAAGCCGCTCTGCCAATCAGCATCAGTGTATCACGCATCTCCACAGCTCACACAGAGCTCAAAAGAGAGGTTTTAATTTATTTCAAGTTCAATTTTATTTGGCTGTGCTAGAAGAGACACCATCATAGGTTCATGAGACCATGAGATGATTGTTTCTACATATAGTTCAGAATAATTACAGAAAACTGTGTCAAGGCTGATGCAGAAGGCTGAAATTTCTTTCAAAAGGAATTTAAACAGTTGGTAGGGTGAGACTTTATGCAAATTCTTTTAAAATAATTTCCTAATGATTTCAAAGAGGACAATTTCCATTTATTTATACTGAGCCATACAGTATTATCTAAAGGATAAAACAACATATGAATCATCAACAAAGAATACGCCTTGACAAAAACAGCCAAGCACCCAGCAGCAAACACATTTCCACTGGGAGGTTGGGTGTGATCTGTTTTCAAAAGGGTACAAGCTGCAAGTCAACGCTGGTCTCCCATGAGGAGGAACGGAGGCCTTGTCAGGTTTGCCACTGCCATAGCTAATGCTGTCAGATACGTTTCTTGTCATTTCCCGAATTATCCCAGCTTATTCAAAATTCCATATTTGATTTCATATTAAAGGCAGCAACGTTTCAAAAGCACTGTTGAAATAGAAGCAGATAAACTACCTGAATCTATTTATTAATTTATTCTACCATTTGACCAGACCTGCTGAGTAGTAAGAGCTATGCTAGGCGCTATGGATACATGAAATGTTTGGTTTCTTGGTTTCTGTTAAATGGGCCAAAGCAGATCCTGTGCTAAGGCTTCAAACGTCCTACACAAGTATTTAGGAAATTCTAGTTCAGGCATCAGCGAGAAGTGCAGTCATCCCCAGTATGCGTTGGGGAGGGGTTCCATGACCCCCTGCAGACACCAAACTCCATAAACGCTCAAGACCCTTGTATAAAAAGGGGGTGTCTGTATCTAACCGAGGCAGCTCCCAGACACTCTAAGTCATCTCTTGATCACCTGTGAGAGCTGGCACGTCGGAAATGCTGTCAAGAGATGTTATACTGTATCACTTAGGGAACAATGTCCAAAGGAAGTCTGCACATTCAGAACAGACATGATCATCATTTTCCCAGATTGGGCCTGCACCGCTCAGTCCCGGCTGCCTCCCCCTCACACGGCCCTGCTCCCTCTCCTTCTGCCCCCTCTGCTCCTGATGTTCTCTGGCTGCATTCATACACATCAACCTCAGGGCCTTTGCACGTGTGGCCCCCATGTGTGGAATATTTGTGCCGCAGGGAACAGGCACAACCCTTGCCCTCTGGTCATGAGCAGCCTTCCTACCTGAGAGAACGCCCATCGCTCCTCCACCCTAGTCTTACTGTACTGTTTCTTCACAAGGTCGTTATTTGGTATGATATTATATCATGATTTGTCTACTTATTTTCTGTCTTTCTCACTGACCGCCCTACTCCCAGGGTGCACATACTACCTGCCGCGTCTCCATCACCAAGAAGCATGCCTGGCACACGCACGTGATTAAATATTTATGGAATAAATTAAAAAGTGAATGAAAGGATATTCGTTATCTTTTTATCTGTTGCCAATAAATAAAAGTTAAAAATGGTTCAAGTCCAGGGTGACAGGTCAGGGACTGGAAAAGGAAGCAAGACTGTGTCAGTCCCCACAGTAAGGACTGAGTCACCGCCGTGTTACACAAACGCAGGCGTTTGCTAAGAGAGGCCCACCCGGCCCCTGCTCTCCGCCCCGGTGAAGCCGTTCGGTCCATGACAATGAAATGTATTCCATTCGGGCAGAAAAGCCACGGTGATCAGTAAGTGGAGAGCCTCGAAGGTGTTTCTGAGGCCCAGGGCTGTTTCCGTTTTTCGGCCACAGCCAACAGGCCAGGTTTGCTCCTCAATGGTATCAGCAGCTGGCTGCAGCAGTGAGTGGTTGCTTACGAAAGTGACTTCTCTGTAAAACCTGGGATGACATCCCAAAACTCCATTCTAATTTCTAGCTAGTAGATTTGGAAATTTACATAATGAAGGCCACCTGAAATGCTGTGTCTAAGGTTACCACAAGAACGATGGAAAACTCCCAGAGCCATCACAGAACCTACAGCAAAACACCAAACAGGCCAAAAATCAGAAATATTTATCTTTCTACATTTATTTAACTTGGAAACAACAATCTAAACCTAAAACCAAATTCAGTATATAAAGAAATCATCTTATTAGCGGTAACTTTACTCTTTCTTGGGACCATTACGGGAAGCCCACATAAGCCCACGTGTCTCTGTGCGTTTATAACCCAGCCCCGTCTTCCATCCCGGCAGCCCTATACCACACTTCACTCTAATGAGGGTTCCACTTAACTTTAACCCCTTCACTCCTGCTACCTGAATAACCAAGGCCCTGGAGAAAAATCACCTGCCAGAGCGAATGCAGCAAATCCAGAATCCTAAGAAGTTTTCATTCTGTTTTGTCCTGGCTCCTCACTGGAGACAGCCGACTTCACCCCCACGTTTACTAGCCAGCCTCCCCCTACAGGCATGGGCAGGGGCAATGGGCCATTCAGTGTCCGTGTTGTAGAAATAAACTAAGCCATGGAGTTGGAAGACCGGAGGTCAGCTCAACTGTGCTGCTAACCAGCTCTCAGGCAAGGCACTATTTCTTCCCCAAATTCGAGTCACCTCAACTCCGATTAGAAGACTCAAATGGGACCAGGGGTGGTGGTTCACACCTGTAATCCCAGCACTTTGGGAAGCCAAGACAAGTGGATCAGCTGAGGTCAGGAGTTTGAGACCAGCCTGGCCAACATGGCAAAACCCCACCTCTACTAAAAGTACAGACTTGGCTGGGTCTGGTGGTGTGCACCTGTGATCCCAGCTACCAGGGAGGCTGAGGGAGGAGAATCACTTGAACCCAAGAGGTGGAGGTTGCAATGAGCTGAGATCTCGCCACTGCACTCCAGCCTGGGCAACAGAGCGAAACTCAAAAAAAAAAAGAAGACTGAGGTGGGGCTGGTCTACCTCTCATATTTTTAGTGACAAATAAGAATGTCAACCTATTTTTGAGTTAAAAGACTTTATTTTGTATAGGCTTACAGAAAAGTTGAGCGCAAAGTTCACAGAGAACGCTTCCGCCACAGCCCAGCTTCCCCACCGTTAACATCCTGTGTGGGTGTGAGGCATTTGCTGTAATGAGCAAACACTGACCATTATTAAGTCCATGGATTACATGACGGCTCGCTCTTGGTGTTGTCCATTCTGTGGGTTTGGACGAATGCACGGTGGCACATGCCCACAATGACAGCATCACACAGAGGTGCTTCCCTGCCTTAAAATTCCCCTGTGCTCCTCCTGTTCATCCCTCCCTCCCTCCCTCCCCACAGCCCATGGCAGCCACTAAGGCTTTCCTGTCTGCACAGTTCTGTGTTTTCCAGAACTTCATGGAGTCGGAATCCTACAGTGCCCAGCCTTTTGAGACAGGCTTCTTTCAAATATTCACATGCATCTGAGGCTCCTCCACCTCCCTTCACAGCCTGGTAGATCATTCCTTCTCAGCACTTCTTGTTCAGATAGGCCGATATGTTTATTCATTCATCTTTTAAAGACACGTTGGTTTGTTTCCAAGCTGCTATAAACATTCATGTGTGCTGGGCGTGGTAGCTCAAGCCTGTAATCTCAGCACTTCGAGTGGCTGAGGATGGCAGATCCCTGAGGTCAGGAGTTCAAGACCAGCATGGCCAAGACACTGAAGCCCTGTCTCTACTAAAAATACAAAATTAGCCAGGCGTGGTGGTATATGCCTGTAATCCCAGCTATTCGGGAGGCTGAGGAACAAGAATTGCTTCAACCCAGGAGGCAGAGATTGCAGTGAGCCAAGATCACACCACTGTACTCCAGCCTGGGCAACAAGAGTGAGACTCTGATTAAAAAAAAAAAAAAATCATGTATAAGTTTTTGTGTGAAGAGAAGTTTTCAGGCATTTGGGTCAATACCTAGTAGTCTGGCTGCTGGACTGCATGGAGAATGTGCAGTTTGGAAAGAAACTGCCTGACGGTCTCCTGGTGCGGCTGCTCCGCTCTGCACTCCCTGCAGTGAGGATGAGCATTCCCGTTGCTCCACGTCCTCGCCGGCACTTGGTGGTGTCGCCACTGCCTGGATCTTGGCCATTCTAGCAGGGCTGTGGCAGCGTCTCCTTGTCTTACTTTTCATTTCCTTGATGACAAATGACACAGAGCATCTTTTCAGATGCTCGTCATCCATGCATCTTCTTTGGCGGTATCTGTTAAGATCTTTTACACGTTTTAAAAATCAGGTTGTTTTCTCACTGTTGAAATTTAAAAACTCTTCGTTTACTTTGCACACTCGCCCTCCACAGATGTGTGCTTTGCGCATATTTCTCCCAGTCTGGGCTTTGTTGTTTCATCCTCTGAAGGATTTCTTCGCAGAGAAGAAGCTTTTCCATTTTTCTCATGCATTAAGCATTTGGTGTTATATCTAAAAAGCCACCAAATCAAGGGTTACCCAGGGTTTCTCCCATATAATCTCCTAGGATTTGTGCAGCCTTACATTTTACACTTAGGCCTATAATCAATTTTGAGTTAATTTTGTGAAGGCTTAAGGTCTGGTTCGAGGTTCGTTTTGTGGCACATGGATGTCCCGTTGCTCCAGCACCATTTGTTGAGAAGAGCACCCTCTCTCCCTTGAATGGCCTTTGTTCCTTCATCAGAGATCAGCTGGCTGTATTTACGCGGGTCTCTCTCTGGACCCTCTATTCTGTTCCATTGATCTATGTGTCTATTTGTTTACCAGTGCCATGCTGCCTTGATTACTGCAGCTTTCTAGTAAGTCTTGAGGTCAACTGTCAGTTCTCCTCCTCAAATACTGTCTTGGCTTGTCTGGGTCTTCTGCCTCTTCATGTAACTTTAGAATCAATTTGTTGATATCCACAAAATAACATGCTGGGGTTTTGATGGGAACTGCATTGTATCTGCAGAACAGACTGGGAAGAACAGATGTCTCAACAACACAAATTCTTCCTACCCAAGGCTACAGGGCTCTCTCCATTACTCAGATCACAGATTCTTCCTACCCAAGGCTACGGAGCACCTTCCCGTTACTCAGATCATGGATTCTTCCTACCCAAGGCTTCTGCAGAACACACTGGGAAGAACAGATGTCTCAACAACACGGATTCTTCCTACCCAAGGCTATGGGGCTCTCCCCGTTACTCAGATCACGGATTCTTCCTACCCAAGGCTATGGGGCTCTCCCCGTTACTCAGATCACGGATTCTTCCTACCCAAGGCTACGGGGCCCTCTCCGTTACTCAGATCACGGATTCTTCCTACCCAAGGCTACGGGGCTCTCCCCGTTACTCAGATCATGGATTCTTCCTACCCAAGGCTACGGGGCCCTCTCCATTACTCAGATCACGGATTCTTCCTACCCAAGGCTACGGGGCTCTCCCCGTTACTCAGATCATGGATTCTTCCTACCCAAGGCTACGGGGCCCTCTCCATTACTCAGATCACGGATTCTTCCTACCCAAGGCTACGGGGCCCTCTCCATTACTCAGATCACGGATTCTTCCTACCCAAGGCTACGGAGCGCCTTCCCATTACTCAGATCACGGATTCTTCCTACCCAAGGCTACGGGGCCCTCTCCATTACTCAGATCACGGATTCTTCCTACCCAAGGCTACGGGGCCCTCTCCATTACTCAGATCACGGATTCTTCCTACCCAAGGCTACGGGGCCCTCTCCATTACTCAGATCATGGATTCTTCCTACCCAAGGCTACGGAGCGCCTTCCCGTTACTCAGATCACGGATTCTTCCTACCCAAGGCTACGGGGCCCTCTCCATTACTCAGATCACGGATTCTTCCTACCCAAGGCTACGGGGCTCTCCCCATTACTCAGATCACGGATTCTTCCTACCCAAGGCTACGGGGCTCTCTCCATTACTCAGATCACGGATTCTTCCTACCCAAGGCTACGGGGCCCTCTCCATTACTCAGATCACGGATTCTTCCTACCCAAGGCTACGGGGCCCTCTCCATTACTCAGATCACGGATTCTTCCTACCCAAGGCTACGGGGCCCTCTCCATTACTCAGATCACGGATTCTTCCTACCCAAGGCTACGGGGCTCTCTCCATTACTCAGATCACGGATTCTTCCTACCCAAGGCTACGGGGCCCTCTCCATTACTCAGATCACGGATTCTTCCTACCCAAGGCTACGGGGCCCTCTCCATTACTCAGATCACGGATTCTTCCTACCCAAGGCTACGGGGCCCTCTCCATTACTCAGATCACGGATTCTTCCTACCCAAGGCTACGGGGCCCTCTCCATTACTCAGATCACGGATTCTTCCTACCCAAGGCTACGGGGCTCTCCCTGTTACTCAGATCACGGATTCTTCCTACCCAAGGCTACGGGGCCCTCTCCATTACTCAGATCACGGATTCTTCCTACCCAAGGCTACGGGGCCCTCTCCATTACTCAGATCACGGATTCTTCCTACCCAAGGCTACGGGGCTCTCTCCATTACTCAGATCACGGATTCTTCCTACCCAAGGCTACGGGGCCCTCTCCATTACTCAGATCACGGATTCTTCCTACCCAAGGCTACGGGGCTCTCTCCATTACTCAGATCACGGATTCTTCCTACCCAAGGCTACGGGGCCCTCTCCATTACTCAGATCACGGATTCTTCCTACCCAAGGCTACGGGGCTCTCTCCATTACTCAGATCACGGATTCTTCCTACCCAAGGCTACGGGGCCCTCTCCATTACTCAGATCACGGATTCTTCCTACCCAAGGCTACGGGGCCCTCTCCATTACTCAGATCACGGATTCTTCCTACCCAAGGCTACGGGGCTCTCTCCATTACTCAGATCATGGATTCTTCCTACCCAAGGCTACGGGGCTCTCTCCATTACTCAGATCACGGATTCTTCCTACCCAAGGCTACGGAGCGCCTTCCCATTACTCAGATCACGGATTCTTCCTACCCAAGGCTATGGGGCTCTCTCCATTACTAGATCTCTTTCATTTCTTTCAGCAGAGTTTTATAGTGCTCCTCACATACATCTTACACTATTTTGTGCAACTTTTAGTTAAGCATCTTATTTTTTTGGTACTAATGTAAATGGTTCTGTGTTTTTAATCTCAAATTCTACTCGTCCACTGCTGGTATACAATGAAGTGACTGATTTTTTCCTATTAGCCCTGTATTCTAAAGCTCTGCTAAAATTGTTTATTAGTTTCAGAAAATTTTCCCACTGATTCTTTGGGATCCGCTACATAAATAATCATGTCATCTGCTGACAGTTGCATTTTTATTTATTATATCTCAATATGTGTGTCTTTTATGCCCTTTTCTTGTCTTACTGCACTAGCTGGGACTTCCAGTAGACTGTTGAAAAGAGAAATGAGAGGGGCATGTTTCCTTGTTTCTGATCACTGTGGGAAGCTCCAAGTTTTTGATCATTTAATAAGAAGTTAGCTGTGGGGTTTTGTAGATTTTCTTTATTGAGTTCAGGAAGTCCCCCTCTATCCTGAGCTCACTGAAAGTTTTTATCATTAATGACATTGGATTTTTTCAAATGCCCTTTCTGCATCTGTGATATGACCATAGGCTTCTTTTGCCTGCTGATGTGATGAGTACATCAACTGATTTTTTAATGTAAAACCAGCCTCACACAGCTACAGTAAAGCTTCAACCTGCTTTGTAAGGCATCAGTAACTGATGACCCACTCCCTCACTTCCGTTCTTTCCTCAACCAAATACCACCTGGCTTCACCCTCAGGCACCTGAAGCTTACGAGGGAACTTATGGCTCCAGTTTTATAGACCCATCCCTCTCTCATTCTTCCCAACATCTGTGTGTGGCATTTTACAGACCCATCCCCCCTCACCCTTCCCAACATGTCTATGTGACACGTGGTGCTGTCAAACACCCGTCCTTCTTAAAATTGTTTTCTCTTGGCCCCTCAATATGGCAGCTCTGGTCCTCTCTCTGGTCACTCCTCTTTAGTCACTCATTCATTCATTCAACAAACATTGCTGCAGCTCACATTCAGCCTTGGTCCCAGTGTTGAGGGCGAGGCACAGAGAATGCTCCCCACCATACGCACCAGCTGGGAGCACATGAATCAGTGGAAAACAGAGGCATTTGTGCTGAATGTGCCCATATGAATACATGGTTCTAAGAAAAGAAAATGGAAAGCATAACTCGGCTGGAGTCAACGATCCCACACAGACGACTTCAGGTGTCTCCTCCTAAAAACCTTCATGCGCACGGCTTCAGCTGCCACCGCATAAAGACACTGTACACAGCAACCACGTCCACATCCCAGACTCCTCGACGGCCCTGTCTCCTCCCCACCACCCTCCTGTGCCCATTACTGCCTCTGTTTTGGCCTCTTTTTTCACCTGCACTTTGCCAAAGCCCATCCTGGGTTGCTGCCAGCACCATCTTTCCACAAAGAAAATCTGGGTGAGCCGTTCCTCACTCACTGCTTCCTGACACCTGTGGGAGCATTTCCCAGATGGGAAGCTTTTCTCTAGAGCCTAATCGCACCTGAGGGACCTCATTCTGAAGCTCAGTGTTTCCAGAACCACCTTCCTCCCACTGAGGCAGGCCCTACACCACCTGAATCCAACCTGCCACTGCAGACTGCACACAGCCCTGGCCCTCCATGTCCCCTCACTCCCGCATGAAAGCATATGCACACGCATGTGAACACGCACATACACACATTCATGTGCACACACACATGAACATGTGTGCACATGTGAACATGCACAGACACATGCACACAAAAAGCACTTGCACACACATGAACATGCACACACGTACATGCACATACACAAACATGCACGCATGAACACACACGTCGGTCCAGGTCCCCTCACCCACTCTCTTGCTCTCACCCACCTCCCCCTGCTACCATAGAACAACACAGCAAGGCCCTCCCCAGACCCAGACTGTGGCCTCAGACTGTGAGGGTCTCAAGTGTTGAGTTATAGCTACACAAATGGACCACGGCAGAGGCCACTGTGTCCTTCCTGCCTCCTGAATAAAAGGATAAGGACACCCACTCAAGGCCCCCACTCAGCAGCTCCTACTTGCTGGACCGTTTTCTAAGATCCCCTACACAAGCCCACTGACCCCACAAAGCGCCGTCCCTCTCACTGCAGCCAGCCCAAGTCCCCTCTGTGGCAGGGTCCTCCGACAGGGTCTTAGTCCACGTGGGCTGCTGGAACAAGGTACCACAGACCCCCAGGTGGCATACACACAACGGAATTTACCACCCACAGTTGTGGAGACTAGAAGTCCACCATCAAGGCACAGAACATTCCAGTCTCTGCTGAGGGCCCCTGTCCTGGTTCACAGACCATGCCATCTCACTGTGTCCTTGTGGAGTGAGGGTGTGGGGGGAGCTCTCTCAGGTACCTTTTAAAAGGGCACTTGTCCCACTTGTGACAGCCTCATCATCTCCCAATGGCCTCTCTTCCTGACAGCATGACTCTGGCGGTGAGTGTATGAATCTGGGGGACAAACGTTCAGTCCACTGCAGAGAGAATCAGCATAGAGAGAAAACTGTCTTGTTTCTGTAATGCCCTGGTTCAGTCCTAGAAATTAGGGCATGGAAACTGAATTCTTATTACACTAAATGACGAACACAGCCTCTAGTGATTTAAAGTAGTTAAGCTTGTGTGAGGAGGGGAGGGCGCAGTCGAGCTGCTGGGCTGAGGCTCCTCCCTGGGGCGGGGGGCTGTTGGCAGAGGGGCTGCCAGCCTGGCCTGAGGGTGCTGACATGGGGGAAGAGTGGGGGGCAGTGCAGCTGCCGGCCTGAGGCTGTTCCCCTAGCACGGCTGCTTGAGAAGCTGGCCCTGGGCCACCTCTGAGAACTTGGATGTCATGGGAGTCCCCACCACACCCTAACTGATGAGGGGCATCTTGTGCTAAACTGTCTGTGCAGACGACGTTTACACCACACACCTGCTCTCCACTGGCAGGGGTGTCTATGTGGGCAGACCACAGCACAACCCTGGGCACCACGTCTCTCGTAAGCTTCCTGTTGGATGATACGTGTGGTCACAGCCTGCTGCTGGAGCAACCAAGACCTCCTGGGACTCCATGGGAAGCGGCTCTGGAAGCCTCTGACTGACTTCCCTGGACCCCCTTCCTCTGCCCTGGACCCCCTTCCTCTGCCCTCTCCCTCTGCTGACCGTGCTCCACCGTGCAACTCAGAGCAGTCCTGTAACAACTCACATCTGTCCTGTCCTGCAGCTGCACCGAGCCCCGTGAATGCTCCCAGCAAATCACAGGGCTACAGGTCCTCCTGGGGACCCCAACACACAACTAACTACAAAGTTAGACTCAAACTCGAGCACCCAACTCTTATAAACTAAGCACTGAATTTCCTCTTTTGCTCCTAAAGTCTCTGTAACTATTTAATGTGTCACTACAAAGCCCTTCACCCCAAAGCAGCCAGTCTGACCCATCTGTGAAGATCGGGCATCACACTGCACTAAGAACAGCCAATTTTACCAAAATCTCTTGCAGAAATAATGGAATCAGCCAGGGGATCTATAAAGGTAAACGAGGCCCTTTTGTGAAGCCACAGTAATTCTACGTTAATGAAATTGTCATTCAGAATGAAACTGTGCAATTGGGTTTCCCAAGGAAACACTCACCAGAGAACACAGCATTGCTGGGTTTTGTGGATATTTGACCCTTGACAGAAATGTTGCAGTAGCCAAGGTGTTAGCATGACATTTGGGAACACGATCAGAACTAATCCCATCTGCTGGGAACATAACACTCTGTCCACACTTTATACAAAAGCCCAAGATGCTGAGAGATGCTGATCTGCTCATTTACCACAATCAGACAGTCGATTAAGCTGGCAAGAAAAAGAGGAAAATGACCCACAGAATCTGGAGTGAAATCAGGCTGATAAATCACCACAATTTACAGCTGATGAGCACATGGAAGACAGACCAAAAAGATCGTGACAGTTTCACTGGATTGCTCATTAGTGGTCTTTCTTCCATCTGGAAAACGGAAGACCACGTGTGAAAAGCCAATGTCAGATTTCAGACAGGAAGCTGCCGTGGTTTTACAACAGCTCACTGGAGTCAGGAGGCAGAGCGCCAGGCCTGTAGCCTCCAAATCCAGTGCAGAGAGAGGGGACACGAAACACCGTGTCGTCCACCAAGACAGGGCAAACGAAACACCGTGTCGTCCACCAAGACAGGGCAAGGCAATGTGTCGCTTCTCAGAATCTCTGCACACACGAGGGGAAATCGAAATTTACACCAAAGCCAACTCCCATAGCTGACAGGAGGCTGCAGGCCCGTGTCATCCGTAGGGCAGGCAGGAGCTTGGATTTAGGGGCTGAGTCCCAGGTCCACACCTGCTAGCTAAGCGCCCTTCCGAAGTCACCGCACCTTGCAAGACCAGTGTCCTTGCCAATAAGAGGAGTAATTTTAAAGACAGCTCTGGCTATTAGTGAAGGTGAGAAGGAAACAGCGGGGCCACCCAGGAGTCACGGAGCAGTCGCTGCTTCCCAGCTCTGAGTTCCTGGCATCTAGCAGGCTGTGGGGCACCTGGTGTGGGCTTCATTAATCTTGTTAGATGAGGGCAGAAATCCATGTCTGCCATCCAAAGCCACAAATAATACAAAACTGCATGCTTTCTGACAGTTTATCTGAGTACTTTGGCAGCTGGATAAATAAATGTGACAAGCTATTCGAATAGAGGCTGAACTGACTGGTCCACAAATCCGGGGAACTCATCTCAGAACTCTCTGTAAATTTACACAATAAAATACCCACAAAACAATTAGATTGTAATAGAGTAATCAAACAGTCTTCATCGTAATCTAATAATACAGGTGCTTCCTATTAACATATTATTTTAAGTTATCTAGTGGCAGAGAAATAGCAACACCAATTCCAAAGTAACGATGAGCATACCCGTCGTTCACAGGTAAC
The DNA here is from genome assembly GCF_049354715.1 of Callithrix jacchus. Lineage (NCBI taxonomy): Eukaryota > Metazoa > Chordata > Mammalia > Primates > Cebidae > Callithrix > Callithrix jacchus. The sequence continues at coordinate 3,807,677 of NC_133514.1, read as the reverse complement.
ACAACAACACTGATGTGATAAGAAAATACAGTCGTGCGTCGCTTAACAGTGGGGCCACGGCTTTTGACGTGACTCATCGGGTGATTCTGTCAGGATGCAAACATCACAGAGTACTCACACACACACCTGGAAGGTGCGGTCTACATATCCCTGCACTGTTTGGCATAGCCATGGCTCCGGGCTGCACACCTGCAGTGTGTGTGTCTGTACTCAACACTGTAACATACGACACTTGTTCATCTAAGGACAGGGAAGTAAGTCTTCTCTCAAAAGCAAACATCTGTTGCACAAAGAAACCAGAAAATCGTATATTAAAAACGTGTTGTTTTCATGTGCAGAACTCCATCTGGATGGCGCGTCTCTCATCTTTTGCTGTAATTCTCATTGTTTACCACATAGCTCTATACATGGCCTCTACAAAATTTTTTAATGGTGTGAATCTTGATTTATTTCAAAAATGAAAACAGAGACAGTAAAAGACAGTATTATGTGAGAAAAACTTGTTACCAAACTTTACTAACTTACCTCTGAATTTTTTTCATATTATTTCAGGAAAATTGAGACTATCATAGCTTATCCCAACACTGTGGCATACTTTCAATATCAGCCCAATAGTAGCCACATAGTTTCACGGCATCTAAAATTTCATGCTATCATAAAATAATTATAAAATGCATAAAGGCCAGTCATGCATATATTGCTTGCTCTCTGGGGTCTAATTTTACTTCTCAGTTAAAATAAACATTTAGCTGGACTATTTAAGTCCAGCCTCATTTCGTACACACACAGACACACAAATACACATAAACAGATACATATTCTGTCAAATTGTGAGAATGCAAGCTGCCCTATTCCAAGATATTCTTATTAAGAATTAATGTAATGCTTTCTGTGGAACAATAAAAACACTTGAAAGCAAAATGTGGTCTTTTCCCTTAAAATATATTGTACATTGGAAACAAAATTTCTGCACAAAGTGATTCTTTCAAGAGGCAGTGTAACTTCTAACTTCTAGCAACAGGTGGGAATTTCAAAACCTGCTTTTTTAGACACAACTCCAAAAGCATAATGCATTTAAAAATGTGATAAACTGCACATTATTAAAATTAAAATACTGTTATTCAAAACTGTTTTGATATATTGTTAAGAAAATGAAAAGACAACACAAATGTGGGGGAGATGGATTTTTTGCAAATGTCACATCTAACAGGGCACTCAGACCCAGAATACAGGAGGAAGTCTCAAAACCAAATATAAAAATACAAACAACCTAGTTTTTTTTCTTTTTATCTGAGACAGAGTCTCACTCTGTTGCTACCTCTGCCTCCTGGGTTCAAGCAATTCTCTTGCCCAGCCTCCCAAGTAGCTGGAATTATAGACCCACTACATCACACCTGGCTAATTTTTGTATTTTTAGTAGAGATGGGGTTTCACCGTGTTGGCCAGGTTGGTCTCAAACTCCTAACTTGAGGTGATCCACTCACGTCAGCCTCCCAAAAAGTGCTGAAATTAATAGGCATGAGCCACTGCGCCCGGCAACCTAGCTTTCTAAGTAAGAAAAATATTCGAAGAGACACTTCACTGAGGAGTAACGATGGAAGGGGGCCTCTGTCATCAGTTATTAGGGGAAATGCAGTGAAACCTCAGAAGAGGTATAAGTCTCCGCTAAGAGGACAGCTGGGAGACCATTAGCCCAGGCTGCAGGGGCGCTGGAGGGATGTGGTGCAGCTGGAACTTCCGGTAAGGCTGCTAGGGACCCAAAAGGGAACAGTCAATTTGGAAGGCAGCTTGGTAGCTTCTCATAAAGTTAAACATACACCGCCATTTGCACAACCATTTCTATCCTAGGCAACAAACGAAATGTTCGAGTGAAATGAAAACCAGTTTCCACAAAAAAAGCTGAAGGGAGTATTTACGGCAGTTTCATTCATCATCGTCAGGATCTGGAAACAGCTCCAAGGCTTTCAGCAACGGAGCCCATAGCAACACCGGCACGTTCCTATACTGGAACACGGGCAGGTTCCTAGGCTGGTACGCACACCGCACATGCCTAGACTGGAACAGACACACCGCAGGTTCCTATACTGGATCACACACTGCACACTCCTATACTGGAATGCTACTCAGCAATTTTTAAAAATTGACTATTAATTCACATAGCAACATAGATGAGTCTGCAATACATTATGCTAACTGGTAGAAGCCAGTATCTCAAGGTTGCCTCTGGTAACTCCATCTATGTCACATTCTGGAAAAGAAAACAGGTCAGACAGAGAACAGGTGGGCAGGTGCCTGTGGCTGGGAGCAAGGCAAAGGAAACAGAACTGAAGAGCCACAGGCCCACACCTGTAGGTGCCACTTGACAACATCCTAGCAGAAGTGTTTAGCACTCTGTTATTCACATTAGGTCGAAATCAAAGTGTAAACAAGCAGGCAGGCAATCATCCAAGCTAAAAAGTCAAAATAAGAACCATGAAATAGAACAAAGTAAAGGGAAGTAAATAAGAAAGATAGAAGCAGAAATTCATAGAAACTAAATTTTAAAAAGTTCACGACCGAAGGCCAAGCGTAGTGGCTGAAGCCTGTAATGCCAGCGCTTTGGGAGGCAGAGGGAGGTGAATCACTTGAGGCTGAGACTTTGAGACCAGCCTGGCCAACATGGTGTAACACCATCTCTACTAAAATTACAAAAATTAGCAAGGCATGGTTGTGTGTGCCTGTAGTCCCAGATACTCTGGAGGCTGAGGTAGGAAAATAGCTTGAACTCAGGAGGCGGAGGCTACAGTGAGGTGAGATCACACCACTTGCACTCCAGCCTGGGTGACAGAGCCAGACTTTATCTCAAAAATTAAAAAAAAAAAAAATGAAAAGAAAAGAGTACACAATTGAGATGTTCCAACCAAAATAAATTTTTAAATTCTAGTCAGGAATATGTGAAAAAGAAGGGAAGAAAAGTATAAACTGTATCTCAGTTAAGCTGATATTAAAATTGTTTTTAATTTTAGTTAAAAAATAAAATACTAATAACCAGTATCAATGAAAAGCGACATAAATGAGAACAATGCAAATATTAAATAGATCAAAAGAAACACTGTACACTTTGGCCAATACATCTGAAAACTACAATAATATGGAAAAGTTCAGAAAAACAATATTTTCCTGAATTGTGTCAAGAAGAAGCAGAAAACCTGAATATTCCTAAAACCCTAACAGTTATTCAATCAGTGGTTTTAAATCTTTCCACAAAGCAAACACCCTGGCCCATGTCCCACGTGCTTTTTATGGCGAGTTCCACCACATATTTAAAGTAAAAGAATTCCGACTGTACAAAAACCAGTCCGTAGTAATCAGAAGTACCATTCTAAAACTCATTTCCTAAGGATACATAAGCTCAAAAGTAAACCCTAACAAGAAAAACAGAAGAAGCAAAAACGACAGGCTAGCATCATGTGTGAAGACAGAATAACCCTAAACAAAATAAGAACAAGCCAGACATGGACATGTGCTCAACATCACTAATCACCGGGAAAATGCAAATCAGAACAACAATGAGATACCACCTCATCTCAATTAGAATGGCTACTACCAAAATGACAAACATGTCAGGAATAAGTGGAGAAAAGTAAATACTCATGCTGCTTGTGGGAATGGAAAACGGTACCAAGATTCCTTAAAAAAATTAAAAATACATATCCTTCACCCACTTTTGAATGGGGTTGTTTGTTTTTTTTCTTGTATATCTGTTTTAGTTCTTTGTAGATTCTGGCTACAGTAGCAAAGACCTGGAACCAACCCAAATGCCCATCAATGATACACTGGAAAAGAAAATGTGGTACATATACACCATGGAATACTATGCAGCCATAAAAAAAGATGAGTTCATGTCCTTTGTAGGGACTTGGATGAATCTGAAAAGCATCATTCTCAGCAAACTGACACAAGAACAGAAAGCCAAGCACCACATGTTCTCACTCATAGGTGGGTGTTTAACACTGAGAACATGTGGACTCAGGGAGAGGAGCATCACACACTGGGGGCAGTAGAGGGGCGGGGACGGAGGGGAAGGTGGTGAGGGATAACATGGGAAGAAATGCCAGATACAGTATGTACCTAAAGTGAAATAAATAAATAAATAAAAATTTATGGGTAAATGCCATGTTTTGATATTTACAAGTTAGCAAACACAAGCAGCAATTTGATTGTCACAGATATTAATCACTTGGCTACTAGGATATAAAACGTTGTTGAAAATCCTTAAAAAGAGATTAATAACAGTAAAATAATAACAATAATAGTAATGACAATAAAACTGGCATATGATCCAGCAATCCCACTACTGGGTGTTATCAGAGGGAAATAGAATCGGCGTCAAAGAGATCTCTGCACTGTCATGTTCACTGCAGCACTAGTCGCCATATACAAGATATAGAACCAACCCAACTGTCCACCAAAAGATGAATGGATAAAGAAAATGTTGGACTTACGTGCAGTGAAATACCATTCAGCCACAGAAAGTGGAATCTTTTCACTTTGGACAACATGGATGAATACGGAAGACATTACGTTAAGTGAAGTGAGCCAGACACAGAAAGGCAAACACCACATGATCACACTCATGCAGAATCGTTGAAAGCTGATCTCATAGAGCAGAGAGTAGAATAGGGGTTACCAGAGGCTGGGGGAGGGTGTGGAAGGGGAGGATGGCAAAAGGGAGGTCAGGGATAAAAAGCTACAGTTAGACAGTAAGACTAAGTCCTGGTGTTCTGTTGCATAATTAGATGACTGGAGTTAACAATAATGTATTATGTATTTCAAAATAACCAAAATAGAGGTTTTTGCATATACTCACCCCAAATGATCAATATCTGAGATAACAGATATGCTAATAACCCTTATTTACCCATTATGCAATTTACACATATTGAAACATCACACTATACTCCATAAGGATATATAAGTACTATTTTCAAATATAAATAACAAATTTTTACAAAGAAACTCACACATCTATGGCCAAATTGATTTTAGACAAGGGTGCCAAGGCAATTCAATCATGAAAGAACACTCTTTTCCGCAGATGGTGCCAGGACAGCTGGACAGCCAAATGCTAAAGAATGAAGTTGATCCCTTCCTTACACCATATGCAAACATCAATACAAAATGGATCAAAGACCTAAATGTAAGAGCAAAAGGTATATAAAACTCTTAAAAGAAAACAGAACAAATCTTCATGGTCTTGATTAGGCAATGGTATCTTAAATATGAAATCAAAAGCACAAAACCACAAAAGAAATAAACTGGGTATCATCAAAATTTAAAATAGCTATGCTTCAAAGAACACTCTCAAGAAAAGAAAAGTGAAGGTGAAAAGATAGACCATAGAATGCGAATAAATATTTACAGGTCATACATCTGATAAGCACTTGTATCCAGAATACATAATGAAATCCTCACTATCCAATAATAGACAAATAAGCTAGTTTAAAAAAGAGCAAAGGATCTCAATAGAAACTTCCCCCACAGAAGATGTACAGATAGCCAACAAGCACATGGAAAGATGTTCAGCACCAGTAGCCATTGGAGAAATGCAAGTCATAACCACAATACCCTACCCTTCACGCCAACTAGGATGGATAGAATCAAAAAGCTAAATAACAAGTGCTGGTGAGGATGTGAAAAAATCAGAACCCTCCTACACAGCTGGCAGAAACACATTTCTGGAAATAGAGTCTGGAATTTCCTAAAAATGTTAAACACAGAGTTATGTTCAAATGATTCCAGTCCTAGGTGTATACCCAAGAGAAATAAAGACATATATACATGTGAGAAGTTGTGCATGAGTATGCACAGTAGAATTATTCATAACAGCCAAACAGGGTACATAACCCAAAAGCTTTTAACTTTATTTAATGACTAGATAAGTAAAATGTGGTATATCTGTACAAATGAATGTTACCCAGCAACGAAAAGAAAATACCTGCTATAACATGGATGAACCGTAACACATTATGTTAAGTGAAAGAACTCAGTCACAAAAGTCCATATACGGTATGATTCTGTTCACAAGAAACGTCCAGAGCAGGGAAATCAACCAAGACAGAAGTGGAATCGTGGTGGCCAGGCCTGACCTGGGTAGGGGGCAGGGGGAAGCGAGGACAGCTAAGGCAGCTGTGGCTTCTTTTGGAGATGCTAAAGGCATTGAATTGTGTACTTTAAACAGGTCAAACTGCACAGCATATGATTTACATGTAAGTACATTTATTAATAAAGGATAATATTTACTGTACAATTTCATGTATATAAAGTTGAAATCTAAGCAAACTAATCCATGTGGTTTGGAGTCCCCACAGTGGGGATTCTTGATGGGTGAGGAGAGAAGGCACAGCTCGGAAGCAGGTTGAGTGGGACTGTAGTCTGCCAATACTTCCTCACTGATCCTTGCGGGACAAGGAAGGATGGCATAGCTGGAAAGGGGGTCAAGTGAGACTGGTCTACCAATGCTTCCTTATTGATCTTTGAGGGGCGAGAAGGGATGGCATGGCTGGAAAGGGAGTCGAGTGAGACTCCAGTCTACCAATATTTCCTAGTTGATAGGCTGCTGAGCAGAAGGCTATGCTCCCTTCGTGAAAATTCAGTGGCCATAAACTTTACGACTTTTTGCGGGTATGTCATAGTTCAATAAAAATGTCTTTTTAAAAAAGTAAATGGATGTATACATGAATGAACCCTGCTATTTTGATTCAGCTTCACTTCCTAATAGAGAAATTCCTAATTCCTCACTTTGGCAAACATACTTCCTAACTCATTCACTGCAATGGCAGAGCTGAAGAAATGCTACTACTCACGGCGAACCACAACGTAAATAAAAATATGTTAAACAACTGAGAGAATTAGCATGGCACTCCACGTCAAAAACATTTTTGGCAACAGGTACTATTAAACATCAAAAATCAATTACAAAATAATTTACATCTGACACACTGAAACACAGTACCAATGTTTTAAAATATTTAATCCCCTAAATAATCCATTAAAATGTGTCTAAAACAAGCCAGATAAACAGCAATGACTTAAACATATCTTTTCCATACAGTTCTACCTGCCGACAGCTTAAAAGAATACACATGAAGAAATGTAAAGATATCACGTAGCGAGGACACCATGACAGAAAGTCTCATACTCTGTTTTCTAAATGTGTCTTTACAACTGCTGCGTTTGAGGAATGTGGTGAATGCAGCGACACAGCTTTGAATCCTCCTAATCAATCATATCACAAAGCAACAAGATAGCAAAACCCAAAACCCTGTGAACACCATTTATAGAAAAAGTAGTCGACTAGACAGCCAGGGAGTGCAAAACACAGAAAAGTATGAGGACACCAACCGTCCCAGGATCTGTGTGGCCTTTGTGGGCAAGGAGAGAAGGGTGGTGCCTGGCGTCCACACCATGGCCACCACTCCAAACTGTCACATGTCAGCCTGGGCCAGGAGAGGGGTTTTGCCCACCGACAGTCAGTGAGCAGAGGGGAAAGACAAGCCCCGGCAAAGACAATCCCCATGAACTCCTGATGCTAATCAGCCACATGGCCCTCCCAGGAAAGGGTCTCACCCTGAGATGATAACAGAATTGAGGGGTAAAACACCTTCATAAAACCAGGGGAGGGGAACAGAGCCAGGAGATCTCAGAAATCACACTGCCACATTCTTAGCTCCACATGAAAGCGACAGAAGGGAGAGCTCTAGGAAGTCAGAAAAGCTCTCTTGGATTCTGCTTTCTTCCTAAAGTTCAGCTACATTAAGGTCACATAAATACAAGCAACAGAAAGCTATCAGAGTCAAATCAATCCCATAAAAGTTATTACAGAAAATAAAGAAGCCAGACAACACCCCGGCCTGTACACAACGAAAGCCCGCCAGAGCGGCACGTCCACACAGTAAGTCAAAACTACCACCTGCCACCATAGAACAAGCTGGAAGACACTAAGAACGTACATAAGGCAGAAAAGAAGAACGTAAATCAGAACCACAAAAACTTAAAACGAAAGTGACAGAACTGAGGGGAAAACTTTTAGAACTACATGATAGCTCATTTTGGAAATTAAGAATAAAACTGAGGAAACAGGAATGAATAACACATGATGCGTTGAGAGCAATATAAGGTTTAAAAAAGAAAACCTGGAAAGAAATGAAGTGGCACATATTAGACAGGCAAAGAAAACAGAACAGATAATAGGAACCTCTAAGCGTGAAACTCAAAGCAGTAGAAGAGAACAAATGTTAAAAGCTGTAATTCACAAACGTTCCCTGAAAATCTGTTTTAAAAGTTTGACTACATGTTGAAAGAATGACTGCGTACCAGAGAAATTAACTCAGAACAATGAACACCAAGGCAGATAATACTATGGTTATTGAGCACTAAAGACAGTAAAAGTCCTTTGGTATCAAAACAGAAAGACAAGTGGCTTTTAAGGGAAACAGAGTCAAATAGTTGTCAGCTGCCTTTTCAACAGCATCATGTTACATTAGAGGAAAACAGAATAACATATTTAAGATATGTCAGGAAAATAAATGTAAGCTACTCATTGCATATGCAACAAATCCGGCCTTCAGGTAGGAAGGACACAGAAACACTGACTGCAACAGATAATTACGCAGGGAATATTGTTCCCATGAGGATGTTTTGAAGAAAGTTCTAGACAACAAACTCCAGGGCACCACAATGACTAGAGCAATGGTGACCTGTGAACTAGTAGGTAGGAATAAACATAGGGCTACTCATAGAACAAACCGTAAGTGCTGACTGGAAGGGAAAGAACGCAGAATTCAATGGATCTGCCCTGACAAAGCCAGGAGAATCTGACACCAAAAACGCGGAGCACGGGGGAGCATGTAAGAAAGGTACTTGGTGGTCTTCCGTAGTCACATTGGTGGAAGTGTCCATACCGTTACATTAAGACTGCTAGATGCGGGCCGGGCGTGGTGGCTCACGCCTGTAATCCCAGCACTTTGGGAGGCTGAGGAGGGTGGATCACAAGGTCAAGAGATCGAGACCATCCTGGTCAACAAGGTGAAACCCCATCTCTACTAAATATACAAAAAATTAGCTGTGCACAGTGGTGCGTGCCTGTAATCCCAGCTACTCAGGAGGCTGAGGCAGGAGAATTCTGAACCCAGGAGGCGGAGGTTGTGGTGAGCTGAGATCGCACCATTGCACACCAGCCTGGGTAACAAGAGCGAAACTCCGTCTCAAAAAAAAAAAAAAAAAAGACTGCTAGATGCATGACATGGGATAGAGGAAATGTCTAATTATTGGTTGCTGTAACTCTATGATACCTTGTGCTCTTGAGAATCAGTATACCCTGCATGGAAAACAAGAGACACAAATGTGCTATGAAACAGCTGTAGTAAGAATTCCTAAGTTCAAATTGGAGGGATCAGCATCAATTCATGTGACAGCCTTCAAAAACTCACATGTTGCCGGGTGTGGTGGTGGCACCTGAGGTCCCATCTACTCAGACGCTGAGGCAGGAGGATCGCTTGAGCCCAGTAGTTCAAGGCTGCAGTGACCCAAGATCACAGCTGTGAATGGCCACTGCACTCTAACCTGGGCAATATAGCGAGAACCCATGTCCGAAAAATAAAAAAATCACATGTATTTCTAGCTTTGTCTTACAAGGGACTAGAAACAATGACCTTCACGTAGCAATGTACACGTCTAGCAACCAGGTTTTGTTCTTGAAATGCCAGTTTCTCTAAGCAAAGCAGAGCTCCATAGATAACAGGTAATTCCAAGCCTGGGACAGAACATGGGCAACATGACATCTATCAAAGACTGCCAGGGTTGTGTCCCAAGGACTCAGAAGGCAAATGAAGAGGCCCGCACTGGCCAAAGCTGGACAAATGTGAGTGTCAGTATGAACGAATATCACAACATGCTGAGACGTGCCAAACATGTGCCATCCATGAGTTCATGATAATAGTTTTAATTAACTTGTCCTCTCTGGAGGGGGAGAGAAACCAACTCATTACTTGATAACTTTTAAATTCAGGGGAAGAACTGAGCACTTGTCTTCCCTTCCCCATATGAACTTCTCCATTTTATAACAAAATAGATGAAGGGCTGTTGTTTTATAGAAATAAGTTCAATTTATATATGAGAAATAAAAGGTAAAATTAAAATACTACCACTCCTCAACCCCCAGTGAATTAATGGGTCTATGCTCCGACCATCAATCAATACTTTCTGACATCACAGAGAGCGAGAGCTAGACATGATGTCCCTGGACATGTCCCTGGATGAAAGGGCACAGCCACTGCTGAGTCCTGCCAAACAGAATACACGAGTCCCTAGAGCCAGCTGCCAAGGATGAAAACACACAGGAATGCATGATGTACATCACGCAGACGCGTTCAGCAGACTCCAGAGTGTGAGGAAACGTGCTGGCTGAATGGCCCAGGGAAAGAGAAGCAGGTGAAGACACTGTGGATCAAAAGAGACCTAAAAGGCATCTCAGTGGAGACAGATCCTAAGGCTGAGCCACAGAGGCTGGGAATGCTCATGTGGGTGATAAAACCGTGAATAAACATGAAGAAGTGATGACCATGAGTGTCAAGACAGGGGCACGCAGGGCCAGAGCAAGGTGCTGACCAGAACAAGGTGCATAGAGCAACAGGAGGCACCATCGTGGTTTTCACAGAGATGGTGATTCATCTCACAACCAAACTTCTGCACCTTTGAGCAGACTTTTCCCACCCGTCCTAAGCCCAGGCTTGAGAACCGCCATGCTACTCTACACTTCTGGGAGCTCAACATTTTAGATTCCATGTATAAGGACAGGCAGTATTTGTCTTTCTGTGCCTGGCTTATTTCACTCAACATAAAGTCCTCCATATTCATGCAAATGACAGAAATTCCCCCTCCTTTTTAAAGGCTGAATAGTATTCCATTGTGCATCTATATCAGCACATTTACTTTATCTATTCCCCTGCTGCTGGACACCTAGAATGAGTCCATATCTTGGCTGTTATAAATAATGCTGCAGTGAGTCCATACCTTGGCTGTTATAAATAATGCTGCAGTGAATGTAGGAATGCAGACATCTTAACACACTGAGTTCATTTCCTTTGAATCTGTGCCAAGAAGCGGGACTGCTGGATCATATGGTAGTTCCATTTTTATTCTTTTTAGGAACCTCCATACTGTTTTCATAATGGCTACTATAATTTACATTCCCACCAACAGAGCACTAGGGTCCCCTTTTCTCTGCCTCCTCACCAACACTTGTCTTTTGGTTTTTAGTAACAGCCATCCTAACAGGTGTGAGGTGATAGCTTACTGTGGCCAAATGTAAGCTTTTTCTGATTTAACAAAATAACTGGTAACCTCACAGGTAAAAGCAGCACCTCGCCATTTCTGATGCTCTTTGTAATAACCACAGATATGCTGTCAATCCCCAGGAAGTCACCAGCAGGAGAATCACAGTCCTGCTTTAATTAATTGTCTTTACTCCTGTCTGCTGTCAGCCATGACATGCAAGCAGGAAGGCTCTTCTCCTCTCATTAGATAAAGTTCTTCATCACTTGTTCTTTCAAATCTCAAGGGATCCCTGTTGCAGTAAAAGAAGTTTAATTGCATTAACATGACAATATAGTTAATAAAAAAATTTACAACAAGAGCTTTTCCCTTTTTTGGTGGAGCTGAGCACTTGTCTCAGTTAAAAAGGAAAATACACTAGATCTATAATGGCTATCTTTAAAGCTTATCAAACAATGTACATTATGGATTAAATGAAATTCCTTCACAACCCTGACTGTACGATGAAATCTTTCAGGAAGCACTAAAAAGAAAAAAGAAAAAAACCTGGTGCCAGGACCACAGCCCAGAATAAGTGTATCAGGATTTATGTGAGTGGAGTAGCTGACTTCTCTTAGGTCTTAACCAGAAGATTCCTAAACACAATGAGCTCATTAAGCTGAAAGAGAAATAGGTTCAAACTATTTTTTATTTTAAAAACATCAAGAACTTAATAAAATAATAACCATCATTTACAGTAAGTTTTACTTACTGGGACAGTTTTAGGTTGTCTAAACTTTACTTAGGAAGGGACAAATAGGAAGTAAGAAGAAGGAAGAAGGAGAGAGGAAGAAAGAAACGAAGGGATGGAAAAGACAGGAAGTATGATGCCAGCTTCCCTTCAATTACTTTGAGGAACGTTTAGGACATCATCAGGAGTCTGCACATATTTAATTCAATTTCTAACATTGCCCACATACAGGATCCACACAGAGTCGCTCATTTAACATTTGTTTAGCAAATATTAATGTATACGAATTTCAGGCCACGCACAGTGGCTCACAGGTGCCTGTAGTGCCAGCACTTTGGGAGGCCGAGGTGGGTGAATCACCTGAGGTCAAGAATTCAAGACCAGCCTACCCAACATGGCAAAACCCCATCTGTACTAAAAATACAAAAAATTAGCCAGGCGTGGTGGTGGGCATCCTATAATCCCAGCTACTCCGGAGGCTGAGGCAGGAGAATCTCTTGAACCTGGGAGACAGAGGTTGCAGTGAGCAGAGATTGTACTACTGCACTCCAGCCTGAGTGACACAGTGAGACTCTGTAAAAAAAAAAAAAATTACACACACACACACACACAGACACACACACACACAGACACACACACACACACACACACACACACTTCTACAATGCACCCGACAGAGCGGCCAGCCTGGGAAGCCAGGATGGACCAGAGATCCGCTGCCTGTGGCCTGAACACAGCCTTAGGTCAGGCAGGTAAATAAAAACACATATGCCCCACTACCTACTAAAGTAGGGATGGTGATGAACACACTATGAAAATGTTGAAAAGGAGGAAATAATTTTGTAACATTACATTCTCTAGCGTTCTCATTGTGCTTCAGTTTGGGGTCCTGGTCAAAACCGGTGTTTAATAAATTCAATGAACAACATTTATTCTGAGTCAGGCACCACAAAGTGTGCCAGGAACACAAAGATGAAGAAAACACACTTATCCTCAATGGGCAGCCCCTTCCTCTGCAGGATGCACAGGCTGGAGGAACGGCCACGCTGCCTCGGCCCCTCACGCCAGCAGCACCGGGCAGGCGGCCCGTGAGCTCCCAAGGCCTGAGCGTATCTTCTCCCGGCTCCCCGCCAGGAGGAAGAAGCCACCACCTGCGTGTTACAGACGCAAACATGGAGATGCAGGGGCGACGGGACGGGGTCGAGACATGACTTGAACCCTGGGGATCTGGCTCCAGAATCCGTGTTTTTAACCATGCCATTAGCTTGCCAAGTAAGAGAAGAACAGTTTTTCTCCCTTGGGATGTTAGGGGTGGGATAGTCTAATGAGCACAGCAGCAGGTGTGCGCACGTGCGCTGCGAGAAGCGCGGGGAGAGAGGCAGAAAGCAGGAAACATGAAAGGAAACGAGCGCAGACTCTGGTATCATCCTTTGGTAAAGTGATGAGACAACAGATCTCCGTTTGGTACCATCTTCAAATAAACAGCTTGTTAACATGGTGCTTGCATGAAACTCCGTCTCCTTAGCAACACGGCCCTGTCCCCAGCAGGGCCCGCTGTCTCCAGAGCCCTTCCGGGGTCAAAGGGCAGTGCTTGCCGTGGGAAAGCCTGCACCGGAAGCCGGTGGCGCCATCCCGGAAGAGCCTCAGAGCGCATTCCCCAGTGAAGAGACGCCACCCCGGAAGAGCCTGAGCCTCCTGTGCCCCCACATGCCAGGCCCCAGACGCTCACAGGTGCCCGGCCCACAGGAACCCACTGGACCCCATCCCTGCCAGGGCGCCTGCAGGACCAGAGAATCGCCCCATCCAGAGCCTCTTCCAGGACGAGGCCACAGCGCCCGAGACCCACCATCCCACAGACGCCCGCGAGGCAGGGCCCAGGCCTGCGCCGCCATCTTCTCACCGGACGGCCGCATGGCGGCTATTCCCCGGGGAAGAACCTCCATGGGACGCTCACCTCCTGCCTGGGCCTTGCTGGGCACTGGAAACAGGCGGTGGCCCAGGCTTTCAGCCGAGACCCTGGCCTGGGGCTATGTTCTCCCACGTTGCCGTCTCTGTGGGATTCGGGTGTCTACGTTTAAAATCAGGAAAAGCCTCCGAACGCCACGGCCTTTGCGCCGCCGCTGTGCCCGTTGCTGCAGGTGCCCTTTACCTCTGGGCGTCTATTCTATGTGAGTGCGGAGCCATTCGTCCTCACAGACAAGACGCAGCAAAGGAAGGAACATGTCCTACACCCAAAATGACCAGACCTGTGACAAAGTGTCCGCCTTTGGCACATGAAGGATGAACACACACATTGCAGTTTCGCTGTGTCACAGGAAAGCGGTTCTCACTGAGAAAGTGACGGTGAGCCCGGACCCACAGGAAAGCAGTTCTCACTGAGAAAGTGATGGTGAGGGTGAGCCCGGACCCACAGGAAAGCGGTTCTCACTGAGACAGTGAGGGTGAGCCCGGACCCACAGGAAAGCAGTTCTCACTGAGAAAGTGACGGTGAGCCCGGACCCACAGGAAAGCAGTTCTCACTGAGACAGTGATGGTGAGGGTGAGTCCGGACCCACAGGAAAGCAGTTCTCACTGAGACAGTGACGGTGAGCCCGGACCCACAGGAAAGCGGTTCTCACTGAGACAGTGACGGTGAGCCCGGACCCACAGGAAAGCAGTTCTCACTGAGAAAGTGACGGTGAGCCCGGACCCACAGGAAAGCAGTTCTCACTGAGACAGTGACGGTGAGCCCGGACCCACAGGAAAGCAGTTCTCACTGAGACAGTGAGGGTGAGCCCGGACCCACAGGAAAGCAGTTCTCACTGAGACAGTGACGGTGAGCCCGGACCCACAGGAAAGCGGTTCTCACTGAGACAGTGACGGTGAGCCCGGACCCACAGGAAAGCAGTTCTCACTGAGAAAGTGACGGTGAGCCCGGACCCACAGGAAAGCAGTTCTCACTGAGACAGTGACGGTGAGCCCGGACCCACGGGAAAGCGGTTCTCACTGAGAAAGTGACGGTGAGCCCGGACCCACGGGAAAGCAGTTCTCACTGAGACAGTGACGGTGAGGGTGAGCCCGGACCCACAGGAAAGCAGTTCTCACTGAGAAAGTGATGGTGAGCCCGGACCCACAGGAAAGCAGTTCTCACTGAGACAGTGAGGGTGAGCCCGGACCCACAGGAAAGCGGTTCTCACTGAGACAGTGAGGGTGAGCCCGGACCCACAGGAAAGCAGTTCTCACTGAGACAGTGACGGTGAGCCCGGACCCACAGGAAAGCAGTTCTCACTGAGACAGTGACGGTGAGCCCGGACCCACAGGAAAGCGGTTCTCACTGAGACAGTGACGGTGAGCCTGGACCCACGGGAAAGCGGTTCTCACTGAGACAGTGACGGTGAGCCCGGACCCACAGGAAAGCGGTTCTCACTGAGACAGTGACGGTGAGCCCGGACCCACAGGAAAGCGGTTCTCACTGAGACAGTGACGGTGAGGGTGAGCCTGGACCCACAGGAAAGCAGTTCTCACTGAGAAAGTGACGGTGAGCCCGGACCCACAGGAAAGCAGTTCTCACTGAGAAAGTGACGGTGAGCCCGGACCCACAGGAAAGCGGTTCTCACTGAGACAATGACGGTGAGGGTGAGCCTGGACCCACAGGAAAGCAGTTCTCACTGAGAAAGTGACGGTGAGCCCGGACCCACAGGAAAGCAGTTCTCACTGAGAAAGTGACGGTGAGCCCGGACCCACGGGAAAGCGGTTCTCACTGAGACAGTGACAGTGAGCCCGGACCCACGGGAAAGCGGTTCTCACTGAGACAGTGACGGTGAGCCCGGACCCACAGGAAAGCGGTTCTCACTGAGAAAGTGACGGTGAGCCCGGACCCACAGGAAAGCGGTTCTCACTGAGACAGTGAGGGTGAGCCCGGACCCACAGGAAAGCAGTTCTCACTGAGAAAGTGACGGTGAGCCCGGACCCACAGGAAAGCAGTTCTCACTGAGACAGTGACGGTGAGCCCGGACCCACAGGAAAGCAGTTCTCACTGAGACAGTGACGGTGAGCCCGGACCCACAGGAAAGCGGTTCTCACTGAGACAGTGACGGTGAGGGTGAGCCCGGACCCACAGGAAAGCAGTTCTCACTGAGACAGTGACGGTGAGCCCGGACCCACAGGAAAGCAGTTCTCACTGAGACAGTGACGGTGAGCCTGGACCCACGGGAAAGCGGTTCTCACTGAGACAGTGACGGTGAGCCCGGACCCACGGGAAAGCGGTTCTCACTGAGACAGTGACGGTGAGCCCGGACCCACAGGAAAGCGGTTCTCACTGAGACAGTGACGGTGAGCCCGGACCCACAGGAAAGCGGTTCTCACTGAGACAATGATGGTGAGGGTGAGCCTGGACCCACAGGAAAGCAGTTCTCACTGAGAAAGTGACGGTGAGCCCGGACCCACAGGAAAGCAGTTCTCACTGAGAAAGTGACGGTGAGCCCGGACCCACGGGAAAGCGGTTCTCACTGAGACAGTGACAGTGAGCCCGGACCCACGGGAAAGCGGTTCTCACTGAGACAGTGACGGTGAGCCCAGACCCACAGGAAAGCAGTTCTCACTGAGACAGTGACAGTGAGCCCGGATCCAGAGGAAAGCGGTTCTCACTGAGACAGTGACGGTGAGGGTGAGCCCGGACCCACAGGAAAGCGGTTCTCACTGAGACAGTGACGGTGAGCCCGGACCCACAGGAAAGCGGTTCTCACTGAGACAGTGACGGTGAGCCCGGACCCACAGGAAAGCGGTTCTCACTGAGACAGTGACGGTGAGCCCGGACCCACGGGAAAGCGGTTCTCACTGAGAAAGTGACGGTGAGGGTGAGCCCGGACCCACAGGAAAGCAGTTCTCACTGAGACAGTGACGGTGAGGTGAGCCCGGACCCACAGGAAAGCAGTTCTCACTGAGACAGTGACGGTGAGCCCGGACCCACGGGAAAGCGGTTCTCACTGAGACAGTGACGG
The DNA here is from genome assembly GCF_049354715.1 of Callithrix jacchus. Lineage (NCBI taxonomy): Eukaryota > Metazoa > Chordata > Mammalia > Primates > Cebidae > Callithrix > Callithrix jacchus. Next base: position 3,790,655 of record NC_133514.1, on the reverse strand, counting down.
TGAGCCGGGACCCACAGGAAAGCAGTTCTCACTGAGACAGTGACGGTGAGCCGGGACCCACAGGAAAGCTGTTCTCACTAAGAAAGTGACAGTGAGCCCGGACCCATGCAATAGTGAGCGCCAGAGATCATCAGAGACAGGCTGGTAAAGGGAGAGAGCATTAACTGCAGACATGGGAAACCCTGAATTAATTGTAACATAATAGCCATAAATGCTCTTTAATCTCTAAGTATTTCAGGAATTTGGTGACACAGCCTAGCATGGAGAAAGGCATTTCATTCCAAGTTCACAGGTAGCAAACCTCAAGTTCAGGAAGAGAATCCATTCTAAGAGTGCTTCAGAACCCGCACTGTGGGCACGGCCGGCCACAAATGAACCCCCAGACACAGGAGCATGGAGATTACGACTACAAAGCCACTACCCAAAACCGCAGTATCAAGATAGAAGATGGAGAGAGGGGTGGGGAAGGGACCATTCAAGGGGCAGCCTGAAGCACCCGGCGGATTCTAAAATAAGGCCTGGCCTAGAAGCAATGTCCTAACCACGTTTCCATTTTTCACCTCATTTCTCCCAGTGTCTCAAACCCCAAATGTTGGCTTACTAGATTTGGGAAACAGATACTATTTGAACAGAAGTGGGTAATATCTTAAGTATATAAAGAGAAACTAAAATGTTTAAAGGTAAATGCTTTAAATGGTAGGCAATATTGCAAATAAAGTTTGATTCCTTACTACTCAGTTGTTCAGTGTATGGTGTCAGAGAAGGAAAATTAACTCCATCCAGATGAGGGCAGCCCCCGCTTCAATACCCATGCACACTAACACACATGCACCCCTACACACACACGTGTACATTAACATACATGCGCACACACAGGCACATATGTTACACAGTGTGATGGCCATGCTTGGGTAATGAAGTCTGATTCTAGAAAGTTTTGTTTTACTATTTCGACCTTTATTTTGGGTTCAGGGGTACGTGTGCACTTTTGTTACATGGATATACTGCATGAGGCTGAGGTTTGGGGTACGAATGATCCTGACATCCAGGTACTAAGCATAGTACCCAATAGGATCCTGTCACCCAGGTACAGAAGGTAGTACCCAATAGGGCATAGCACCCACTCAACCCCCTCCTTCATAGGAACAAGAAGGTTTCCCTTTTTTTTTTTTTTTTTTTTGCACTGATTTGATCAAGGAAGACAGTATTTTAAAGGCAGAAAGATTTAACCAGTCTAAAAACAAAACACGAGTCAAAGTCCAGGTAGGTGGAACACAGCAATGAGATTTGCACTTAATATTTCAGCTGAAAAGCATTCATTCTGTCCACCAAAAATGTCCTGAATGATGTCTTCATGGCACTGAGGAAGGCAGGCGTTTATGTTGGCCTGAATTTGCTCACAGCCTATTCCCAACCTCATGGAACTATAATGGCTTAAACTTCTCATCCCGTCATTATGCCTGGCTCATATTTTGCATGTTAAAACCCACAAATTAAAACAGCCACACACTGGCACACAGGGCTGGCTCTACCCCAAGAGAGTGGCAGCTGCGTGTGGGGTCGTGAAAGCCAGTGCTGCTCTGCTGGGACTGGTCAGCATGTGATCTAGTCCTCCACTTCTTCTATGAGTGGATTCACAAAATGACTGAATAGGATCGCATCCTGAGACAAGCCTGGTGTACTTGGCAACGCGGAGTTGCCTGGGAACGTGATTCAGCCCTGGTTTCCATTCCCCTAATGAATCCCACTCCTTGGTTACTGACTGACTCTGAATTGGGCAACGTCTCCATGCCTCTGTGCGTCCCACACAAGGGTGAGCCCACTGCACCAATGAAAAGGCACGAATTATCATCCCACTGAGGAGCCACCAGCTCCATAAATAATTTTTTTCTTTTTTACCACTTTGATAATGGCAAAGAGACTAATCCAACCTGTCATGTTCTGAGATAAAAGATGAAAAACTTCCTTTGCAGCTATTTTTCCAGGAAATATAGAAATTTTGTCTAAATCCATGATAAAAATAAAATCTCTAAAAGATGAAAAGTATGCATAAATTTAAATAAAAAATAAGTCTTCTGGCAGAAGAATAATGACCCCAAAAGAGGTCTACACTGTGATCTCTAGAACCTGAGAATTGGTGACTTCACACAGCAGAGGAGAGAAGCTGAGGGTCCTGGGATGGGACAGGGTGGTCCTGGACTAGCCATCGCCCACTCTTATTACAAAAGTCCTTAAGCCACAGAACCTGGACCCAGAGATGCATCAAAGACACTCCCACCCCACCCACTGCTGCTAGCTTTGCAGACAAAGGTAGGGACACAAGCCAAGGCAGGCAGGACCCTCCAAAGCTGGGAGAGGCTGAGAAACAGGTCACCCAGAACTCAAGAGGAGCTGGCCTGGCTGACACCTGGAGTTTAGCCCAGCAAGACCCCTCCTGAACTTCCAACCTCCAGAACTCTAAGACGATAAATGTGTATGGTTTAAGCCAAGGAGTGTATGGTAATTTGTCACAGCAGAAAGCCTGAATTATCTCAGGATATGGGTACTAGAGTGTTGACTCCCCCACTGCACCTTCCCAGAGTCTTAGGAATAAATGGGTGATGTCATGGCTACACTGAAGGAGCTCTCAGACACCAACATTAATCACATGTGTGCCATTTTTTTTAGAAACACTGTGAACACAACATGAAGATAGGTAAGCCCTGTGGCAACCCCAGTGCTGCTCGCTGAGATGATGGGAGGATGCGGCACTTGTCAGAGACTTGTCAGAGATGCTTACTGGGATTGCACCTTCATCTACATAAACCTGAAATCCAAATCAGCATGCTGTGTGAGAAACCACAGTGAATGAGGGGCCCTGTAGCCATCATCCCATTACAAAGAACTGACTCCCTGGAGGAAGCGCCCAACCCACATCCACACACCCCAGGCCATCTCTCTCCTCCTACTGATCTCCCAGTGTCTTCGCTGCTCAGCTCTCGCCCAAAGCTGAGCATAGTCTTCTGTCGTGAACCAGCAGAGGCTCTGCATGTGCTGCCCACTGTAGCTGACATTCTTACACAAATGTAGTTGTCCTCACTTCCTCCACTCTGAAAAGGGGAATAAAGCTTTAACACAAGTGCATAAGTGCTTATCAAAAAAATCAATGCAAAAGAAAAGTGACACATGACTATCCCATGACCAGGATTAGCATTTTCCCAAAATACAAAGATTATCTGACATTAGAAAACTTTAATAGTATCATTTCTCACTAAACACAACAGTGGGTTCACCAATCAGAGACAGAGACAAACAGAGCCTTGACTTACAGATACACCTAAATAAATCCAGAAGAATGCAGGTGATGACTATAAATAAAATTAAACTGTGACAGCTGGACCAGGTGCAGTGACTCATTTCTGGAATCCCAGCACTTTAAGAGGCCAAGACAGGTGGATCACCTGAGTCACAAGTTCAAGACCAGCCTGGCCAACATGGTAAAACCCCATCTTTACTAAAAATACACACACACAAAAAATAGCCAAGTGTGGTGGTTCACAGATGTAATCCTGGCTACTTGAAAGGCTGAGGCAGGAGAATCGCTTGAACCCAAGAAGCAGAAGTTGCAGTGAGCTGAGACTGCACTACAGCACTTCAGCCTGAGTGATGGAACAAGACTTCATCTCAAAAAAAATGTGACAGCTGAATGTGTAAATAGGTTTGTTGGCAAAGTAAGGCACCAAAGTCAGAAATTTTACTTCTTACATGTAAAACAAAGTAACTCAAATGGTACTCTAAGAAACAAAAATACTTGAATTGTAAATATACGAAAAAGGTTGAATACCTTGTTTTGATTTCAAAAGAATAAAATAAACATCCTAATAATACTGAAATGAGAAAACAGACCATGCAATGCATGCACCCCCCAAAAAAATAAGGAAAACAAGGAAGAAACATACTCAACAGCACGAGTAACTTAATAGCAGCGCACATTATGTATCATCTGCCAAACCAGGAACTATACCAAAAATTTAAAAAGCAAATGTTCAAAATTAAAACAACTGAACTCATGGAGATAGAGAGGAGAATGATGACCCTGAGGCTGGGAAGGGTCATGGGGCTTGGGGGAAAGTGGGGATAGTTTATGCGTCCAAAAAAGTAGAAAGAATGAACAAGGTCCAATATTTGATAACACAACAGGAGTGACTATAGTTTAATAATTTCATTGTACATTAAAAAATATCGAAGAGTATAACTGGATAGTTTGTAACACAAAGGATAAACACCTGAGGGGATGGAAACCCCAAGTGACCCTGATGTGATTATTACCCATTGCATGCCTGCATCAAAATATCTCAGGTACCCCATAAACATATATACCTACTATGTGCCCACAAAAATTATAACTTAAAAATTAAATAAATAAAAAGCAAATCTTAGGTGTACAATATTGGTGAGAGGGCAAATAGGTACAATTGCCTGGAAACTATATTAACACATAGAATGAATCTCCTTTAAATATTTTAAGTCCAAAGAACTATTATTCTAAGGAAATAATTAAGTATCCAAACAGAGGTAATTTACCCAAGCATTATTTATGTCACTGCAGAATTGAACATTGTTGTCAATAATGAGAGACTGCCACATAATCTGAGGTGTGCCCGTGTAATGGGGGACCTCAGAGCTATGAACACATTTTGAATATTTGATTGATAAGGAAAGTACCATAATATATTGCAGTTATTAGGCACAATGTATCCATTTTTATCAATATAAACTGTGAACTTATATGTGAATAAGAATACAGAAAATATGGAAAGTAAACTAAAATGTCCATAACAACCATTTCTGAATCTTTCAACCTGTCTCCATTTTGTTTATGTTAATTTTTCTATGGCCAGACATACTGCTTATATAGTTTGAAAAAAGAAATAGCTTAAAACAATTTATAATTATAATTTTCACAATTTCTACAAGTAAATCTCTGAACTAGATAGACAGAAGGTCCTCTTTACAATTAACATATCCACTTAATTTTAAATAATAATTTATTTCCTAACTTGTTAAACTAAAAGACTTAGAATTCTTTACTTATAAACAAACATGATGGGTATTCATCATCCCATACCAAGAAGGCCTTATAATAAGACAAGTGTTCTCTTTCCTTGAGAAACAAAGAGACTTTGTGGCATTTGGTCAAAGCTTGTCACCTTCGTGGGTGATGAACTGGGACAGGGGGAACAAATGTCATCAGGGTCAAAAAAGAGATACCGATGAACCTGAACCAGAACCCAGTTTCCAACAGCCGGGCAAATATTGATTATTTTTACACATTCTGCCTCCACTTTATTTTGTCATGTTAGAAACTGGATTCTTCACCAATATAACAGGCAATATCAGGGATCTCATGGTGTTCTTGCCAGAGAAATGGAAGAGAGTACTATGATGTCCCTGATCTAGCCTCATAAACAGTGAAATCAAGTTAGTCTCAGGGGTTTAATTTTTTTTTTAAAGTAGGCTTGTCAAAGCTAAACACACTCAAATAAATTAGAAGTCATTCCCAAACTCTTAACTAAAAGCCAGTGATTCCTTATCCAGTAGAAATGAAAAATAGTATGTTTTAATACAGAGTTGCTTCTTGGCACACAAATCCATTACATACAGAAACTTAGAAAATAAATGTGTCCTACTTAGTTCCTTTTTCCACAGTCTTTGTCTCTGTGCATCACATATCTATTCAGTTACCTTGAGGAAAGAGAGTTTTCTTTTGCAAAATAAATTAGATTTCTACATTCACGATTATTGTGGGTTGACCCAGAACTAATGCTAAGAATTCATGCTATGATTTGTCGTATTTCAAATGAGACAAAGTATCAAAATGCAGTTATTCTAATGCTTGTCTAAGCACAATAAAAATGTAAATACCCACTTCTGCCAAGATGGCTGAATAGGAAGAGTTCCCGAGCACAGGTCCCAGCAAAGGCAATGCAGAAGGTGAGTGAGCTCTGCATTTACAACTGAGGTACCAGGTTCATCTCAATGGGACTGGCTGGACAGTGGGTGTAGCCCAAGAAGGGCAAACCAAGCCAGGGCAGGGCGCTGCCTCACCCAGGAAGTGCAACTGGCCAGAGGACTCCCCTCCTACCCAACAAAGGCCATAGGGAATGTTTCCCCTCCAGCACACCAGTTCAGAGACTACGCTCCTCCCTTGGTCTTTACAACCCACAGACCAGGAGATCCCCGCTGGGCCCACAAGCACCATGAGTTACCAGCACAGATCTGAGCGGCCAGCGCCTGTGGGTTGGCAGCGCGAATCTAGGTGGCCGTTTTGGCTGGTGCCTGGAGTGCCTGCAAGACTGAGCTTTCTGCTCCCCAGAAAGAGGCAGAGCTGAAGGCAGGGAGCCAAGTGATATAGCCTGGGGGGTCCCACCCTTTACAAAGACCAGCAAACTGAAACGCTCTGTCTTCAGAGTTTCATAGCCAGTACATGGGTTTGAGCTTAACCCTCAAAATGATCGAGCTTGGTTGGAGGAAGGGTGTCCACCATTGCTGAGGCAGTTCTAAGCTTACATGTGTTAAAAAAAAAAAAAAAAGCCAGAGGAAGATTACACAGCAGCTGGAATGAGCCCGTGGCAGCTCAGCAGTGCCCCTGCAGGCAGACTGTGATTAGACTCCCTCCTTGCTGGGCAGGGCATATCTGAAAAAAAGCAGCATATCAGGGACTTATAAATGAAACCCTCCCATGTTGGGACAGAGCACCCGGGAAAAGGGGCAATGGTGAGTTCTGCTGCAGCAGATGTAAACGTACCTGCCCAGCAGCTCCAAAGGGAGCAACAGAGCTCCCAACACAGCACTTGAGCTCCAATAAGGGACAGAATGCCTCTGCAAGCAGCTCCCTGTCCCCTATATAACCAAAAAGATGCCTCATACAGGAGAGCTCTGGCTGGCATCTAGTGGGTACCCTTCTGAGATGAAGCTACCAGAGGAAAAACATTTAAATCCGGGAAATACAGAGAACACCACAAAGATATTCCTCAAGAAGAGCAACCCCAAGGCACATAATAGTCAGATTCACCAGGGTTAAAATGAAGGAAGAAATGCTAAGCGCAGCCAGAGAGAAAGGTCAGGTTATCCACAAAGAGAAGCCCATCAGACTCAGAGTGGATCTCTCAGCAGAAACCCTACAAGTCAGAAGTGAGTGGGGGCCAACATTCAACATCCTTACAGAAAAGAACTTTCAACCCAGAATTTCATTTCCAGCCAAACAGAGCTTCATAAGTGAAGTAGAAATAAAATCCTTTACAGACAATCAACTGCTGAGAGATTTCATCACCACCAGGCCTGCCTTACAAGAGCTCCTGAAGGAAGCACTAAACGTGGAAAGAAATAACCAGTACCCACCACTGCAAAAATGTACCAAATGGTAAAGACCATCCACACAATGAAAAAAACTGCACCAACTAACAGGCAAGAACCAGCTAGTATCAAAATGGCAGGATCAAATTTACACATAACAATATTAACCTTAAATGTAAATGGTCTAAATGTCCAATCAAAAAACACAGACTGACAAATTGGATAGACAGTCAAGACCCATTGGTCTCCTGCTGTATTCAGGAGACCCATCTCATGTGGAAAGACACACATAGACTCGATATAAAGGAATAGAAGAAGATTTATCAAGCAAATGGAGAGCGAAAAGCAGCAGGGGTTGCAATCCTAGTCTCTGATAAAATGAACTTTAAACAACAAAGATTAAAAGAGATGAAGAAGGGCATTACATAATGGTAAAAGGATCAATGCAATGAAAAGAAATAACTATCTTATATATGCACCCAATACAGGAGCACCCAGATACATAAAGCAAGTTCTTAACAACCTACAGAGACTTATACTCTCACACAATAATAATGGAAGACCTTAACACTCTGCTGTCAATATTAAACAGATCAACAAGATAGGAAATTAACAAGGATATCCAGGATTTGAACACAGATCCAGACCAGGTGGACCGAATAGACATCTACAGAACTCTCCATCCCAAACCACAGAATACACATTCTTTTCAGCACCACATTGCACTTACTCTAAAATTGATCACATAATTGGAAGTAAATCACTCCTCAGCACATGCAAAAGAATGGAAATCATAACAACCACTCTCTCAGACCACAATGTAATCAAGTTGGAACTCAGGATTAAGAAAGTCACTCAAAACTGCACAACTACATGGAAACTTAACAACCTGCCCCTCAACTGGATAAACAATGAAACGAAGGCAGAAATAAAGATGCTCTTCACAGCCAGTGATAACGAAGATACAATGTCCCAGAATCTCTGGGACATATTTAAAGCAGTGTCTAGAGAGAAATTAACAGCACTAAATGACCATACGAGAAGTCAGGAAAGATCTAAAATTGACACCCTATCATCAAAATTGAAAGAGCTAGAGGAGCAAGATCAAATAAATTTAAATGTTACAGAAGACAAGAAATAACTAAGATCAGAGTAAAACTGAAGGAAATAGAAACACAGAAGAAAACCCTTCAAAAAATCAATGAATCAAGGAACTGGTTTTTTAAAAAGGTCAACAAAATAAACCACTAGCCAGACTCATTAAAAAGAAAAGAGAGAAGAATTGAATAGACGTAATAAAAAAATGATAATGGAGATATTACCACCAATTCTAAAGAAATACAAACTACCATCAGAGATTACTACAAACAACTCTATGCACATAGACCAGTAAGTCTAGAAGAAATGGATAAATTCTTGGACACTTCCTTCCTCCCAAGACTAAACCCAGAAGAAGTTGAATCCCTGAATAGACCAATAACAAAGTCTGAAGTTGAGGCAGAAATTAATAGCCTATCAACCAAAAAAAGTACAGGACCAAATGGGTTCACAACCAAATTCTACCAGATGCACAAAGAGGAGTTGATATCATTTCTAATGAAACTATTCCAAACAATACAAAAAGAGAGAATCCTCCCTAACTCATTTTATGAGACCAACATCATCCTGATACCAAAACCTGGCAGAGACACAACTAAAAAAGAAAACTTCAGGCCAATATCCGTGATGAACATTGACACAAAAATCTTCACTAAAATACTGGCAAACTGAATGCAATAGCACATCAAAAAGATTATCCATCATGATCATGTAGGCTTCATTCCGGGGATGCAAGGCTGGTTCAACATATGCAAATCTATAAACATAATCCACCACATAAACAGAACCAAAGACAAAAACCACATAATCATCACAATAGATGCAGAGAAGGCCTGTGACAAAATTCAACAGCGCTTCATGCTAAAAACTCTCAATAAACTAGGTATTGACAGAACATATCATAAAATGATAAAAGCTATATATGACAAATCTACAGCCAATATACTGAATGGGCAAAAGGTGGAAGAATTCCCTTTGAAATCAGGCACTAGACAAGGATGCCCTCTCTCACCACTCCTTTTCAACATAGTATTGGAAGTTCTAACCAGAGCAATCAGGCAAGAAAAAGAAATACAGGGTATTCAAATAGGAAGGAGGAAGTCAAACTGTCTCTATTTGCAGATGACATGACTGTATATTTAAAGACCCCATCATCTCAGCCCAAAATCTCCTTAAGATGATAAGCAACTTCAGCAAAGTCTCAAGATACACAATCAATGTGCAAAAATCACAAGCACTCCTATATACCAATAACAGACAAGCAGAGAGCTAAATCATGAGTGGACTCCCATTCACAATTGCTACAAAGAGAATAAAATACCTAGGAATACAACTAACAGAAGACATGAAGGACCCCTTCAAGGAGAACTACAAACCACTGCTCAAGGAAATAAGAGAGGACACAAATGGATGGAAAAACATCCCATGCTGATGGTTAGGAAGAATCAGTATCATGAAAATGGCCATACTGCCCAAAATAATTTATAGATTCAATGCTATCCCCATCAAGCTACCATTGACCTTCTTCACAGACTGAAAAAAAACACCTTAAACTTCATATGGAACCCCCAGAAAAAGCCCACATAGCCAGGGCAATCCTAAGCAAAAAGAACAAAGCTGGAGATATCACACTATCTGATTTCAAACTATACTACAAGGCTACAGTAATCAAAACAGCATGGTACTGGTACCAAAACAGAGATATAGACCAATGGAACAGAACGGGGTCTCAGAAGTAATGCCACATGTCTACAACCATCTGATCTTAGACAAACCTGACAAAAACAAGCAATGGAGAAAGGATTCCATTTAATAAATGGTGTTGGGAAAACTGGCTAGCCATGTGCAGAAAGCTGAACCTGGACCCCTTCCTTGTACCTTACACTAAAATTAACTCCAGATGGGTTAAAGATTTAGCATAAGAAGACTTAACACCATAAAAACTCTGGAAGAAAACCTAGGCAGCACCATTCAGGACATAGGTATATGCAAGGACTTCATGACTAAAACACCAAAAGCATTGGCAACAAAAGCCAAAATAGACAAAAAGGATCTAATTAAACTTAAGAGCTTCTGCACCACAAAAGAAACTATCATTAGAGTGACCTGGCAACCAACAGAATGGAAAAAAAATTTCTGCAAGCTACCCATCTGACAAAGGGCTAATATCCAGAATCTACAAAGAACTAAAGTAGATTTACAAGAAAAAACAAACAGTCCCATCAAAAAGTGAGCAAAGTATATGAACAGACACTTTTCAAAAGAAGACATTTATGCGGCCAACAAACATATGGAAAAGTGCTCATCATCACCGCTCATTAGAGAAATGCAAATCAAAACCACACAGATACCATCTCTCAGCAGTTAGAATGGTGATCATTAAAAAATCTGGAGACAACAGATGCTGGAGAGGATGTGGAGAAGTAAGAATGCTTTTACACTGCTGGTGGGTGAACAATAGGAACACATTAACAGAGGAGGTGAATATCACACACTGGGGTCTGTTGGGAGGTAGGTGGCTGGGGGAGAGATGGCAGGGGTGGGCAGGTTGGGGAGGGATAACATTGGGAGAAATGCCTGATGTCAGTGACAGGGGGATGGAGGCAGCAAACCACCATGGCATGTGTGTACCTATGCAACAATCCTGCAAGTTTTGCACATGTACCCCAGAACTTAAAGTAGAATAAAAAATATCTCTATTAAAATAAAAGAAAGAAATGTAAATACTCTTCTAAGTTCTGCGTGAAGACTGCAATTTCAATAATTACCAAAGTAAGGGATATACAAGCAATTACTTACACTGAACCATCACATCATTGAAGTAACCATTTGAATAAGTTCAGTAGGTTATTCCTGAAAGTGCAAATATGTATTTTAAAAACACTCCATCTAAATGAGTTTTCAGGCAAATCTGCTCCCAGTCAATGCCCTAAGAACACCCATGAAAAATCCTGGCATGAAGACAAACAGTTCTACCCTAAGGTTATATTATCTCCTTATCTTTCTTATTCACACTCCAGAAGACACCTAAGTTTTACAGGTTAGGTAATAAAAATGAAGTCCTCAACATTTTGATCTCGGCTATGAGGCCACCCAGGCACCGTAGGCTGCTCAGTGGCATCCATGACCATGAGCTGTGGGATGCCAAAGGTAACACCCTCCAGCTCTGTGAACAAAAATGTCTCCCCACATTACCAAATGTCCCCAGGGGAAAAACTGCCCCCATTTGAAAACCATTGCCATAAGGGAAACAGTGTCCACCCCCTGTGAGTATGGGCAAGCCCTCCCTGGTTCTGAAACACCTCCCCTAGTGAGAGAGAATGGAAAGACTGGATGTTTCTATGAAAACATTCATGAGAAAGGCTGGAGTTAGGATGGGAAGTAAGGACACCCATAAGCTTCTCTCTCCTTCCTCAAATCCACATAAATGACTGAGGCCTAAGAAGAAATCCCAAACATAGCTGGGAAACAGGAGCATGAAGGCCACTAATGAAACACAGCACTGATGTCCCTTGAGCAGCAGAAGAGATTAGTCACCATGACTGAGTGAAGCCTGGAAGGGTAGAGAGGGCTGCGAGAGGGGGCGCGGACCCCTCAAGCCACCAGACAGTGGGCACAGGCAGATGGCAGGGCTCCTGGCTAATTCTGCCCATCAAAACTTAACTACTTCCCAAGAATGTTACAAAAACACAAAAATAAGCAGCACCCAAAAAAGCGAAAATTCACAGGGAAATTCTGTAACACTAAATGCCTGTAGGAGAAAAGTCTCACATCACTGACTTCAGCTTTAACCTTTAAAAAACCTGAAGAACAAGAGCAAATTAAAATCAAAGTGAATGAAAGAACGGAAATCATAAAGACCAGGACAGACAGGAGGAAAGCTGGGAATATAAACACAGCAATGAAAATCAATAAAGCCAAAAGGAAGGAAACCAGGACACTGAAGAGGTGTCTGCACACCCATGTTTCCTGAAGCTCTGCTTCCAACAGCCAAGATCTGGAATCAACCTAAGTGTCCATCCACAGACGAATGGATAAAGAAAATGTGGTGCACATACACAGTGGAGTACTATGCAGCCATAAAAAAGAATGAGATCCTGTCATTTGAACAACACGGATGGAACTGGAGTTCATTATGTTAAGTGAAGTAAGCTGGGCACAGAAATAAACACAGCATGTTCTCAATTATTTGTGGGAGTAAAAATTAAAACACTGAACTCATGGAGTCAGAGAATAGAAGGATGGTTACCAGGGTAGTGGGGGTTAAGAGGGGCTGGTTAACATGTACAAAACATAGAATGAATGAAACATGTCTGAGAGCATAACAGGGCAACTGCAGTCGACGATAATTTACTGTACATTTTAAGTAACTGGATTGTTCATATCACAGGATAAGTGCTTGAGATGACAGATACCTTTGTTATCCCTATGTGATTATTATGAATTGCATGCCAGTATCAGAATATCCCAAGTACCCCACAAATACGTACACCGACAAAAGTTAAATGTACCCACAAAAATTAAATACTAAAAAGAAAAACAAGGAAACCAAAACGTGGTTCATTGATGAAATCAATAAAATGGATAAACCTCAGACTGAAGAGGAAGAAAAGCAAATCAGCAACATCTGGAATGTGGGAGATGATTCATCACAGATAATAAGGGAAAACGATGAACTCTGTGCTAACAATGTTGAGACTTACCATTTCTCAGTGAGTGGGGGATGTTCTGCCCACAGGACTTGGCGGTGCTGAAGCCTGCCTGGCACTCACTGCTTGAGGGAGGTGTGGCTGTCTCTGGGCAGAGGCCAGCTGCTGTGGAATGGCCTCCATGCTCAGGATAACCCACAACAGAGAACTCTCTAATCCCAAATGCCAACTGTGGTGCCGGGTCTCCTAAAGGTATACAGTTTCCCATGGAAAACTCCACCCTCCCAAGGTAGAATCTAACAGAAAAGCCTCATTCAGCTGCTGTGTGGCTGAACCACAGGCACGTGGGTCTCAGGCGTCCAGGGCACGTGTCTGTCCTGATGGCCATGAAGATGGTTCTGTGGGCTCATTTTGTGGACTGTGAGGGCAGAGGAGCCCTCCGCTGGCTGGGTTTGCAGTGGGTTTAGGGGGGTTTCCTCAAGCCGGCTCCTGCAGGATATAGTTGGTATCTGACTTGTACCTTGACCCAACACAGGGTGCAGCTTGTCCTGCCGCTGGAAGACCTCGCTCCAGAGACCACCATGGAGGTGGGGAGGTCCCTCTCAAAATATCTGTTTCCTGTCCCTGATGCCCTGCAGCTTCCATTGCCCTCTGGGAGTAAGGTGCCAGGGGACACGCAGGGTGCTCCAGTGAGTTGCGGCTGGATGCTGAGCTGCCTGTGCCACTAGACCAGTGAGCAGAAAGGAAGCAGGTGTGACCACATCCCCAGGTGCAGGAGAGCCTCTGCTGCTGATGAGGCCGGCGTGTCTGGCCCCAGGGTCCCGGAATAGCTGCACTACCACACCTACCAGACAAAGCCTGCAGCAGATGGCAGTGACCAGTGACCACACACAGGCAGAACCACAGGAGGTCAACACTCATCTTCACCAGAGGGAAAGGCTCGGAGCCAGGAATGGGGCCAGGACAAGGGGAACACACATGAGGGTGGGGACAGGAGTCATGAACACTGGGTCCTCAACCCACAAAAGCTTCCTGTAGCACTGCTGTGTCGTGTAGATATTTATATAAGAAAACTAAGCCAACGCGCACCCCCATTCCTGCGGGGAACCTTGGCAGCATCTCAATCAAGATGGGCTGTGCTGAACCAGAGAAAGAAGGCATGTGCCCAGGCACGCCTGCAATCCCAGCACTGTGGGAGCCGAGGCAAAGAGATTGCCTGAACCCAGGAGTTCAAGACCAGCCTGGGCAACATGGCAAAATCCCATCTCTACAAAAACTACAAATATGAGCAGGGCATGGTGGAAAACACTTGCAGGCCCAGCTATTCAGGGGGCTGAGGTGGGAGGATCACCTAAGCCCAGGAGGTTGAGGCTGCGGTGAGCCACGACAGCACGCTGCACTCCAGCCTGAGTGACAGATGGACAAAAGAATAAGAAAGAAGGATGAAGAAAGAGGAGGAAGAGGAAGAAAGAAGGAAGAAGGAACCTCATCCCAGTACCCTTTAGGAATTACAGGACATGACGAATGAGACTGCAGCTTCCCCTCTGGTATAAAGCCACGTGGGATTCCATCCTATAAGGGATATCTGTGCCTCACGGGAGCTGCCATTGTTACCACGCAGAAGAATGAAAGGACAGCCAGGTGGATGGACCCAGGCCACAGACTCCAGGCCTCACGAATGGCCTCCCTGCACTTCTGACAGCGCCCCGTGCTGAGAATGACCCCTTCCCAAAGTGCAAGACAAAACAAAAACAAACATCAACAACAAAAAGGATTTGATCAACATCTCTGGCAGCTGGAGGCAGGCGCCGTAGCTGCATCCCGACACCCGAACATCCCTGCTGGGGTGCGTGTCCCAGGAAGGGCTCTGTGTGGAGCTCTGAGAGGTATCCTGTTGAGTTCCATGCTGCTGGAGCTGGTGGAGGCTGCAACCTCTTTACCCAGCCTGGTCAAGGGTCTGTGGGATACCTGATACCGTTTTCGACAAGTTACTTTCTGTGTAAACACACCACAGTGAGTCTTACTTTGCAATTCAGCTCCCTAACTAACTTACAGGAAAAATACCATTTGCCCCTTGCTGCTTACAGGGAGTTTCAATGGAGAGCTGACGAGTGTACTATGGACTGTCTTTCCAATCCGAGGGGAAGGCAGATATCAAAAAATAATAATAAATGCAAGCTTGGCTTACAACTCTTCAGAAGCTGCACACAGAACTCCTGAAACCCCAGCACAAGAGCTGCCTGGTCCTGGGGTGAGGGGCAACTTGGTCTGGCACCACCTTCTGAGGCTACCAAGCAGGTAGAGCAAGGGTTGGAACCCTGAGCCAGGGTGTGTGAAGCTGCCACCAAGTGAGACGGAAAAGAAGGAAAGAAACAGAAGGTGACAGGGCAGAGGCAGCAGCATGGCCCACCCGAAATTCAGACCTTTCCATCAGTGCAAAGCTCTTCTGGAATAAGAAATAAGATTGGATCATACCTAACCCTCTCTTCCCTTCCATAAATCACACAAAATGCCGTCTCCATGACCTTGCTTCACCCACTGGCACTGGGGCAGGTAAACTGACAGAACCCTTCTCTCAAATCTGCTCTTTGTGGGTCTGGGGGCTGCAGAGGGGGGCACAGCCACTGGACAGTCCCTGCAGCACCCCGGCAGTGGTCACTGTGGCATCCACAGCCCTGGATGCTGCTGTCCTGTGTCACTACGCCCAGGCCTCTGGATGTGCACTCCTATTTCCCCACACACACAAAGCCCCACTCACCACCGGATTCCACAGGAAAGCTCTTTGAAAACCTCTGGAAAATAATTCAGATTGCCACTGGAAAAGTTCCATTCTGGTGGTATCTGGGGACAATTGGCAGTCACACTTAGGCTGGGTGAATGCACGGATTCATTCGGAGCACATGCGGTGCCGTGGCCCTGCTCCTACCCTATCAGGCCTCCCAAACTTCCCAACGTTCTCTCACCACTGCCAATGGTAACAGAGCAACAAACGCTGCGCACATGAGAAGTTTGTAAACATGGCTCTGTTTGAACAGGAAAACATCGGGCTGACACTGTGAGCAGTGCTTGCAGCCTCTATGGCTTCTGCCCCAGGAACACTCACCCCCACCCGGCCTTACCACACCTGCTGCCTGGCTCTTTCTGGGCGGCCGGCTCGCGGCCGGGCCCGTCATCCCTGCACCCCCTCCCCGGGCACAGCACCCATCACAGCAGGCAGTAAGCAAATCCTAGGTAAGGACCGCAGGACAGACACACACAGGAAGCCAGAGCGAGGTCACACTGTACCTGAGCAGTCCCCATTGTGGCTGGGCTGGGCACAGGCAGGAGGTTCGCAGCCGCCAGGGATGCCGCACAGGGCTAGGGCCAAGCCTCGGATGGCGAGAAAGCCTAGGTGAGGAATGGATAGAAATGGGGAAAATGTGATAAAAAGGGCAAATAAACTTCCCCATGGGGAAGAGAAAACATGGAATATATATCAAAAAGTGAGACTAAGCAATAATCAGCTGAGAACAGCGACATGGCAAGAATAAGTAGGCACAGAAACTATGTAACAATCACCACCAGGCGTTCGTCCATCAGATCACAGAATGGCATGCTATGTACGGGGATCCAGGATGCACGGCCGTGGAAACTTATGTCCGTTCTAAAGCAGGATTTAAAGTGATCATAAAATAGGTCTAACCATTTTGAAATACTGAACCAAAGAGAAATAGTAATATCATACTTTAAATTAGGAGTTATGATTTCTTAGATAATCTGATGATAAAAATGGTATTTCTGAACTCAGTGCACTTCTGTAAAGAACCAAGCAGCTTCCAAAAAAACAAAAAAGCAGTACCAGAGAATATTAATAATTGATCATTTTCTTTCCAGGAGACAAAAATACTGTATACCCAGATGAAATTCAGCATAGCATGTTTTTTAAAAGAAGGTGCTAATACATACATTTTCAAAAATTACAAAATTCCCTGCTCATTTTCTCCATTGCATATGCATGCATGAAATTATTATTACCCGCCAGAAATAATCAAACGAAGTGTGTTTTTTTTTTTTTTTTTTGAGGCGGAGTTTCACTCTTGTTACCCAGGCTGGAGTGCAATGGCGCGATCTCGGCTCACCGCAACCTCCACCTCCTGGGTTCAGGCAATTCTCCCGCCTCAGCCTCCTGAGTAGCTGGGATTACAGGCACGTGCCACCATGCCCAGCTAATTTTTTGTATTTTTAGTAGAGATGGGGTTTCACCATGTTGACCAGGATGGTCTCGATCTCTTGATCTTGTGATCTGCCCTCCTCGGCCTCCCAAAGTGCTAAGATTACAGGCTTGAGCCACCATGCCCGGCCACGAAGTGTGTTTTTTTAGGAGATACTAGGTTTATAAAGTTTCACTGGAAACTTATGCCACTCTGTTCCTCTCGCTGAGCTGGTGTGATCACAAAACACTCTCCTACATACACTTTATGTGCCTTAAAAACTATGATCACGTTATACGAATTTTCCTGAAGGTCAGGGCTGCTGAGCATTGCCTGCTATCCGCCGAAAATTGGTTATTGCCAAAATCTCTGACCAAGCATCAATCTGATGATCAGTCACTTAATGCCATGTAATTACTAAATGTAAAGTTCTAATAAGGTAAGAAAATTAGCTGACTTTCATTGTAGAAAGCGCATTTGGGAAATGTTCATTACACAATAATATACAACCTGAAAATCAACCGTTGGTTTCCTGTAACCAGTTAATATACACTTTGTGTGATTGTCAGCCTAAACTGCATATTCATTTCCAGGCACTTACTGCCAAACTCTCTACCTTTCTGGAATTTACATTCTGCTCTTCAAGGAGCCTTATCCAATTGCCACTAATATATCAACATCGCTCCGTATCAGGAGAGACAGGACTAAATCTTTCCCTGCACTGAAGAATCACAATTAGCCCCACAAATCTTTAACTGTTGGACATTTGCGTTATTTCCACTTTTCCCATTTCCTAAGAATTCTGCATACATTTTTTAATGCTTCTCATTATGTGAGTTTATGCAGAATAAGTTTCTAGACAGAATTAGTGAGTCAAAAGATATGCACATAATTAACCCAAAACGCTACCAAAACATTGGTTTCCATTTACACTGCCACATATTGACAATCTTGCTTTAACCACTGATGGAAAAAAATAGTTTATTGCTGTTTTCCTAGACTCTGGGGATATTTTAATGTGGTTACTGAGCAAACAAATTTCTGTGTAAACTGTTCCTTGGTTTTTTCTTTTTGGGGATACATTTTTCATTACTTTCAAGAAACTCTTTACATATGTCAGACGCTTATCTATTCTATCCATTCCAAATATTTTTTCAGTTTCTCATTCACCTGTTAGCTTCATTAATGATATCTTTCAACAGCTTAGAAGGGTTTCATATGCATGTATCCAAATCTGTCAGTTCCTTCCTTCATGGCTTCTGTGATTTAAAGGATCTTCCCAATTCTACAAAATTTTTTTTTTTTTTTTTTTGAGACAGAGTCTGTCTCTGTTGCCCAGGCTGGAGTGCAATAGCACAATCTTGCTCACTGCAACCTCCACCTCCCAGGTTCATGCAATTCTCCTGCCTCAGCCTCCTGAGTAGCTGGGATTACAGGTGTCCATCACCACATCCAGTAATTTTTGTATTTTTAATAAAGATGGCATTTCACCAGATTGGCCAGGCTGGTCTCCAACACCTGACCTCAGGTGATCCACCCACCTGGGCCTCCCAAAGTGCTGGGATTACAGGCGTGAGCCACTGTGCCCAGTTCAACAATTTAAAAAACATATTGCATTGGCCAGGCACAGTGGCTCACGCCTGTAATCCCAGCACTTTGGGAGGCCGAGGCGGGTGGATCATGAGGTCAAGAGATCAAGACCATCCTGGTCAACATGGCGAAACCCTGTCTCTACTAAAAATACAAAAATTAGCTGGGCGTGGTGGCGCGTGCCTGTAGTCCCAGCTACTCAGGAGGCTGAGGCAGGAGAATTGCTTGAACCCAGGAGGCAGAGGTTGCGGTAAGCCGAGATCGCACCATTGCACTCCAGCCTGGGTAACAAGTGAAACTCTGTCTCAAAATATATATATATATATATATTGTACTAAATTTTCTGTTAGACTTTCCGTAACTATCTTTAATGATTACACATTTAACGTGTTTGAAACTTAATTTTGAGTTGTGGGGTGGAAATGAATTTTTCTCCAATGGATAACCAATTAACCCAACAAATGTACTGCCTAATCCATATTTTCCAGACTAACTTGAAAATGTCACCTACATAAAAGAGATTGTTCTACAGACTGATTTACCTCCCGCAGCTCTGGTGTGTTTCTCTTAGTAGATAAGAACTCTCACCGTTCAGATTTTTCTTTAACACCCTTTACTGAACAATTTTCTGAAATGTTCTTATAGGTTAACGTCATTACCACTTAATCAACTCCCCTATTCCCACGTTCATTACCAGTCCAAAGAGGAAAAAGTTCCCATGGAAATTACGTAAGTCACACCCCCACCCCCACTTACAGGAAGTGCCGCATTTCGGTGCCAAGTCAGCCACACAAGTACCGCTCCATCCCAAGTACTTGTTTTACGTCCCTCTCAAGTGTTTTATTGTTTTTCCCTATAAATCGTACACATTCCTGTTTCATTCCAAGATATTTTGTGAGATTTATTCGTTCTGAGAACGGGCCTAGTTTTTCCATGGGAACCTTTCCTGCTTGGATTGGTAACGAAGGCAAGAATCAGGGAGTTAAGTGGTAATGGAGTTAACCTGTAAGAACAAATTCACAGGATTGTTCAGTAAAGGATGTTAGGGGAAAGTCTGAACTGGGACAGTTCCTGTCTACTAAGAGAAGCACAGTGGCGCTCCATTATCATACTCAGTACGGGTAACGATTTTCATTTACTCCTCTAGCATTTGTTCTACAAGCTCAGCATTACTAATCCATCTTCCAGGTTTTGTATAGTCTCTGTCATTTTCCAATGAAAATAAGCCTCTTCATTCCTAGTGTCTTTTCTTATATATTTTTCCAAGATAATAGAGGCTTCAAAAGAAATGAAATAATAGTAATAACTGTGGCACTGCCATTTTGCTTGGTATTTCAGCATTTCTCCACATACGACCGTGCTTGTTGTTAAATGTCTGATTATACCTTTACCCATTTCAAGAAAGTTTCTTGCCATTTGTATTTCACTTAGAATTTTATCATAGGTGGCTGCTTATATTGCTTAAAAGTCTTACAGTATCTATTAATGTAATCACGAGGCTTTCTGGTTTTTAATATGTTTACCTTATGCATTACTACATAGAGATACTATTACTAAAATAATATTGCACTTATGAGGCAAAGCTTATGCTCATACTTAACCTCTAACTAGATTCAATTGGCTAATATTTGGGGTAGGAAATTTATGTATTCTTAAAAAGGTCAGCCATTTCCTGCGGTAGTTATCAAATTCTGGATTCAGTCGTTAAATGAAAGTGATGCTGATTAGTCTGAGATAACATAAAATGGTCAGTTCCTAAAATGTGTAGAATTTACCTACAAAATATCTGAGTCAATTCTTCTTATAAAGAGAGATCTATGAAAGTTTTTAATTTTTCCATGGTTACTGCTCCATTACATTTTTCTAACTTTTGTTGAATCAATTTATGTCATTTATAGTCACCAAGAAAACCAATCATTTCATCCTGATTTTCAAATTTCTCAGCAAAGATTTCTACAGATGATCTTCTGTTTCTTCTAACTTTATGATTCTATCACATTTTTCACTATCTTCTTGAATTTCTCTTTATTTTCTTTATAAATCTTGCCATAAGTTTCCTATTATCAGTAAAGTTTGCACATGTTTGTTTAAACAGCAGGGAGAATTAAGACAGCAAATAGGAGGCAGAACTACCTTGCAGCTCCCTCTCTGATGGACACAGCAACATGTGGAGACTCACGTCATAAACTTTTGCCCCAAGAACTACAGCAGGAACGTACTAGGAAAGCCGAAAGAATCCACACACCCTTTGAAGGAGGTGGATTACCACTGATGGCTCCTTGAGATGCCAAAACACTGAGTCAGCACTTTCTCAATGGGGAGACTCGTAGTCCAGGGAAAGTTCTCAGGGGGTTACTGGCTGCCTGAAAATAGACTCAGTGCTATTGGTAGGGCATGGTGGGGGTGAGACCAACCTTTAGGATGGTGGACTGTGTGCGAGTGAGGTGAAGTTTGTCCCTGCCAGCTTTCCCCTACTTCCCTAGCGATGACTCAGCAGAGGCAGCCATAGTCCCCCTGAGAACATAACTCTATTGGCCTGGGAATCATCCCCCCATCCCTCACAGTAGCTGCAGTCAGCCCCGCCAATGAGAGACTGAGCTCAGACACACCTATCCCTGTCCCCCAGCTGCTGGTCTTTCTCTACCCACTCTGGTAGCTGAAGACAAAGGTCATAATATCTTGGGAGCTCTATGGCCATGCCCACCACCTGAGAAACCTGTCCCAACTGTGGGACCACAGCTGATGCACTCTTAAAAGCACCACCCTCTGGATGAAGGCCAACCATCACAAAACCATCCCACTAAAAAACACAACCAAGGACACTCAAAGAGTCCACTTAATTCCCCTGCTCCCTCTGCCAGAGCAGGTGCTGGTAACCACATCTGCAAGACTTGAAGACAAATCACATCACAGGACTCCTTGCAGACACTCCCCAGTAGCAGCCTGGAGCCTGGTAGCTCCACTAAGTGGTTGGACCCAGAAGAGCAAAAACGATCACTACAGTTTAGTTCTCGGGAAGCCACATACCTAGGGGAAGGAGGAGAACACCATATCAAGGGAGCACCCTGTGGGAGAAAAGAGTCTGAACAGCAGCCCTTGAATCCCAGATCTTCCCTCTGACATAGCCTACCCTAGTGAGAAGGAACCAGAAAACAATTCTAGTAACAGGATAAAATAAGGTTCTTTAACACCCCCAAGAGATCTTTTAGCTCACCAGCAATGGATCCAAACCAAGACCAAATCTCTGAATTGCCAGAAAAAGAATTCACGTTGATTATTAAGCTAATCAAGGAACACCAGAGAAAGGTGAACTCCAACTTAAATAAAAGAAACACATGATATAGGATATGAAAGAAAATTTATTCAGTGAAATAGCATAAATAAAAAACGATCATAACTTCTGGAAATCAAATACAAACTTAAAGAAATGCAAAATGCATTGGAAAGTCTCAGCAATAGAATCAAATAAGCTGAAGAAAGAACTTCAGAGCTTAAAGACATGGCTTTCAATTAACCCAATCCATCCAAGACAAAAAAAAAAAAAAGAGAGAGAATTTTAAATATGAACAAAGCCTTTAAGAAGTTTGGGACTATGTTAAATGTTCAAACCTAAGAATAATTGGTGTTTCCAAGGAAGAAGAGAAATCTAACAGTTTGTAAAACATATTTGAGGGAACAATCAAGGAAAACTTCCTGGCTTTGCTAGAGATGAGACATCCAAATACAAGAAGCTCAAAGAATACCTGGGAAATTCATCGCAAAAAAATCATCGCTGAGGCATACAGTCATCAGGTTATCCAAGGTCAAGAAAAAGGAAACCATTTTAAGAGCTGTGAGGCAAAAGCATCAGGTAATCTATAAAGGAAAACCTATCAGGTTAACAGCAGATTTCTTAGCAGAAACCGTGGAAGCTAGAAGGGACCAGGGTCTATTTTTAGCCTCTTTAAACAAAACAATTATCAGCCAAGAATTTTGTATCCAGTGAAATTAGCTTCATAAATGAAGGAAAGATACACTCTTTTCCAGATAAAAAAATGCTGAGAGAATTCCCCACTACCAAGCCAGCACTATAAGAACCGCTACAAGGAGCTCTAAATCTTGAAACAAATCATTGAAATACACCAAAATAGAATTCCTTAAAGCATAAATCTCACAGGACCTATTACATACAACAATAACACAATAAAAAAAAAAAAAAAAAAACAAGATATTCAGGCTACAAATACCATGATGAATGGAATAGTACCTCACATCGAAATACTAAAATTGAATGTAAATGGCCTAAATGCTCCACTTAAAAGATACAGAATGGTAGAATGTATAAGAATTCACCAACCAAGTTTCTGCTGTCTTCAGGAGACTCGCCTAACACATAAGGGCACAAATAAACTTAAAATAGAAAAAAAAAATTCCACGCAAATGCACATCAAAAGCTAGCTGGAGTAACAATTCTTGTATCAGACAAAACAAAGTTTACAGCAACAGCAGTTTAAAAAACAAAGAGGGGTATTGTTTACTCATAAAAGGACTAGTCCAACAGGAAAATATCAAAATTCCAAATATATACATACTTAATACTGAAGCTCCAAAATTTATAAAGTAATTAGTACTATATCTAAGAAAAGAGATAGATGAAAGCACAATAATAGTGGGGGACTTTAATACTTCACTGACAGCACTAGACAGTTCATCAAGACAGAAAGTCAACAAAGAAACAATGGACTGAAACTATACCTTACAATGAACGGACTTAAAAGATATTTACAAAACATTCTACCCCACAACTGCAGAATATGCGCTCAGTTTCATCAGCATATGTAACATTCTCCAAGACAGACCATATGATAGGCCACAAAACAAGTCTCTGTAAATTGAAGAAACTCAAAATCCTATCACGTACTCTCTCAGAACACAGTGCGATAAAATTGGAAACCTCAAAGCCATTCAAATACATGGAAATTAAATAACCTGCTCCTGAACGACTGCTGGGTTAAAAATGAAATCAAGATGGAAATTAACAAAATTCTGTGACTAACTGATAATAGTGACATAACCTATCAAAAGCTCTAGGACACAGAAAAAGCAGTGCTAAGAGGAAAATGCATAGCATTAAATGGTTACATCAAAAGTCTGAAAGAGCACAAATAAACAATCTAAGATCATGCCTCATGGAACTAGAGAAACAAGAATAATCCAAACCCAAACACAGCAGAAGTAAAGAAATAAGAACAGAGCAGAACTAAATAAAATTGAAACAAACAAAAACCACAATACGAAAGATAAAACAAAAAGCTGGTTCTTTGAAAAGATAAAATTCGTAGACCATAAGCGAGATTAACCAGGAAAAGATCCAAATAAGCTCAATTAGAAACAAAACGGAAGTTATCATAACAGATACCACAGAATTTCAAAAGATTATTCAAGGCTACTATAAACACCTTTATGCACATAAACTAGAAAACCTAGGGGAGATGGATTAATTGCTGGAAATAAACAACCCTCCTAGATTAAACCAGGAAGATACAGAATCTCTGAACAGACCAACGACAAGCAGCAAGGTTGAAATGGTAATAAAATAATTGCCAACAAAAAAAAGTCCAGGACCGGACAGATTCACAGCTGAATTCTATTAGACATTCAAAGAAGAATTGTACCAACAATTTTGACACTATTCCAAAACACACAGAAAGAAGGAATCCTTCCTAAATCATTCTATGAAGCCAGTATCACACTAATACCAAAACCATGGGAGGACATAACAACAAGGACAACCACAACAACAAACACAGACCATTATCCTTTATGAACATAGATGCAAAAATCCTCAACAAAATACTAGCGAACCAAATCCCACAGCATATCAAAAAGATAATCCACCATGATCAAGTGGATTTCATACCAGGTATGCAGGGATGGTTTAATACATGTAAGTCAATAAATGTGATATATCACATAAACAGAATTAACAACAAAAATCCCATGATCATCTCAATAGATGCAGAAAAAGCATTTGACAAAATCTAGCATTGCTTTATCATTAAAACCCTCATCAAAATCCACATAGAAGGGACATTCCTTAAGGTAACAAAAGCCATCTATGACAAACCCACAGCTAACGTTATACCGAATGGGGAAAGTTGAAAGCATTACTCCTGAGAACAAGAACACAACAAGAATGCCCACCACTTCAACGTAGTACTGAAAGTCCTAGCAAGAGCAATCTGACAAGAGATATAAATAAAGGGCATCCAAATCGGTAAAGAGGAAGTCAAACCGTCACTGTTTGTTGACTATATGATCATATACTTAGAAACCCCTAAAGACTCATCCCGAAAGCTCTTAGAACTGGTAAATGAATTCGACAAAGTTTTGGGATACAAAATGAATGCACACGTATCAGTAGCCCTGCTATACACCAACAGTGACCAAGCTGAGAATCAAACTAAGAACTAAACCCCTTTCACAATAGCTTTAAAAACATAAAATAAAATAAAACACTTAGGAATATACCTAACCAGAAAGGTGAGAGACCTCTACAAGGAAAACTACAAAACACTGCTGGAATAAATCATAGATGACAAAAAAAAAAAAAAAAAAAGGAACACATGTCATGCTCATGGATGGGTAGAAACAATATTACTAAGTTGACTATATTGCCATAGCAATCTACAAATTCAATGCAATTCCCATCAAAATACGACCATCATTCTTCCCAGAATTAGAAAAAAAGAATTCTGAAATGCATATGGAACCAAAAAAGAGCCCACATAGCCATAGCATGACTAAGCAAAAATAACAAATCTGGAGGCATCACACTACCTGATTTCAAACTATACTATAAGGCCACAGTCACCAAAACAGCAAGGTACTTGTATAAAAATAGTCACATAGACCAATGAAACAGAATAGAGAACCCAGAAATAAACCCAAATACAGCCAGATGATCATCGACAAAGCAAAGTAGGGAAAGGACAGCCTGTTCAACAAATAATTGGCAAGCGACATACAGAAGAATGAAACTGGATCCTCATCTCTCGCCTTATACAAAAATCAACTCAAGATGGATCATTAAATATAATACTAGAAACTATGAAAATTCTAGAACATGGGAAAACCCTTCTAGACATTGGCTTAGTCAAAGACTTCATGTCCAAGAACCCAAAAGAAAATGCAGCAAAACAAAGATGAGACTTGATTAAACTATAAAGCTTATACACAAGAGAAATAATCAGCAGAGTTAACAGCCAACCCACAGAGGGGGAGAAAATCTTGACAATCTATACATTCAACAAAGGACTAATATCCAGAATCTACAAAGAATTCAAACAAATCAGAAAAAAAAAAAAATCCCATCAGAAAGTGGGCTAAGGGTACAAATTGAAAATTCTCAAAAGAAGACACACAACTGGCCAACAAGCATATGAAAAAATGCTCAACATCACTGATTATCAGGGAAATGCAGGTTAAAACAATACCACCTCACTGCTACAAGAATGGGCATAAACAAAAAAATCAATAATAAATAATAATAAATGTTGGTATGCATATGGTGAAAAGGAAACATTTTTTCGCTGTTGGTGAGAATATAAACTAGTACAACCACTATGAAAAACAGTGTGGAGATCCCTGAGAGAACTAAAAGTAGATCTACTGTTTGACCCAGCTATACCACTCCTAGGTATCTACCCAGACGAAAAGAAGTCATTATATATAAAAGATAAAGTGGATTAAGAAAATATAATATATATAGACCATGGAATAGTACTCAGTCATAAAAAGAAATGGATTAACAGCATTTGCAGCAACCTGGATGGAACTGGAGACTTCTAAGTGCAGTCACTCAGGA
Source organism: Callithrix jacchus (assembly GCF_049354715.1). Lineage (NCBI taxonomy): Eukaryota > Metazoa > Chordata > Mammalia > Primates > Cebidae > Callithrix > Callithrix jacchus. The sequence continues at coordinate 3,763,947 of NC_133514.1, read as the reverse complement.
ATGGAAAACTAAATATCGTATGTTCTCACTCACATGTGGGAGCTAAGGTATGAGGACACGAAGGCATAAGAATGACACACTGCACTCTAGGGATTCAAGGGAAAGGATGGGAGTGCTGAGGATAAAGGACTATGCACTGGATACAGTGCACACTGCTCTCAGGTGACTGGTGCACCAAAATCTCAGAAATCTCAGACATAAAGAATGTATTCATGTAATCATCCACCACCTGTGCCCAAAAAAAACCTATAAAGTAAAACACTGAACAATAATAAACAGCAGACAACTCAATGTTGTATTTATTCTAATCTGAGAATCTTGGTTTTTAATGTTTAGGTTTTATCCACTCACATTTATTGTGATCAATAACAAATTGGAACTTATTTTGATGTAATGTTTCATGTTTGTTACTTTATGTTTTTCTTTGTGCTTTTTTTCTGTTTTCCTGGCTTACACAGACAGGAATTTTACTTTCTATGTTTTCAGTGCCCGTACATTTTACTTCTACCTTTAAAATGTTAGCATATGCAATTATATATGCACATTTTCCTAATAAAGTCACAAATTAATCAGTATTTCTAGCAGCCTCTTGAACAAAAGAACTGCAGCACATGCTCCTTCCCTCCAGGCTCACACCTCCCTCACCCTCACCCTGCTCTGATATTGTTACGTGTAATATCAGGGACAGTTTTGTGTTAAACAAAGACATGGTGTATCACCAACTGTAAATGTAATATCTACATATTAATTAATACCTGACTTCCTTACGTTTCTCTGATCTCTTTGCTAACATCCTTCTATGTTCATTTTCCTCGTGCTCAAAAGTATTCTTTTGTATTTTCTTGTCTTTCTTTCAATATAGGCTCCGTGAATTTGCCAAGTCTGAAAATATCTTTATTTGCCCTCAATATGAAAGGATGGGTACGTTAGGAATAGAATTCAAGACATTCAATAGACATCTTCAAGGATCTATTACTATTATTAAGGTATTATTTACCAATCTGTAAGCAATTTCTGTTTTCTTTACCAAGTTGTGTAGCATTTTGCTCTTATGCTTGACACAGTGAAATTTTACAGTGATGTATCAGGATATGGAATTTGTCATTGTTTCTGCCTAGTAGGTGACACAATGTATCTCTCTGAAAAGATTTTTCCTCAATTTGGGGAGATTATCTGCCGTTTTTATCTCAAATGTTGATTGAGCACTGTGGTGGTCTGGAAGTGTCTCCACAACGCACGTGCTCAAACTTGTCCAACATGATGGGCTTAGGAGGTGGGGCCTCGGGGAGATACTAACACCCGAGGGCAAAGCCCCCGCTGATGGGATTAAGGGCCTCATAAAAGGGTTAGAGGGAGTAGGGTGTTCTGCTCCACCACCAAGGGAGGACACAGCACTCCTCCCTTCAGAGAACATAGCCGCAAGGCACCCACCTTGCAGCAGAGGTGCCACAAGCCTGCCGTACCTTGACGATGGACTCCCAGCCTCCAGAAGTGTGAGAAATAAACTCCCACTGCTGATAAATAAACCAGTCTCAAGTGTTTATTGCAGCAGCACACAGGGACGAAGACACTCACCTTTCTGTTGTCTCCTGCTTTCGCTTCTAATGGATCTATTTTTTGCTCTTCAGATCTATCTACTCTGTTAACTGTGGTTCCTCATGTTCTCTCGCTCTTTCTATGCTTAACACTAGGAAATTTCTTTAGCATAATCTTATAGTTCATTAACTTTTCTTCAGTTATATCTGATCTCTAAGTATCTACTGAGTTTTCATTTCAAGGGCTACAATGTTCATAGTATTTCTAGTGGGTCACTTTACGAAACTACCCTTCCTGTTTTACAGGTGCTCCACACGGCACCCTGGTTTAAAACCCGGGATCTGAATCAGGGTCTGAATCCAGCACCCAGCCCTTACCAGTAACACATTCTCTGAACGCAGTTACAGGAAGTCTCCATTCCAGTTTCCTAATGTGCACACGAAAATAATAAGATTGACCTCATGTGCTACTTGTAAGGATTAAATGAATTATTCAGGCAACGTCCTCAAAACATGAACAGAAATGCTCTAAGAGCTCGGCTAGTGTTGGCATATGGCGCCGAGTGTGTGCTTCGATCTTATGTACTACACGACCTGGGCCAGTCACTCAACTCAGCTACAAAGACTCAGGTGTTATAACATCTACTCCACTTTTCACTGCCTCTGCTACTTGTGAGGGAAAAATAAACTGTGATTCTAAAATTCTTCCTTTCTTTTTTTTTATTTTTTTTTTATTTTTTATTGGATTTTAGGTTTTGGGGTACATGAGCAGAGCATGCAAGACAGTTGCGTAGGTACACACATGGCAGTGTGCTTTGCTTCCCTTCTCCCCTTCACCCACATTTGGCATTTCTCCCCAGGCTATCCCTCCCCACCTCCCCCTCCCACTGGCCCTCCCCTTTCCCCCCCAATAGACCTCAGTGATTAGTACTCCCCTTTCTGTGTCCATGTGTTCTCATTTTTCATCACCCGCCTATAAGTGAGAATATGCGGTATTTCATTTTCTGTTCTTGTGTCAGTTTGCTGAGGATGATGTTCTCCAGATTCATCCATGTCCCTACAAATGACATGAACTCATCATTTCTGATTGCTGCATAATATTCCATGGTGTATATGTGCCACATTTTCCCAATCCAGTCTATCATCGATGGGCATTTGGGTTGATTCCAGGTCTTTGCTATTGTAAACAATTCTTCCTTTCTTAATGGCATCTTGCTCTTACTTTACAGAAGAAATCTGAAAGCTCCCTTTAAAGACACATTAGACCTTTTTCTGAGTTCTTTCCCGTCCCTCCGTTAAGCTCATTTTAATAGGAGGTCACCATTAAAGGTTCAGTATGTTTTCTCCTTTAAGGGGTGACTTGCTTTAGCTGTCTCACACTTTTTGTCTGTTCATCCTCATGCCTACACGCAGAGCAGACGGGAGTCCTGCTGGTGGTGTCCCAGAGCATGTGACAGGGGAACACTGACAGGCAGATGACTGCTGTGCAGGGTAAAAGGCACCTCACTGATTATCTGCTGGGGAAATGTGGAGCCTCAGTCACTGGAGGGAGAAGGAACCCCAGATTCTTCGGATCTTCTGGGAATGCAGAGCTGGGGAAAGGGGGAACTGTCCCCACTTTTGTGCTAGAGATAAAAAGTTCAGCAGAGCAGCCCCTGTAGGAGGGTTCAGCCAGCAGCATCGGCGAGTGTCTAGGCCCTCACCTCCCATAAAACACACCGCACAATTTCCATATCAGTTTACCTTCCTACTTATTCCTCGGTTTTGAAAATAAAACAATAGGTTTTAAGAAATCTAAGACACACACACACACACACACACACACACACACACACACTTCAAGGGTGCCAGGAAGAACAGGGTTCATGTTTTATTTCACATGGGGCATCTTTTTCTAATAAAAAGAAACAAGATGACATAGAATCAACCTTCCAAATTACAACATAATATTTTCTGTAATAAAAAATTATAAGTGTAATAAAAAATGCAAGTGTTTATGTAAATATAGACACTTTATCAAATATGCCCCATCTAATTTATATCCATAAATACTGTAACTAAGAATCAAAAGTGTCTCAGCTTTTCGGGTTCTTTTTCCTCTTAAAAAGGAAATATAAACCATTAGGATATCCAAGAGATAACAGCAACTATAGATCACAATATGTTTTTGTCTTGGCCATATAATAAGGTGAGAAAATATAGCAATTCCACGTTCCATTTTGTTGGCTGAAAGGTATTCTTGATTGAAAATAACATAAAATTTAGAATGTCTTCAGTTATAGCTAAGTAGCAGCCATGGCAAAACATACCAGGGTATTATGAAAAATTACACATGTTCTATTACCACGTTTTGCCATTTACACGACACACAGCCATCGACCAGTTCTCATTTGAGAATCAGAGATTCTCTACCAATGGTTTTAAACTCATAAATGTATTCAAAAGCACTATTGATCTAATCAATACATAAATACTTAAAGAGGAATTTCACTGCGGGTGTATGAGCGTAACTGTTCTTGTGTCTGGAGTTCGGCTGCTCCAATGCTCCAAAGCTGAACATTGTAATTTTGATCTCATTTCTCAACCCCATTTAAACACTCAGTTCCTGGAGGCCGTCTGATTGCTCATGTTATCCCCGTCCTTATCAGAGCTTTGATTAAATCTCAGCATGCCAAATGCAAGGATCTGTAGCTGACAATTTCATCTATCTGATTAGTTTAATATATCACTCTATAATTACAGATTTAATTGAAATGTCATAGGCATCTCATTATCAGCAAAAGAAATCATTCTCGAAACTACCTTCTCTAATGACACTGTCTGCCACAAAATGCCACACCTGATTTCTCCCAAGCTCAACACAGCCACCCTTTCTTCAATTCCCCACTCCTCTTGGGAAGAACCCCTGGGTCAATTGCTGAGACCCTGGCAAAGGGCGAGGCAGGAGGGAAAAGCCAGGCACAAGAGGCTGGAAGGCTGTGACTTCCCAGGAACACCAAAGCTAACTCCACTTTCCTCACCACCTCTCATGGCAGTCAGGACATATCATGGGACAAGCATACCCACTGCTATAGGTACGAGGTCACACAGAAGGTCGTGGGGGCTTCACCTCCAGGTGGCCTTCAAACCCCCAGCTGCAGAACCAACTCCTCCCTGTGTCTCCTGCCTGCTGGCCCAGCTTGCAGATTTCAGACTCACCAGCCCCCAAATTGTGCAAGTCAAATCCTTGCAAAAAGTCCCCCTCTGTTTCCCTCCCTCTTGGAGAGGTGGCAGAGCACACACACACACCCTACCAATCCCATTTCTCTGGAGAACCTCAATCAGTACAGACTTTGGCAGAAGTCTGGAAGCACCGCCACCCCATGTCCTTCCAAACCTCCGCCCAGGGCTGGTCACATCGTGTTTGACGGAGAGTAAATGAAAAGCCAGTTCACGCTTGCCGGACAGTAAAGGCAACTCACTGGCTCACGGGAAGGCAGAGCGCAGAAACTCAGAGTCAGTTTGGGTCCAGGGCTCAGTGAAGCCATGGTTGATTTTCACCTCTTCCCCTTGACCCCTGTGATGAGAACTTCATCCAGAAGCTGGTGGCCTCTCAGGATGGCAGAAGGGCTGGCAGGGCCCCCAGATAGTTCCTGCTCATTCCAAGGAAGGGAGCGCTCTGCACTCCCAGAAGCTGTCTCAGAGAAGGGAGGAAACCTCTTTCCCAGAAAACCCTTTTCCAGTTTCACAGACTTGAATCAGGTTACTTTCCACACCCACAGGCAGGATAACAGAGTGAGCTTCTCCAGCACACCCAGCTGCAAGGGGACAGGTGGTGGAGGCACTGTGGACAGACACACAGAAATCGAGATCAAAGTGCAGAGGAAAGTCAGGGAGAAAACCGGCGGTCGTCCCAGCTCACAGCCTCAAGTCCACCCTCTCCATACGTTCTTCCTTTCCCAACGGGCATCAGAGCTGGACAACCAACCGCAGCTACCTCCAGATGTCAACACTGGCAAGGACCGCCTAATGAGGGTTTGAAATTCCACATAAACATGTGTCCGTGAGGAACAGAACAGCATTACTGAAGACAAGAAGTGTGTCAGGCAGAAATGGAGCTCTGGCATGTGCTGGCATAGCGGGAACACAGCCACAGAGATGAAGGAACTGATTCATAAATCACCGCCAGCTATTTCTCTTCCTCCTCTGTTCTCAGCTTAAGAACCCACTGATAAACAAATTGCACAAGAAACCTCAATTACACCTTTTTATAGTTCATTATCATGTTAAAATGGCAACAGAATTTAGTAAACAATAGTTAGAAGAAATGGCAACATGGCATATCTCATAAATAAGGATTATGGAAAAATAATTTACTGTGTAATGAAGTTTCATTTATAGAATGTACTTCAGAAACAATAGGCGGCGACGAGCTTTGTGTGAAATCCCATTATCAGAGCATTAGGCACTTATAGCTTCATATCTGCAGTTGTTTTAACATCACTCTACTGCCATGAGCATAAAATGTGTAATGGTGTGTACCAGATAAACTACTCCGTATTTTCCTTAATATTTTAATAACTAAAATGATATGAAACTGCATTTCAGTACAAAATGCATTTTGAGCAACATTAAATCGTCAAGTATTGCAAGAATCAGTAAAACTGCGGAAATTAAAAGACAGAGGAGAGCTGCAAAGATGAGAAGTGGAGACGGGAAACATCACGAGCGTCACAGTGGAAAGTCTGTGTTTCAGAGAGAGAAGGGTGAGGAGGAGCTGGGGCTTGTAGACCACAGGTCATGAACAGTCATTAGAAAGGGACTGAGAGGGATGCAAGCTCACACCTGCGATTGTGCTGGTGGTCTGAGCCTCGCCGAGAGGAGGAGTTAGAGCAGATCGACTGGTACGAAGTTAGTCCTGAGCTGAGGGCCCTGAACACAGTCCAGGCCTTGGCTAAGACATCACAAACCAAGGAGAAATCTGCACCAGAGCACACCAATGCTTCTGGGTGAGTCAGAGCCAGACAGAGAGCACAATGGTGCATCCCATGACAAATCCCAGAGAACAGTGACAAAGAAGTGGAGAAAACTTGTCACTCCTAGGACACCAGGAGAATGGCAGCACTTCCCTTTCCTCTGGCCACCCCCTCTCTCCAAGGCCAGGGGGAAGTCTTCAGCCAAACACTCACCTCACACAAAGGAGGTAAGTTCACATGAAAACATCATCTCCGTTCCTTACCAATTTCAGTCAGGTTGACTCGTATTGGTAGACAGATTCTAACTTGTGCAAAAAGAAGACATTTCATCTGTAATTTTATGGTTTTTCCCAATGCCATACTGTCAAGGAACCACTTCAAACTAGACAGACTCATGCTGTGTAAATGGGAAGCTGAAAGTGCCTAAGATATCTGGGCTGCATGAAATTAGCCACAAAAAAAACCGTCAGAGAGAGAGTACTTACCCTAAACATATTACTGATGACATCTTTCCTTAGCAGTCAAAAGTTAGAACAAAATAAATGGCCGAAGTAAAGGTCAAAAGATTACTAGGCAAAATTTAAAATGAGAAAAAACCCTACATGAAAATAACTGTTTATGAACCAATTTGGACATTACAGGTGCTTCGATAGTAAGTCACTAAAATGTGCCCACGTGCTAATACAGAGGGTGCAAATAACGCCTGAAGAAGCAATCATTGGCCGGGCATGGTGGCCCAGGCACGGTGGCTCACACCTATAATCTTAGCACTTTGGGAGGCCGAGGCAGGCAGATCACTTGAGGTCAGGAGTTCGAGACCAGCCTGGCCAACATGAGGAAACCCAGTCTCTACTAAAAATAGAAAAATTAGCCAGGCATGGTGATATGCACCTATAATCTCAGTTGCCTGAGAGGCTGAGGCAAGAGAATCTCTCGAACCCAAGAAGCAGAGGTTGTAGTGAGCCAGGATCATATTACTGCACTCCAGCCTGGGCGACAGAGTAAGACTCCATCTCAGGAAAATAAAAAAGAAGAGGAAGCAATTAACATTGAATGTGAAAGGTACGAAGTACCCAGGGTTACATACAAGGGTTACTACTGGCTAAACAAGTATTCCTTTCAGAGTGTTAGCACACTGTTTAAAAACCTAGGGTGAGTGTCTCCTGCAAGCCTGAGGTGGGTTGGCTGGCAGGCTGCCCTGAGGTGACCCACATACCTGTGCCCCTCAGCACTACCATCTACCCTGGCCACTGCCCCTCAGCTCTACTGTTCACACTGGGCACTGCCCCTCAGCACTACCATCCACCCTGGGCACTACCCCTCAGCTCTACCATTCACACTGGGCACTGCCCCTCAGCACTACCATCCACCCTGGGCACTACCCCTCAGCACTACCATCCACCCTGGGCACTGCTCCTCAGCTCTACCGTTCACACTGGGCACTGCCCCTCAGCACTACCATCCACACTGGGCACTGCCCCTCAGCACTACCATCCACCCTGGGCACTGCCCCTCAGCACTACCATCCACCCTGGGCACTGCCCCTCAGCACTACCATCCACACTGGGCACTGCCCCTCAGCACTACCATCCACCCTGGGCACTGCCCCTCAGCACTACCATCCACACTGGGCACTGCCCCTCAGCACTACCATCCACACTGGGCACTGCCTCTCAGCACTACCATCCACACTGGGCACTGCCCCTCAGCTCTACCGTTCACACTGGGCACTGCCCCTCAGCACTACCATCCACACTGGGCACTGCCCCTCAGCACTACCATCCACCCTGGGCACTGCCCCTCAGCACTACCATCCACACTGGGCACTGCCCCTCAGCACTACCATCCACCCTGGGCACTGCCCCTCAGCACTACCATCCACCCTGGGCACTGCCCCTCAGCACTACCATCCACCCTGGGCACTACCCCTCAGCACTACCGTCCACCCTGGGCACTGCCCCTCAGCACTACCGTCCACCCTGGGCACTGCCCCTCAGCACGACCGTCCACCCTGGGCACTGCCCCTCAGCACTACCATCCACCCTGGGCACTACCCCTCAGCACTACCATCCACCCTGGGCACTGCCCCTCAGCACTACCATCCACCCTGGGCACTGCCCCTCAGCACTACCATCCACCCTGGGCACTACCCCTCAGCACTACCATCCACCCTGGGCACTGCCCCTCAGCTCTACCGTTCACACTGGGCACTACCCCTCAGCACTACCATCCACCCTGGGCACTGGCCCTCAGCTCTACCGTTCACACTGGGCACTACCCCTCAGCACTACCGTCCACCCTGGGCACTGCCCCTCAGCTCTACCGTTCACACTGGGCACTGCCCCTCAGCACTACCATCCACACTGGGCACTGCCCCTCAGCACTACCATCCACACTGGGCACTGCCCCTCAGCACTACCATCCACACTGGGCACTGCCCCTCAGCACTACCATCCACACTGGGTACTGCCCCTCAGCACTGCCATCCACCCTGGGCACTGCCCCTCAGCACAGATGTCCACCCTGGGCACTGTCCCTCAGCACAGATATCCACCCTGGGCACTGCTCCTCAGCACTACCGTCCACCCTGGGTGGGCAGCAGCACGGGCGATGGCTCTCCTCCTCACACAGGCTCTTCCCTGGGTGCTGCTCACACATCCCCTAGTCCCAGCCTCACTGGGATGACTCTTTCAATCTCTGTGGTTCCCTTAGGACAAGGAAGGAAGCCCACTGCTGGTCCTCCCTGTTCCCAGAATGCCCTTTTAAGGTGGAATGTCCTTCTGGGGGCCATTCTCTCTCCTAGGACTGAATCTGACCTTCCTGGATCTCAGCAGACCCAGGAACAGACTCCAATCATCAGAGGAAGTAAGTGCCCCATGCCACAAACTTCCGGCATCTTTCTCAGTGAAATGCACCATCACACACCTGGCATGGTGCACAGGCCCAGAGATGGATCTGAACCAAATGTCATTACACACCCCTAAGTGCACTGTCAACACACATCCCAGGGCCAGAAACCAAATATGCCAAACCCGTGTGATGCTGAATCACCCCATGACACAGAAAGCACAGGACCCATGGCCCATGACCCTGTGAGGCAGGTGCCACATCTACCACAGAACAGTCAAAACCGACACAGGTGAGCATAAAATAATCCCATTTAATCAGAAGCAAAGCCCAGACTGCACCCTAGATCATCTGCCTTGGAACTGCACGGAGTAACTGCTTAGCAGCGTAAATTGCTTAGAAAGTGGCCTCACTGCTACCTCTTTTAATCACAAGGCCCAGTTCTTATCTCCCCACAACCTCCCCCGCTTTATCTTCCCCCGGCCACTGTGATTTACTCCTCCTCATCCTCCCTTCCCTATTCCTGCATGGCAGCATCCCCATCATTTTGAAAGTAGCTTTAAGTTCAAAGGGAAAATGGGTAGCCGTAAAAAAGAGACAGTTAAGTAGCTAAGAAATTGCCTTTTGGTTATGGGAAAAGGCACAGAGACATATATTGCATCTACAGCCTCATTCCTTGGGTTTCTGTCAAGAATAAAATGAACAAGAGAAAAGAGAATATGAGAACCAGTATCTTTCTTTGCATCAGACCAGAGAAGAACTCGGAATTTAGGAAGAGAAGATGAATACTTTGTGCCACCAGCTCACAGGGAAAAATCCACACAAAGCCAGTTAAAACGCTAAATACAGAAGTGCGTTGCAGAATCCGACCTCTGCAGCAGCGGCTGAAAGTCTTTGAGTCAAGAATGATTTGAGGTTTGCGGTCCCAGGTAGGAGGTTCTGGGCATTAGATGCCCCATTCCAGGGGGAAATTACAGTGTCCATAGCCCCAACCATACAGTGCAATTATCAAGGATCTCATCTTCCCTTCCAGTCTGGCTCTTAGGGGTCCCAGTCACTTGTATCAATGATAATTTAATCCTTCTTTTATATATTGTTCTCCAATTTATATAACCTCTTCAATAAGAAGAGTTACATCATATCTTGCATTGTAATTGAGCAGGAGAGTCTGCTGTGTCACTCAACAATGGTTATGGGAAGCAAACACTGTTTAATTAATCGTGACTCCTGTGAAATGCATTGAAAAGTTCTTAGGAGAAGGGAAATGGAGCTCTGGTCCCCAAGGCGTCAGCATGGACCACAGGAGCAGTGGAGCTGAAAAGTGGGTTCTGAGTAAGCCCATTTGGGGGGGGCGCCTGTTCCGGGGGCTCCTGTTCCAGGGAAGACTGTTTCCAGTGCACCTGTCTACTTCCCCTGCAAAGCATCTGCCCCTCGTGTGTTGGTCTTGCTCCCTTTGGGGAGCCCTCCCTCTCCATATTTCCCAGGCTTTTGCCAGTTCTCCAGGTGCACACTGGATGCCCTGGCTGCAGTGACCAGTCCAGAGATGTGCATGCCACTCACAGATCCAGGAATGGCTGGCAGCATGGCTGCTGCAGAGCAATGGACAGGGGCTGCCCTGTGAAGAGAGGAGCCGCAACACCTCAGCTCCAGCCCCGTGACCCCACTGAGGCCTCAGGTCCTGCTTTCAACGACACGACCCTCAAAGTCTCTGCCTTCATAAACCAGAATGAGCTGAGTAACTGTCACTTGGGACCAAGTCAATCTGACTCATCCAGTCAGCTGCAATTCTATGCAAGTCAACTCTCGCCCAGCATCTTCTTTGAGTCTTAAGCTGATGACAGACACCCAACTTTCCATGTGGTTTCCAGTCTTGGCAAATAGCCTATGTAAAAGGAATTAGCAAAATGCATCATTCTATCTTTTTCTTCCTCAAAATGGAAGGCTAGATGGGAAACCGAGGAGGAACTAACAGACCCAGCTGAAATTCAGAATGTGGTTTCCCCTAGAAATATGCTTGTAGGTACTGACTGTGTTCCCAGTCTGGATCACTTCTAAACAAGATCAGCCACGGCAGTGGACAGGACATGAGAAACTAGCCCACGGCAGCGTACAGGACACGAGAAACCAGCCCACGGTAGCGCACAGGACACGAGAAACCAGCCCACGGCAGTGCACAGGATATGAGAAACTACCGTCTAAAATCCATCCTAGTGCAGGTCGGGTGCAACGGCTCACGCCTGTAATCCCAGCACTTTGGGAGGCCAACGCTGGCAGAGTGCTTGGGCTCAGGAGTAATTCCAGCTACTCCTCAGGGGGCTGAGAAGGGAGGATCACTTCTGCCTGGGTGGCGGAAGTTGCAGTGAGCCCAGAGCCCTCCGGTCTAGGTGACAGAAAGAGATCCTGTCTCAAAAAATAAAAACAAAAATCATAGTACAGATACTTTTAGAACGTTAGAAACTATGGGTGGTTTGGGAGTTCAAAACAAGTGACACCACGGGCATCTGAAACACAGCCGGACCGTAGGCTGGGGCCATGTGAATTTGGATATGGGACTGATTTTCAGGGAAGATCTTCAGAGAAGCAAAGAGTCTAGTGAGACATCAAAACGTGGTGGCAGCCGCTGAGGAAGCGCTGTAGGAGGAAAGCCCTGGCCCCAAAACACTCCCTCAGCAGACTCTGGGCCACTGTGATGGCGATCAGAAGGGCTTCCCTGGACCAAGAACCCGCCCAGAAGAAGTGAAGTAATTTAGGAAGGATTGTTGGTGATCAGAAGGGCTTCCCTGGACCAAGAAACTGCCCAGAAGAAGTGAAGTAATTTAGGAAGGATTGTTGGTGATCAGAAGGGCTTCCCTGGACCAAGAAACTGCCCAGAAGAAGTGAAGTAATTTAGGAAGGATTGTTGGTGATCAGAAGGCCTTCCCTGGACTACGAAACTGCTCGGAAGAAGTGAAGTAATTTAGGAAGGATTGTTGGTGATCAGAAGGCCTTCCCTGGACTAAGAAACTGCCCAGAAGAAGTGAAGTAATTTAGGAAGGATTGTTGGTGATCAGAAGGCCTTCGCTGGACTAAGAAACTGCCCAGAAGAAGTGAAGTAATTTAGGAAGGATTGTTGGTGATCAGAAGGCCTTCGCTGGACTAAGAAACTGCCCAGAAGAAGTGAAGTAATTTAGGAAGGATGGTTGGTGATCAGAAGGCCTTCCCTGGACTAAGAAACTGCCCAGAAAAAGTGAAGTAATTTAGGAAGGATTGTTGGTGATCAGAAGGCCTTCCCTGGACCAAGAACCTGCCCAGAAGAAGTGAAGTAATTTAGGAAGGATTGTTGGTGATCAGAAGGCCTTCGCTGGACTAAGAAACTGCCCAGAAGAACTGAAATATTTTAGGAAGGATTGCTGGTGATCAGAAGGGCTTCCCTGGACCAAGAACCCGCCCAGAAGAAGTGAAGTAATTTAGGAAGGATTGTTGGTGATCAGAAGGCCTTCGCTGGACTAAGAAACTGCCCAGAAGAACTGAAATATTTTAGGAAGGATTGCTGGTGATCAGAAGGGCTTCCCTGGACCAAGAACCCGCCCAGAAGAAGTGAAGTAATTTAGGAAGGATTGTTGGTGATCAGAAGGCCTTCGCTGGACTAAGAAACTGCCCAGAAGAACTGAAATATTTTAGGAAGGATTGCTGGTGATCAGAAGGGCTTCCCTGGACCAAGAACCCGCCCAGAAGAAGTGAAGTAATTTAGGAAGGATTGTTGGTGATCAGAAGGCCTTCGCTGGACTAAGAAACTGCCCAGAAGAAGTGAAATATTTTAGGAAGGATTGTTGGTGATCAGAAGGCCTTCGCTGGACTAAGAAACTGCCCAGAAGAAGTGAAGTAATTTAGGAAGGATTGTTGGTGATCAGAAGGGCTTCCCTGGACTAAGAACCTGCCCAGAAGAAGTGAAGTAATTTAGGAAGGATTGTTGGTGATCAGAAGGCCTTCGCTGGACTAAGAAACTGCCCAGAAGAAGTGAAGTAATTTAGGAAGGATTGTTGGTGATCAGAAGGGCTTCCCTGGACTAAGAACCTGCCCAGAAGAAGTGAAGTAATTTAGGAAGGATTGTTGGTGATCAGAAGGGCTTCCCTGGACTAAGAAACTGCCCAGAGGAAGTGAAGTAATTTAGGAAGGATTGTTGGCGATCAGAAGGGCTTCGCTGGACTAAGAACCTGCCCAGAAGAAGTGAAGTAATTTAGGAAGGATTGTTGGTGATCAGAAGGCCTTCGCTGGACTAAGAAACTGCCCAGAAGAAGTGAAGTAATTTAGGAAGGATTGTTGGTGATCAGAAGGGCTTCCCTGGACTAAGAAACTGCCCAGAAGAAGTGAAGTAATTTAGGAAGGATTGTTGGTGATCAGAAGGGCTTCCCTGGACTAAGAAACTGCCCAGAAGAAGTGAAGTAATTTAGGAAGGATTGTTGGTGATCAGAAGGCCTTCGCTGGACTAAGAAACTGCCCAGAAGAAGTGAAGTAATTTAGGAAGGATTGTTGGTGATCAGAAGGGCTTCCCCAGACTATAAAACCACCCAGAAGAAGTGAAGTAATTTAGGAAGGATTGTTGGTGATCAGAAGGGCTTCACTGGACCAAGAACCCACCCAGAAGAACTGAAATAATCTAGGAAGGATTTTTGGTGATCAGAAGGGCTTCCCCAGACTACAAAACCTCCCAGAAGTGAAGTAATTTAGGAAGGATATATGTTAGCAAGGTTGGAGACAGAATGAAGTCGTCCTTCTCCTAATCGCTACCACTGATAAGCTTTATGAAAACACTTCATTAGTCTGAGCATTATAAATGAGAAAAGAAAAACTCTACCTTTGTATAGAAATGGTTTGCTTGCGGGCAAACTACTCCCATCATGAATCATTCCGGTGAGTGAGTATCTGCAGCTTTTAGAAGAAGGAAGAGAATGGGAACAGTGGCTCATGCCTGTAATCCCAACACTTTGGGAGGCCAAGGTAGGCAGATCACTTGAGCCTGGGAATCCAAGACCAGCTTGGACAATGTAAGGAGACCCCATCCCTACAAAAAACAAAAAAATTAACCAAGTGTGGTGGCACACACCTGTAGTCCCAGCTACGTGCATAGTTGAGGCGTGAGGATCACTCGAGCCCAGGAGGCTGAGGCTGCAGTGAGCTGTGACTGTACCATTGCACTCCAGCCTGGATGACAGAGTGAGACTCTGTCTCAAAGAAAGAAAAAGAAAAGGAAAAGAAAAAGGAATTGATATTAATTTGTATAGGACCATCAGTGCCCTTTGTGGATGACTTAACCTCAATCAAAATGAAAAGATTGTTTAAAAGTTTCAAATATCTTGGGGGAAAGCAGAGAAAATAATGAGCTTTGATTCTTCAAATTTCCTTATGTTAGAATTTTCCTGGCAAAGTACAGGCAGCTTAGCCAGTGATCATTTCTTCAAATGAGCACACATTGTGAATTAGAGAACACAGAGCCAGCCACAGCATGTCAGCCATGTGCCTCGTCACCTGATGGCACATGGAGACAGCAGCGATGCCAGAGGATCGGCCACCCCGATCTCCCTGAAACAGGGAGACTTACCTGATGTAGCAGCAGCTCCCACCACTACCACAGGCAGGAGGGCCAGGATGTGTGCGGACTCTAAACGCAGAGACTGTCGCTGCCTGCCTCTCTTTGAACTTACATAAGAGTCTAAGCACCAGATCCATAACATCTGAGAAGATACAGAGGAAAACACTCTCCTTAAAAACCCCAGAATCATTGGACTAAAATAGACTTCAAGGAAAAATCTAGAATAGCTCTGACTCCAGGGAGCATAATAATCTATTATTAAACAAATATATAATTCTCCTCTGGTTTTTAAGATCTCTACAGTAAGAATTCTATAAGGCCGTGTATAAGATATCCCGGTGCTTAATCACCTACAACAGAGAGACCTTTTCCTGTTTTGAACCAACATCACTCTTGCACAATTTAAATCCAAAATCCACACTCCCCACCAACCCAGCAAGAAGACAGCAGCTTAAAATTCACAATGGAGCTATGGTTAAATGTATTTCAGGAACATATCTTTCTATCCATAATCTGACTCCAAATTTCTTTTGAAAGCCCTAAGTGCATGAATTATATTTCCTTCCTGGTGTTAGCAAAATGTTAATTTCTCATCAACAGTGCCGTGCAAACATAATGTACTCATTCATTATGCTCAGAATGTTAGCATAAGTATCACAAAACAGGAATATAAAATTCAAAATACAGAATGTTTCTCTGGCTACAACAGAAAAATATCCCATTGACCCAGCCATGCCTACTAACCATGGAAGGCCAGTGGACTGAGCAGCACTGGTTCTAACTGTATCTTGTGATTCGAGTTTTATAAAAGAATGAACTCACAACTAACTGAAAGGCAGAGTTCTGGGCATGTAGATGTGTGATCTGTCTCTGGTGGGCACCTCACTGGTAACGTCACGGGCAGCTCCTACTGGGACTCGTCTCCAAGCTCTCCTGGGCCCCCATTTTCCCATGGATAGGAGCAGCTGAGTGGAGGTGGCCTCAAGGAACCGCTTCCCTCTCGATCAATAAATGTTAAAAAAACGACGAAATATACAGCTGTCAATGTAATTTGTAAAGGGTTTACAGCCTATACAGGAAGGACTAAACCACAAGTAAAAGTAACTATGATAGCCGGGTGCGGTGGCTCAAACCTGTAATCCCAGCACTTTGGGAGGCCGAGGCAGGTGGATCACGAGGTCAAGAGATCGAGACCATCCTGGTCAACATGGTGAAACCCTGTCTCTACTAAAAATACAAAAAATTAGCTGGGCACGGTGGCGCGTGCCTGTAATCCCAGCTACTCAGGAGGCTGAGGCAGGAGAATTGCCTGAACCCAGGAGGCGGAGGTTGCCGTGAGCTGAGATCACACCATTGCACGCCAGCCTGGGTAACAAGAGCGAAACTCCGTCTCGAAAAAAAAGTAACTATGATATAAGGAACACACTATAATTCTAAGAAGGAAGGCAGAGATAAAATCAGGTGTGCGCTCTAGGCTTGGAGAAGCAGTTCCACACTGGAGAAACACGCAGAGGTTTGTGGGGAGGAAGTGGCACCAAGCTGACCCTGATGGGGCCTGAGGATAAACCCAGGAGCATCATAAGAACCAGAGGCATGTGCAGGGGCAGGTGATTAGGTATCAGGTGTGTCTAGAAGCAGGTGATTATATCTGCCTGCAGCATGTGGCCTGAAATGAGCCAGAAACAGTGGGAAGAGAGGCTGGATGTGGCCATAAGCACATAGATGCCTGGTGGCAGCCTCAGGCCTCACTTCCGGGGCCATCCTGAGCAGTGACAGGCAGATCCAAGCTGCACTCCGCAGTGAATGGAGGCCCTGTGTAGCTCAGAACACATGGACCACAGCAGAATAGCAAAGGCCTGATGTAGGGAGAACGGACAGCAAAGAAGAGGAGGTGCAGGTTTGAGAGGAGGTGAGGGCCAGGCCAGTGTCCAAGGGGACTCGAATGCGAGAGGAAATGCTCAGCGAGCTGCCAGATGGGCAGAAGGGGCGGCGTTGGTAAGATCAATCTCCAGCACTCACCACGCACCTGCTGGGCGTCCAGGTGCTGGGGTGGGAAGCCCACGGCCACCCCCAGCCAAGGGGTCCTGTGCTGCTGTCCACCCCAGTCAGTCGCACAGCTCAGTGCACACCCCCTGCACTGCCCCCAAGTCTAGATGCACAAATGCACCCCAGCCACAAAGCCAGGAGCCGTGGGAGCCATGGAGCCCAGAAGCCACCACCAGCATCCAAGCCCATCATGGGGGCTTTTTCCTGGGTCTCCCTGCGGCCTCTTCTCTCCTTACTCAAACCCTAGAAAGGATTTAAGGTCCCAACAAATGCCTGCCATTTCCGTAATCATTCTCTACCTCTTTTGACCCCACTCACCTTTCCTTTATTTGGAGTGTGTATAAAATGACACCCCCAACCCTGGACACAGCACCATCCACATCGCTCAGAGTCTGCTCACTGCCACAAACAAGTTCGTCCCCATTCACTTTCTTAGAGGGGCCTCCCCAGCCCCCAGGGGTGAAAATGGGTGCTTGGGAACTGAAGATGGGTGCTTGGGTCTGAGATGTTATCCTGGTGTGTGACCGTCCAAGAGCCCAGCCTGTAAAAAGAAGGAGCCTGTCCCTGCAAGTAAAATTCCATTTTTACTTGGAATGGGCAGTGATCGGTGGGGAAACCTGTCTAAAAGACCCCACAGAGGGCTAGACACAACCGCTCAGGGACTGCAGGTTATGACCGTGGCTGGGTCCCACCCGCCATGAAGCCTCTGTGGGCCTGGTGCAGAGCTGGATGCTTGGTCAGGACTGAAGGGGCCAATCTGGGACTTCAGCTACCACCCCCCAGCAAGCGGAAAAGCAGCAGCAAGAACAACACGACCCCAGTGCGGGGCCCGCCAAGGCCACCCCAGGCAGAGGTGCTGGCCAGGGCTCAGAGCACTGACTTCAACCAGGAGACCTGGGCTGAACAAGGGAAGCTGTGGGCTGAGAACGGGACCCAGGAGGAATGCCGACTGTTCCCCAGGCCGTGAGGGCGGAGGGCCCACTGCTCACCTGTGGTCTCTTAGTACACTGTGATGGTGAGCTGGACTGAAGACCCTGGGGCCAGCGTGTTTTCTGAGCAGGCAGCTCTGGTGTGAAAGGCATGGCCGCCTGGCGGTGAGCAAGGGCAGTGAGGAGTCCCCAGGCAGGGACCATCGGTGCAAACTCCCAGGACACAACTGGCCTATTGTGAACGTTATTTTTAATCAAAATTAGCTGAAAGTCACATTGCTGGAGAGTGAAAGGCAGGGTGGGCTAGGGACAGCCACTCATCATGAGAAAACTGCTATGCAGGAGAAGCAGGTGTTTACAACCCATCCCAGAGGCCCCACCGTCCAGCAGCCCCGCAGTCCGCCAGACACACAGATGCTCAGGGAAGACCGAGGGCCCAGGTGGAACCAGGCAGCACAGCCTTTCAGCATTCCATGATCTCCCCACTCACTTTCCTTAACTTCATGAACACACACTCTCTAAAAGTACGTATGATCCATCCTAGCGAAGGCAACACTTCCAGCCTGAACACTTGAGCATAAGAGTGGGACCCTCAGGGCCTTATGCAAACCTGACCTTCCTCCATCTCTCTTTACCCCGGAGGTTCCCTGCACCTGAGACCAGGACCCTAAGGTCCACCACTGCACTCCTCGGAGTATCTCCTCACGGAGACGCTCTCTTATTTCCTTAAACTGCTTCATTAATCCAACAAAGGTGTACGGATAATAATTATCGCTTTGCGGCTGCTTGCCATTGTGCGTATTAACAAGCGAAGGTGTGCCCAGCACTCGTGACATGACAGGAATATGCTCAGGAGTGCTGGCTTCAGCCTAATCAGCCTATCGTGTGGCGGGATCTGTGAACATGCGTGCAGTAAGTGAAGACCATGGATCTGGAGAGAGGTTAGTATCAACAGGATTCATGAGAGCCATAAATCCCGCACCAGCCTTTTAAAGCCTATCGGCCCGTGGACAGGTAGCAGGTGGATGGGGACTCAGGAAGGGCAGGAGCACAACGACCAGGTCATGGAGAGAAGCAGCATTTGGGGGGCGAGGATGCAGCATAGCCAGGGGGTTGGAGGGAAAGCACAGACTCAACCTCAGAAAGTGGGGGCTGACAATGGCAGCCTCTTCTCAGCAAATGTCACAGCCTTACCTGCACAACCTCACTCTCAGAAAACAGATGTGCACACACACACACATGCACACACATATGCATATATGCACATACGCCATACATGGACATATACATACATGCACACAAATGCACGTGCACATGCACATGTATGCATGCACACACACCCAAGCACACAGGCACATACACATGCACAGACACATGCACACACAGCCATGTACACAGACACACATGCACACACATTTACACACATGTATGCACACACACATGCAGGTGTACACGGTTCTCCATTGGGATGTGAATGCAGGCATCTCATCATGTCGATCTCAACTCTCAGGGCAGCAGGACACAGGCCCCGACCCAGCTGCACATTAAGTCTTCATGCCCAGCAGACAGAGGATGCTCCACCGTGATAGCCAGGGCTGGGCCCCTGGTGTTGGTGACATGGTTGTGTACAATCCTTTAAACTCATTGTGCAAACAGCCCACATCTAGCTGATTCCTCTTCACAGGCAACACCAAACATCACAGAACTAGGCCTCTGTGTTTGCTCTCTGATCTTTAAAGAAAACACAATGTCTGAACATCTTTAAAACCCTCTTGAACCACCCAGGAATGCTGACGATTCTGCCCCACAAGGTCCTCACACAGGCCTGGAGCCCAGCAGGGCCCACAGCCCAGACACAGCATCGCTACTTCCTCAGGAGCTCCACTTGGCACATGGCATAGACCAGAGGAGAGTCAGCAGACACCCAGACCGGCGGGCGTGGTGTTCTTCAGAACGTGGGCCTAGGCTGAAAGTTTTACAAGGACATCCAGAGACATGGTTTTCTCCCCGTGCTGCTTCTGCATGGCCATGACCACAGCTTCCATTAAAGGGTTAGAAATGCTGATCCAATCACTGCAATTATAGCATCAATTCATGAGGCATAAGCCCTTTCCATAGTTCACAGTGAGGGGACGGGTGCTGTGGCTCTCGCCTATCATCCCAGCAATCTGAGCGCCCAAGCTGGGGAGATCACCTGAGTCCAGGAGCTCGCAACCAGCCTGGGTAACATAGCAAGATCCCAATTCCTCAAAGAAATTAAAAATTAGCTGAGGTGGGAGGGTGACTTGGGCCCAGGAGCTTGAGGCTGCAGTGAGCCATGCTTGTACCACTGCACTCCAGCCTGAGTGACAGAGATCCTGTCTTAAAAAACAAAAACAAAAAAACCTAAAGTGAGCTACAGTTGATATCAGCTGTTTGATGGGCATCATTTGCAAAACGCATTTTTGCAGAATATGCGCTGTCATAATGTGGACTGTGTTAGGTACACAGAGCAAGCCTGAAACAAAATGCGAAGTAAGCTGAATTTGCCAACTTCCGCCCTCTTTTTCAACTCCCAGCAGAGCATACGTCAGATGCGTCTAATTCTCGGGTGCGGCCACCTCCCACCCAGACACCCAGGATCCTGCTGCTCCTAATTATTCAACCTCCTCCCACCACACTCCCTCCTCTGCCCACAAGACAAGCACCACTGTGAACAGAGCCTCTGCACACTGAAACCGTAAGTACCTGTGCAGAAGCACTCAGAACACTGAGCCATGGGGTGCTGACTAGGGAAGGGCCCAGGAAAGAAGCCCAGGCTGAGCTGAAACCCTGAGAGAAGGCCTGCGGGTCAGCCTCCCAAAGACAGTCGGATTCTTAGGGAGAAAACCAGCTTCATCCAAAAGAAGGCACAGCTAGTGTGAGCACGCGGAGTGAGAGGCAGTGAGGGAGGGCACGAGACCGCCAGAGTCTCTTAATCCCAACACGTGTCACATTATCTCCAGCAACTTGAAATCCAAGTGCAGGACATGCACACACACAAAAAAACACTCCAAGATTCTAAGGAAAACATCAAGTGGGAAGGCTCTCAACAAGCATTTACTTTCAGTGCCACTGGAAGCAGGCACCGGTCACCTGGCCATTGCTGGGGCACCGGGCTGCAGGTCCTGAGCACCACAGGGGATGGGAAGGCCAGGACAGAGAACCAGCCCCTTTGGAGGGTCTTTCAGCTCACAGATGAGAGACTGACACAAACGACCTGGTGAGGATGTGACGGAGGCCTCTGGAACAGTTAAAATACAAAACACTGGCTGGGCACAGTGGCTCACACCTGTAATCCCAGCACTTGGGAAGGCCAAGGCAGGCAGATCACCTGAGGTCAAGAGTTCAAGATCAGCCTGACCAACATGGTGAAACCCAATCTCTACCAAAAATATAAAAATTAGCCAGGTGTGGTGG
Organism: Callithrix jacchus; assembly: GCF_049354715.1. Classification (NCBI taxonomy): domain Eukaryota; kingdom Metazoa; phylum Chordata; class Mammalia; order Primates; family Cebidae; genus Callithrix; species Callithrix jacchus. Next base: position 3,742,628 of record NC_133514.1, on the reverse strand, counting down.
TTGGCACTCGTGATCCCAGCTACTCAGGAGACTGAGGCGAGAGAATTGTTTGAACCTGGGAGGAGGATATTGCACTGAGCCGAGATTGCACCACTGCACTCCAGCCTGGGCAACAAGAGGAAGACTCCATCTCAAAAAAAATAAGTAAAATAAAATAAAATACAAAAGATTGACACCAGCAAGTGCTGATGAGGACCCAGAACACCAGGAGCTGTCAGCCCTTGCTGGTGGGTATATGCGGCAGTGCATCCAGCACTGAGGACTGTGCCAAGTTCTCCAAAAGGTATAACGTCTCACATCTACATCTATGGCCAGCACTTCCTCTCCTAGCATTTACCCAAGAGAAATGAAAACATGTCTACGGAAACACTTGAACAGAAATATTCGCAGCAGCCTCATTTACAACGGCCTCAAATTCATAACAGCCAGGAGTCCATCCAGAGAACGGAAAGGGAAATTGTGGTACATTCTTAACCAGGAGATTGATCAACAACAGGATAGAAATTTCCAATAGGCAGCAATGTGGCTAAATCTCAAAAACATTACGCTGAGTGAAATAAGCAAACAAAAAAATACATGCTGTATGAACCCATTTTTTAAGAATAGGAAAAATATTCTACAGAGATATAAGAGAAAGTGACAGCCCCTGGGGACTGTGGGTGGAAGATCTTCCAGGAAGGGGCACAGAGGACTTCTAGAGGTGATGGGACATCTTCTTCTTGGGTGGTGCCTACAGGGTCATGTTCAATTGCCAAAACTCATGGACTCACTTAATAGCTTTCATTTTATTGCATAAAAATTATTCCTTAATAAAAGTTTAAAAAACAAGAAAGTCATATTGGATCTTCCAATGGAAACACATTTTAAGTACAATACACTATCTGCAACCAGGGTTAAAGTTTGGGAGTTGTAAAAGGCTTCCAGTTTCATCCTATGCAAAGTGACCCTTGACTTGTGTTTTGAAAGATAGGTAGCTGAGTGTTTGCTGAGAAAAAAGGATTGGTTTAGGAGGGCAGCAGTAAAGGAAAGGAAGATGGTCCCAGGAGGCTGAAACGCGGGGGAGTAGCTGCAGGAAACAAAGCCGAGAAGCTGGTCACAGGTTAAAACCACATGGCCACAGGAACTGCCATGACGATGATGGCCTTGGTTCTGTAAACAGAAATAACAGAGGTGTTGGAAATCAAAAATACGTCCATCATGATGAAGCAGAAAACAGCCTGGGCACGCAGGAGAACATGGAAGAGGAAGTCTGTGTGCTGTGGACCCCATCAGGGAAATCCATAAGGAAACTGCACAAAATGCAAAAATTAGACAAACACACAAGTCAGGAAATGTGAATAACAAATCCAGGAAGTCTCGAGTCCCATCTGATAAGTTTCAGAAGAGACAGAGTAAAAGAAAGAAATAATAGAAGAAAAATTCCCAAAACTGAAGGAACAGAAGCCACTGGATCTTGAAAGAGCCACGAAGACCCAGCAGTGTGGAGGGAAGAGAGCCAAGCAAACCAGCCCGGACAGTGGCAGTCCTAGGTGAGCACAGCTCTGAAATCCCCCGATGAAATGGATAAAATCACCAGGGCGAGGAGGGAGGAAAGAGATTTATCTACAAAGAAACACAATGGACTAGAATTAGACTTCCATTAACCACACTGACTGATAGGAGGCAGTGGTTTTAAAGAAAAATCATATTGAATTGAGATTCCAATGCTCAGTAAAATTAGATTTTATGTGGGAATAAACATATTTTTAGACATCCAAGGATTCTAAGAGCTTTCCCGCCCACAGATGTGAACAAAGAGACTCTCTAGAAGACAGACATCAGCCAAATGAAAAGTGAATAAAAATTAACAAGAAAGACATGGAGAAGAGCCAGCAGAAAGAGAAAGGAGGGAGGATAGTAAAATACAGCTAAGGGGAACCACTGCTGGTGCATAACACAGCTAACTAATAATCATCTGAAAGTAAAGCTCACATCCTCTCAGACAGGAACAGCGGGGGAGGACAGCATGATAAACTCCTTGTTGTTAAACAGATAGAAAAGTGCAAGCTGTGTAGGATGTAAAAACACACCCCACCCCATAAACAAAAACCCAAATCTTCAATAAATATAAGCAAGTAGAATCCAACACTAGTAACATAAAACAAAACTACACAATGAAAAGATGGTTCCACATTAAACCAGTTATTATTTCATTCAAAACTTACAACAGGGGGGGAATTCCTGTCAGACAGATACCAAATAAGCATGCGATAAAATCCAAGACCGTTCCTAATTTTATAAATAACTCTCTAACTAAGATGAACCCATTTTTATCCTGACACAGATACACAAGCAATGTTGGTATTTTGCTGCATTTTCTAAGTCAATGAACCATCTACTCCACATTCCTGTCAACTACGATTAAGGGGAAACTTGGTTAATTTGATAAAAGGTAATTCACCTTAACTCTGTCAAATATTCACACTATGATGAAACATTAGAATAGTTTTCATTACAGTGAAACATAAAAAGACACCCAGGATTAATTTTAGTATTGAGCACTGTGCTGTAAGTCCTAAAATGTGAAATAAGGCAAAAAAAAATAGAAATATAAATGTTAGGAAGGGAAAGATAAGATTAACACTTACTCATAATTTATCCACTTAGGAAATCCTGAGGTGTCCGTTGACAACCAATTAGAAATCCTTCAATACGAAAATTAATACAATGCCACATTTAAAAAGTAGGCAAAGAATATGAAAAGGTGATTTATGAAATAGCTGGTGATTACATAAATATTAATATCTAATAAAATTATGTAAGCTTGTTCAGCCTCTCTAGAAATCTTAGAATTTAATTAAAGCCATATTAAAATCATTCTTCATCAAAATAGAAAGTATAAAAGCTTGACAAAATTCACATTGGTAAATGCAGTGTCTATCAACATCATACATGTACATCCAGGGACTCAGTGAATCCAACTACTTGCTTAACGAAGTGACAGATACACTGTGATTATGTAACAAACATTCCCATTCTTAGCAAACACGCACGTAGGTAAACTCCAACGGGGCCTGCAACTTACTCTCGTATGGCTCAGCAAACAGTGAGCATGTGTGTGGAGAGGGAACAGGAGAGTGAGCACATGTGCGCTCCAGCCATGAGAAAACAGGCAAAACCCCAGCAACAAGTGAGTAAGGCAGAGGCCTAACAGGTTCTCTCTGCTATGCTTCTCTTGAAGTCTTTCTGAAGTTTGAAATTACTCCCAATAAAAAAGGTTTCATAAAGGAATTTTACAAATACTTTAATTAATTTTATCTATACATCAAAACAAAGATTTGACATCTTAATTTAGCACACTGCATATCATGATTATTTATGTTAGGAATTTAAATGTGGCCATTTAATTATTCATATTATACAATAATCTTTTTAATACAAATCTATTGAGATGACAGAGTCTTATATACAGTTACAGATGGGGAGGATAGGAATTTAAAGGGTGAAAAGAAATTCAACACTCAACCCTAAATATCTATAATATTTTTTAAATCTTTTAAAAACATATCCTTGTTGAAATTTTTCTCCTGATAACACTGGAGCAGAAAGGAGGGAAGATAAGAACCCGGAACAGCCCGGGCTTCTCTGTGGAGGAAGCCACTAGCAGTCACACAATTCCCAGAAATGGGAGGTGAGGTTCATTCACCCAGAAAACATGGCAGAACCCCACAGTAATGAAATCTCTGTGGCACGATTAGGGCTGATTATTAATTTCTTTCTTTTTTTCTAAAACCTTCCAAACTTCCTGCAGTATGCTTAAATTATTTTTTATATTGGGTGAAAAATTAAGCAAATAAGAAAACAACTACAAATCCAATTTTCACAATGACAAAAAAAATGATTCAAAAATGCATGTCAGTGGTGCCAAGGCTCATGCCTGTAATCCCTGCAATTTGGGAGGCCAAGGCAGGCAGATCATTTGAGGTCAAAAGTTCCAGACCACCCTGGGCAACATGGTGAAACCTCATCTCTACAAAAAATATACATAAAGATTAGTCAGGTATGATGGTGTGCACCTGTAGTCCCAGCTACTCAGGAGACTGAGGCAGGAGGATCACTTGAACTCAGGAGTTTGAGGCTGCAGTGAGCTATGATGACACCACTGTACTCCACCCTGGGCACCAGAGAGAAACCCTGTCTCAAAAACATCTAAAAAAGAAAAAAAAACCTTTTCAAATGAGGGCTAAAAATGAGAAACAGCTGATGGGTTTTTCTCCCCAAAAATGAAAGAGAGAAACCAGAAAATGAAATACAAAGTTCCTGTCAGCGTAGAACAAATATTATTAAATATTATTTTGCTGAAATACAAAGTCCGTTCAGATTTTACCCCGAGACCAGAAAATATCTACCAGCTAAGGTGACGACTCACAGCTAACTTCCAGTTCCACTCCCCATGCTGGTCACGCTACATTCTGATCTCCATGCTAGGCATTTATAAAGTATTTTCCAGAGATGAAAACCACATCGAAGTACGAAAAATACATTTCCTGACACTCGTGGGCCAGAAAACAGAAACAAACTCGGGATACGTAGACTCAACAAGTAACTTTTCATTTCCGTCATATCATCTCCAAGCATCACTTACAGCTTCGTCTGTCTCTGCGCCCTGCACAGCCCAAGCAAACCCTTCTATTATTTCCCTTGAAATACATGGTGCTTTCCCGGCCTCTACAACACCCCCTGCCTTGAGCCTCCTTTTCCCCTTCTCTGTCCGTGTCAAAATCCTCCTCATTCTCCAAGGCTCTGATTTGATCCGAATTCCTTCTCCCCTGTGAGCTTCTAAGGTGGCCTTCTTCAAATTCCTACTTTCTCCACTTGCTGTGGCTCTGGGGAGTGTAGAACAAGGAGCCAGGATGTATTTCACACACACACTGCACTGACGCCATCCGTCCCGTGACTGGATTATCACTGCAGTCCTGGGTGGCGACATCATCTCTCCACTTTCCACAGGACCAGACAGAGCTCAGGGACCTTAAGCACAGTGGGTCAGGGGTGCAGCTAAGATTCCGACTTCACAGATTCGTGTCTCCAGCCACTGTGATCATGACACAGGGCAGTACCGCTCGTCCAGGTCCACACTCACCTGAGAGAGAGAAACAATCGTCTTGCACAGGCCAGCTCTCTCAACTGCACTGCTGGCTTTGCCAAGCTGGACCTATGTTTGATTCAACTTTGGGTACAGCAGACGCCCTCCAAAGGACTGGAACGCATTGGACCTATAGCATCTGCCGACAGACAGTGTGATACCTTCCGCTTTGGGGGCTATCTAGAATATATACTAGTATGCTACCCAAAAAAAATAGAAATCATCTAACTGAAAATTTAAGTGTCCACCATCTAGAGTCAGTTTTCTGCAAAAGACAAGTGGGCTGGGCGCGGTAACTCATGCCTGTAATCCCAGCACTTTGGGAGGCTGAGGCTGGTGGATCACGATGTCAAGAGATCAAGATCATCCCAGTCAACATGGTGAAACCCCGTCTCTACTAAAAATACAAAAAATTAGCCGGGCATGGTGGTGCGTGCCTGTAATCCCAGCTACTCAGGAGGCTGAGGCAGGAGAATTGCCTGAACCCAGGAGGCGGAGGTTGCGGTGAGCCGAGATCGCGCCATTGCACTCCAGCCTGGGTGACAAGAGCGAAACTCCGTCTCAAAAAAAAAAAAAAAAGACAAGTGATATGGTCTGGCTCTGCATCCCCACCCAAATCTCACTCTAATTGTGATCCCCAGTGTGGAGGAGAGGCCTGGTGGGAGGTGACTGGATCATGTGGGCAGATTGCCCCCCGGCTGTTCTTGTGACAGTGAGTGAGTTCTCACAAGGTCTGACTGTTTAAAAGTGTGTAGCACCTCCCCACCCACCCTCTTCCTCCTGCTCCAGCCAAGCAGGAGGTGCCTGCTCCCCCTGCACCTTCCGCAGTGACTACAAGTTTCCTGAGGCCTTTCAGCCATGCTTCCTGTACCGCCTGAGAAACTGTGAGTCAATTAAACCTATTTCCTTCATAAATGACCCAGTTTCACATATTTCTTCATAGCAGTGGTGTAAGAATAGGGTAATACAACGTAGTAAAGAGAACGAAAAGACGAGCTTCAGAAAGGCAGAAAATATTTGCAAATCAAACATCTGACTGTGTTTTGTGTCCAAAGTCGATAGAGAACTCTCAAAACTCAACAGGAAGAAAAACGTTTTTTCAAATGGGCAAAACGTTGAACAGTCACTTCCCCACAGAAGAGTGGTGGGTGGCAAATAGGGGTCCTGCTGGGTTGGTGTCAATGCTTGTGAGGACACAGGGACCATCTGTGCTTCCCACCTGAGGCCAAAGGCATCTCATCAGGAAAACGCTGCATCACCCGCAGTGAAAGCATCACAAAAACCGACAGGAAAAAGTCACAAAGACAAATTAACCTTTCCATAAAGTGGAACACAACCCACACTCTCAGTATTAGTCCACTTCTTAAAAGAAGTCTGATTAAAACACTGCCTCCCCGGAAGGAGGGCTGAACAGCACTGGCTTCTTCTCGCAAAATCAAACTTCACTTTTTTCCAAGCTGAGATATTTTGCCCTAAGAAAGAAGGTTTATTTTATCAAAGGTGTGGGTTATTTGTAAACGGCTACTATCTCATCCAAGGATAAAATATAATCACAAGCTCCATGGATACTACTTGGAATGGTGGGAAACTTGCAAGGGAAGTCTCTGAAGGCTTAGGCAGCTACTGACCAGACCACATGGACACGGATGCCAAGGCCCCAACCAGTCCACGTGGACACGGATGCCACGGCCCCAACCAGTCCACATGGACACGGATGCCAAGGCTGCCACCAGTCCACGTGGACTCTGAATGCCACGGCCCCAACCAGTCCACGTGGACTCTGAACGCCACGGCCTCTAACAGACCAGGTAGACTCTGAACTCTGAGCCCTCGACCAGACCATGTGGACACAGACACCAAGGCCTCAACCAGACCACAGGGACACAGATGCCAAGGCTAAGATCAGACCATGTGGACACAGACCCCAAGGTCTTGACCAGACCACATGGACTCTGAACACTGAGCCCTCAACCAGACTATGTGAACACATGCTGAGGCCTCAACCAGACCACATGGACACAGACACCAAGGCCTCACCAGACCACATGGACACAGACGCCAAGGCCTCACCAGACCACATGGACACAGATGCCAAAGCCTCACCAGGCCATGTGGACACAGATGCTGAGGCCTCACCAGGCCATGTGGACATGGATACCAAAGCCTCACCAGACCATGTGGACACAGATGCTGAGGCCTCACCAGGCCATGTGGACATGGATGCCAAAGCCTCACCAGACAACGTGGACACAGATGCCAAGGCCTCAAGCAGACCACATGGACACGGATGCTGAGGCCTCACCAGGCCATGTGGACATGGATGCCAAGGCCTCAACCAGATCACGTGGACACAGATGCTGAGGCCTTACCAGGCCATGTGGACAGGGATGCCAAGGTCTCAACCAGACCACATGGACACAGATGCCAAGGCCTTACCAGACCACGTGGACACAGATGCTGAGGCCTCACCAGACCATGTGAACATGGACACCAAGGTCTCACCAGACCATGTGGACACTGATGCCAAGGCCTTGAACAGACTACATGGACACCGGTACCAAGTCCTCAACCAGACCACATGGACACAGATGCCAAATCCTCGGCCACACTACGTGAATTCTGAATGCTGAGGCCTCAACCAGACCACGTGGACACAGATGCTGAGGTCTTGACTAGACCACATGGACACAGAATGCTGACATCTTGACCAGACGGCATCGGCATGGATGCCAATGCCCAGGAATAGCTATTTGGCTACAGAATAACCACAGAAAGCTATGTGAGAAAATACAGGATCAGATTCACAAGTCGGGGGAGATGTACCAGCTTCATCCTTCACCCGTCTTCTACCTTACTTCCTCACCAAACAGCATGCTTGTCATGACACAGGATCTCATAGAGGAGGGGGAGACCCGGCAGAGATGCCGTGGGAGGCAGCCGGTATCATCGCTGTGCTTCTGCAGGGGCGGGCAGACCCTGTGTACACTGTGCTGCTGTCCCACTGAATCCTGAGCCATGGAGCATGCTGGCTTGGAGTGGACAGGGATGCCAGAGCTGGAATGCCACCATAAGAAAGCAAGGTGGTTTTAATTAATGTGGTGAAAAGCAGACAGAGTCCCAGCCTCCCATCACCCCATCCCTCAGTTCACAGCAGCCCCAGGTGCTGAGGGAGCTCAAACCCAGGCCTCAAGACCCACCAGCACCACCAGCATCAGGGCACCGAGCAAATACACTCCAGGAAGATTAACTTTCGTGTGTGATCATTCTGACGTAGGCTGAGACAGTCCCCAGGGTGATCTGGGATGCAGAGAACGCCATCTGGCAAGGGCCCTGGAGCGAGGCGAGGTGAGGGGATGGAAGTCACAGGCTGGTGGGACATAGGTCAGAGGTGGGAGGACAGAGGTCAGAGGTGGAGGGACAGATGTTGCAGGCTGGTGGGACCCGACTCTGGGCACTCCCAGCTTCCACCCAACCCCGCTGACCTCACGAAGTGGGGCAGCTGGTGAAGAGACACAGCAGCATGGGCCAACGCCCCCTGCACATCATGAGTGGTCCATGAATGACTGCATCGTGGGACCACTCTTCCTTCAAAACAAGCACAGATGTGGAGAGGATGTTCTCTTTGGAGAAGGGGAGGGAAATAAGTTAGAAGACATTTTTTAGAGGCCACCCTTCCTCAGTTTGCAACAAGCATGGCCAACCAGGTGTGTAGGATTGGTCCTGGTGAAGGCGGACAGTGTAGGATTGGTCCCGGTGAAGGAGGACGGGAAGGAGAGTCCTCAGCATCACAGAACGTTAGGATCACCTGCGACAGGAAACATGAGACCGGACCCCTCAGGCTCTGCAGTTACTAATATCAGGACACAGGCGATGTAGAAAGAAAAGACACACGGGACTCTTCAAAGGAAGGAGCAGCTGGGGCTGGAGAAGATTCATCAGGTGGGATGAACCAGAGAAGGGCAGGGAGCTTTGCTAAGTGAAGGAAAATCAATTAAAGGGTCATCAGTTTACCTAGAATAATATTCCAAGTTCTGTGGCTTCTTTAATAACCAAAAAAAAAAAAAAAAAAATCAAGAAGAAAGAAAAGCCAAAAGAAAAGGGAAGAGAAAGCTCTTGTTCCTGGTTAGAATCTCACGGAGACCAAAGTGCCGTCTGCCCTCACCCAGAAGAGGTCAAAGGGCAGACGTGTTTCGAAGCATCTCATCTTCGAGGTTTTAGGTGAGCTCAAGGCTCTTTCAAATCAGCAGGTAACCCCTCCAAGAAGCCTCCTTCACAGGCCTCAATGAGACGCTGCTAAAAAAGAGAAAGACACAGTTCTAGATGCTTCAAGCTCATGCCATTTGTAAGAGTTTAAATGGTGCAGTCACCACTTGCAGGAAACAAACAGGGAAACTCTCCCTTCTCAGCCGCCCAACCCCTCCCAGGCAGCAGCGAGGCTCCTCCCTGGAGGTGTCTGCAGGCACCGTTGAGGCAGTGCCAATGTCTCCCAAGGGGCCGCTGGTTCCTGGGTCTCTGGGGGAAGCGTGCGTGGTGCGCTTATTCGGGGAAGGGCCGCTCACCTCTCTGTGGCCACTCAGTGCCTTTGTGTACAGCAAGGCTGCCTGACACTCTTTACACATATGTGGGGGTGGGAAGGAAATGCTTTCAGAACTTGCTGCCATTTCTATGACCTCTGCTGGCCCTTCCCTCTAGGGCATTCTTTTTTTTTTTTTTTTTCTTTTTCTTAGAAAGTCATTTATTTAGGGAGATAAACAGGAGAAGGAGAGAGAAACAGCTAACTCTTACACTGAGTGAGAGAATCCACAAAGACGGAATCCAGGAGAGGAAAGCAGCTTCCACACTGAGTGGAAGGGACTAGAGAGAGATGGAGTTTAGGAGGGGAAGACAGGCTTCCACGAGAGAGTGTGGAAGGAGACTCCAGAGGGGAAATCCAGGGCAGAGAAAACAGCTTCCACAAAGGGAGCATTCATGGAAGGGACCCAAACATGGAGTTCACCCTCTAGGGCATTCTTTAGAGAACTGATTAAAACAGTGGCTGCCCCTGGAAGATGCAGGCATGAGAAGCACCACACCAGTGACTCAGCCCTGAGAAGTGGGAGCCCAGACTGTGGCTCCTGGTGACCCCGGGAGCCAGCTCCATGGACCAACTGCACCCCTCTCTAGAGGCTTCCAGAGGCACCCCACACCCCACTGGGCCCCATGAGCCACTGAGGAAACTGATGAGCGCAGGCAGAGACTGAAGAGGCCTGCCAGGATGGCAGGACGCCTGCCAGGATGGCTCTTCTTGCCCCTGCACCGGCCCGGCCGAGCAAGCTAAGGCATGGGTGCGTTTCACAAAGTGGCTTTGGTCCTGGTGAAGGAGTGGGGCAGAGCTCTGGTCTGGGCCATTCCTGATGACGCTCTCTGCAGAGAAGGCCCACAGCCCTGGTGATTGTAATGTGTCACATCTCCACGGAGAACACGCTATCACCCGTGCTCTGGTTCCTTCCTTCATTCTGTCTCTGAAGCACCAGGAAGGGCCCAGCAGGAGCCTGTGCTGCAGGAGAGGGAGGAGAGAGCTGGTCTCAGAGGGGCATGAGGTGCAGAGGTCCCAGAGCTCCGCTTTCAGCCTGAGCAACCTGGGAATTGCCCAGAGCTTTGGTGCAAGCACAGCAAGGTCCAGCTGCATCTAAAGGGTCTGCACATGCCCACTTTTTAGTGGCTTCAAGATAAGAAACTTTCTCCTCACACCTTCTGAGGTCAAGTTTCCAGACTAGAAAAAGAACACTATAAAAATGCAGTTTATTGGACCTTTCCCACGTTCATTATCGCACTGCAGTATCTTTATCAAAAGGTGTAGAATGGCACTGGTCCCCACAGTCATCACCCCATGTGGTCTTTGCAGGATTCATGAACACTGTATAGAGTCCACTGTCACACAGTCAGGTCCACATCTTAAATTCCTCCCCGTGGAAAAAATCTTGATAGGACACATTTGACATTTTGAGATAAAATGGTTAAAACATATCATCTGGAATCTAAATGCCACATCCACCATGTCAATTTCATACCAGCCATCACCCATTCAAAACACATATGAACATGATACTATTAAACAGTATTCATTTTTGTCCTTAAATTCTTATTTCCATTCCATCCCCTCCTACAGAACGATGTCCTACTGTAACATATATTTGAGCCTAAAAGATTTTTTTCTTTATCTGTCTATACCCACGTGAACACACACTTCACGTGTATGCATATAAAAGTGAAAATGCATTTTTAAATTCTAGTTGATAAAAATGTCTTCTTGACTAAGCTATTGTTAGTTTTATAGATGACCCTAAAATATAATTATAAATGTTGATGAACATTAAATATTGCCATTAAAACTGAATTGGAAATGCATCTCATCATGACGTTTTTCCCAATTCATTAATATGTTCGTGGATAAAGATTACTTTTTAGTGAAAGAGAGCTGGGTTCGGTGTAAATGACTTTTGTAATAGCTGTAAGATGTGAACCTCAGATTGCATTAATACATGGTTGGAACGTAAGTGTTTTATTCTGGTGATGGCCCTCAAGCCTTGGAACTCCTTCAGAAATCACTGAGTACCTATCATTCACAATTACTCTGAATAATTAGCTGATAACCCTATGATATCTTTTACTTACATTGAAAGCAAGAAATGGGAAACCAAAAATAAGTTTCACCCATTGATTAGAGTCCTTAATTTCACCAGCAGCGAGAGAGATACCCCAGAATGTCCAGGGTTCTGACACCTGACGGCAACGCTCCATACAAGATTCTGGATGGGATGGGAAGGTACATGCTTTCCGTCCTTTGTAAGTGGGGAAGGGTGAGTTGAGAACACAGCAGGCAAAGATGCAGAAGCATCACTCAGACACTTTCTCGGATTAGCAGACTGTGGGGAAAGAAACCCATGAACCCTAAGGTAAGAAATCAACTTCCTTAAAACCATCTGATCTCATAATCTCTATAAGAAATCCGACATGCCACTGAACGCCGAGCACATTACTCTAAAGACTGCTGTGCTAAAGTGAAGTCACAAAACAGCATCCTCTTCAAACCCAAATGGCCAGAAAACGGTCTCTGCCTTTTGCATCCAGTTAAGAAAACAGTCACAAGCGATACTTTCCCGTAGACGTGGTATCAAGAGATTACTTTAAAAACAAAAGACCACACCAAGGCACGTGTGTTCCTGTGTAAGAATCCTGAAAGATCCGCACATGTACCCCAGAACTTAAAGTAAAATTTAAAAAAAGACCAAACCAAGACAGAAGAAAGACATGTTAGATGCATGTTAATTTCCTCAGCCTCCTTCTCTCCCTTGAGCAAGTCTCCAAGGGAACAGAGTGCCGGCAAACCATCCGCCGTAGTATTTCTGAGCAACGAAGTGTGTTTGAATCTTACATTCCTCCTCAGCAGCACACAAAGACACAGGTATTAATCTCTGGGATATTTCTTGAGGTAAGACAATTTTGCAGTAGGAGAGGTTAGAGGCCTCGTGTTGGTCACATTGTCCTTCACTCTGAGACGATGTCCTAGAAAAGGCAGGGTCTTCGTGGTCACTTTAGTGAATTCCATCAGGTAACTTTACATCATCACGCGGTCACTGGTTCATCTTACCAAGTGCTACAGACACAGCGCCGTCCACCCTAATCCTGCCTTTCTGGGTCAGGCGGTGCAGCCACGCAGTTTCTGAGCCCTAATGGAGCACTGTGATTTGGGGGTAGGTTCCTTCTCTGTCGTCTGACAGCTGAGAAACGGGGGATGCGGAAGAGGGACAAAAGGGAGATAAGGTCTCAGTGGTATTTCTGCATCTCAGAGTGCATAGATGAAAACGGCGATAAAATCGGAGCTCGGGCGGGAGCCCCCAACTGCCTTGACACATCAACTTTGCCTTCAGGTCTCTTCACATTGATTTGAATCTGCCATGGCAATCATTTAACCCACATTTGTTTTTCGATTCTTACTATTTTGTCAATAATTAACATATTTCATCACATATTGGCATGTAGATACTTATAAATAATTGAGGATAGTTAAAATACTGATCCATGTGAAACGACATGGAGCATCTAACATGTTAATATTTAGGTATTCATAATTGATAGTCTAGTGAGAGAGTGTTTACTAATTAATATGTCATCAATTCCAGAGACACTCTGAGGTCTTAACATGACTTTTAAAAAACTTCAAGCTAGAATTCTATCATGATACCACCAGTTATTAGAGACTACATTTGGAATTCTAATAAGTATGACATTCCCTCTCTTCTGGGTTTTTTAATTTTTTTTTAAGATTTAACTTTTACACATTTTGTATTAAAACATAATAAATGTGCATACTTGGGGGTGTATGCAATAATCTGATACATTCATATAATAAAATCAGGATAATTGGAATATCTGTCACCTTATTCATCTTTTCTTTATTCTAGGAACATTCTAATTTTTGTCTTCTGGGTATTTTGAAATGTACAATCAATTAATGTTAACTGTAGTCACCCTGCTGGTCTATCAAACACCAGCAGGTGTTCTCTCTCCTTCTAACTACACATTTCTACATATTAATCAGCCTCTCTCCATCCCCTCAGCCCCCAATTTTGAATAGCAGTGGTATTATCCTAGCTCTTAAATCTGCTCCTTTTCAAACAAATACAAAAATTGTGGCACAAACATTGGGTTAAATAATGGTTGTTGCAAAAAAATTCTAACAAACCTATGTCAGGAAACGAAGTTGTGGTTCCCATAGCAACAATGACACGTTTTCATGTGACAAATTTTCCTTAGACAAATTTTTCATGTGCTTTGTGTGACTCTAAGAGGTAAGTTTGTTCCTTAACAAGTTGTTTAAATATTCAGCCAAAACACCGAATCACAGTGAACTCCTGTGTCCTCCCGTGTGAATGGGCTCAGTGCTCCCCACCACCACCGGAACCTGCATTCATTCATAGGGTTCGTGCGGTTCCTCACTTTCCAGAGGACTGGAACCCTAAAAATTAATCACGGCAGTTAATCACAGTCGTAGCAGGTCTCAAAATACTTTCGTATTTGCATTCAGGTTTGCATTTTTTAACAATTAAAATACAAAAAAAAAATTCCCTGAGGTCATATCAATTTTTTTCTGTGCTGTTTCTAAGCCTTCCATGAGTGGCTTTAGGAATCAAACCTCATTATTGAGAAGTTCAAGAAATAATAAGAAAAATGGTAATGTCATTTAAATAACAGAGAAGATAAGCAAAAATTTTCAACACAAAGTTTTAACATCTGATGATAGTTATAAATGTGGCACTATCAGTAAACTATACCAAGCAATATAGTCCTTACTAACAGTAGATATAAAGTGTTAATACAAAAAAAACTAGAAATTCTTAACAAATACACAACTTTAAGGGAATAAAGATCACTCAATAACGGAGACCAAAAAAATGGGTTATCTATATATATTTCCATGCCAGGGCTGAAATAAAGCTACAAAATGCTTTGAAAATCATAAGGTACTATACAGCCTCATGGAGAGAAACGTGATTCATTTTCAGACGCTTGTTCCCTCGCACAAAATCCTAGCACAAGCAAATACATCTTGGTACACTTTTTGATGTCCTCAATAATTTCTATTCTGGTATGGGGGGATTTCTTTGGATCATCGGAAGTGGAATAAAAAGGGATGTGGGGAAGAGGGAAGGACCCAATCTGGCCCCAGGGCACCGGGTTTTGGTGAGGCAGCAGGAACGGGTTTGGAGATGTGCCGGGCGTGGCAATTCTGGTTAATGACAACATGCTGAGAGTTTCCAAACTGCCACAAGGGCCCCCTGCTCTGCAGACTGAGCTAACCAGCATGTGACTAGAGTGGACATTGTCAAAAAGAGCAATAGTAAGTGTGGCTGAGAATGTGGGGAGAAGGGGCCTCGCATGCACCACTGACGGGAAGGTCAATTAGTGAAACGCTGTGGAAAACCACATGGAGACGCCTCGTAAAACCAAAAGTAGAGCCACCACACCACCCAGCAATCCCACTCCTGGGTATTCCTCAAAGTATCTGAGATCAGAACGTTGCAACGTCTGTACCCCCATGGTCACTGCACAGTCACTCTTCACAGTGGCCAAGATTCAGAATCAACCTGCGTGTCTGTCAATGGAAGAGTAAGGAAAACGTGGTGTGCGCACAACAAAACGCCAGTCAGCCTGAAGAAAATGGAAATCCTCTTATTAATGACAGCATGAATGAGCCTGGAAGACACGCTGAGTGAAAAAAGCCAGGCACGGAAGGACAGTTACCTCATGATCTCGCTGTATATGGAATCTGAAAAAGTTTACCCCATAGACACAGAGGGTAGAAGAGTGAGGACCAGAGGCTGGCAGGTGGGCTGGCAGGGAAGAGGAAAGGATAGATGTTGGTCAAAGAATACAGAGTTTATACCAAGGCTTAGTAATCACCGCGCCGCATGGTGAACACAGTTAATAACAATTCAAACATCTAAGGCTTAGTAATGACTGCATTGCATGGCGAGCACAGTTAATAACAATTCAAACATCTAAGGCTTAGTAATCACCGTGCTGCATGGTGAACAGTTAAGAATAATTCAAATATTTCAAAATTTCTAGAGTAGATTTTTAATGCTCTCTCCACAAAAAGAAAAAAAGGCTAAGTTGGTGAGGTGATCAGTATGTCACTTAGCTTGCTTCACTCTCCCCAGTGTATACATGGATCAAAACATCACATTGCACTCCATGAATACAGTGTTACTTGTCAATTTAAAATATAATATAAATTGATAATTAAATTTTAAAAATAAGATATGAAGAAGGAATGCAGGCAGGACTGGAAGACTATGCAGTGAACTCAGCAAAAGATACAGAGAAACGTGGCCCGGATGCAAATACTTGCTATTAGTGTCTGCCTGAAACAAGGCAGAGATTTGATTGGCTAACAGTGGAAGAAGAAAGTTTCTGGAAACCAGAAAACTACGTCACTACCACCTTCTCAGAAACTGATGCTATCAGGCAGGGCACAGTGGCACATGCCTGTAATCCCACACTTTGGGAGAGTGAGGTGGGAGGATGACTTGAGCCCAGGAGGCAGAGGCCTCAGTGAGCTACGATGGCAGCACTGCACTCCAGCCTGGGCAACAGAGCAACACCCTGCTGGAAACAAAAGCAAAGAAAAGAACCCTCTGGACTGATCTGTGCCTCCCCACATTCACATGCTGAGCTCCCAGTGCAAATGTGTTTGGAATAAAAAAAGTGATTCAGGTAAAATGAGGTTATGAGGGTGAGGCCCTGATCCGATAGAATTAGTGCCCTTGTAAAGACACCAGAGACCACGTGAGAACACAGTGAGAAAGCAGCTGTCTGTCTGCCAAAAAGAGAGGCCTTTATGGAAACCAGCTCTGCTGACACCTTAACTGTGGGTTCACAGCCTCTGGAGCGGTGAGAAAATGGGTTCCTGCTATTCAGGCCTCCCAGGCTCTGGGACTTGGTTACCGCAGCCTAGAAGCTCAGCAGCAGATCTGTCAGTGACGGCCTGAGCACTTCCTGACCCAGCATAAACAAGCATGGCCGGCAGGCAGGGTGTGGTGGCTCACGCCTGTAATCCCAGCACCTTGAGAGGCATAGGCGGGCAGATCACTTGATGTCGGGAGTTTGAAGCCAGACTGACCAACATGGAGAAGCTCCTCTCTACTAAAAATACAAAATTAGCCGGGCGTGATGGTGCGCACCTGTAATCCCAGCTACTCAGGAGGCTGAGGCAGGCGAATTGCTTGAACCTGGGAGGTGGAGGTTGCAGTAAGCTGAGATCGCCCACTTGCACTCCAGCCTGGGTGACACAAGAGTGAAACTTTGTTTCAAAAAAAAAAAACCATGTCCACACCATCCTCCTGTCCCAGGGAATGATCCAGAAGGCCCTTCATGGAATGTGTGTGCTGATGGCTCAATGCATCTGGGGTGCATTCCAAGTACTCTAGCACTAACACAGCCAACCAGAACAATTAGGATGCTCTGCCTACACATACACACAAACCATCTGATGTCACCATTCCGTGAAACAAGTGATTTCCACGCGTGCTACAAGAAGCCATGTGTGTGGCACTGTACTGGAGCAAGGAGGCACTGTCCCCACCTCCCTCTAGAACGTCATTCAGGTCTCATTATGGTCAAGAGACGAATGCGCCACAGCCCCTCCACAACTCTAGGCAAGCTGCAGCGACCCTGTGTGTGCACACGAATCTGAATACAGAGGAACAGTGTCTGTGTCTTCTTCATGAAAACGTACAAAGCCTGTGCTAAGATCATCTAGAAAAGGTCTTGAAGGCATGAATGATGCCTGCACATAAGACCCCGTTATTCGTACTTAAAACTATCTCTCAATCAATGTTTCACGATTCTGAACAGGAAGAAAACCCTCCCACATGGAGCTGGCCAGTGACTCCGGGTTGGCATGACACCCACAGCTGCTGACACCGGTCACCTCAGCCGTGGTCCATTTTCGTGGCTTCTGACTCTGTCTTTCATGTTTTCTGCAACGCGTCCATGGAGGCTGCTCTGGGGACCTGTGGATGCGTTCAGCGTGGCTTCTGGTCCCACGGACTTGTCCTTTTTAATGGGAAGAATCCCAGGGAACGCAAGAGGCTCGTGCCCCCGGGAGGAAGTGGGGTGGAAATGAGTGTCTCTGTTGCCCCCAACCCAAGTCCCCAGCACTTCCCCCCATTTGTCCGTAATTCATGGAAACTTAGCCGATTCAGTATTAGCCAATTCACTTCTCCATTCCTTCCCAAACTTCCGGAAAGATTTCTCATGTTTTAAAAAGGAGCAACACGAAAAGGTTAGAATGATACTGGGATTATATATTGTTTCCTTTTTCTAAACAGCTTGTCCCTTTTCCTTGCACTGGGGGTCAACAGCTGTGCTTCACGCCAGCTGCCGTTCCACTTGTTACAGGGCGTCCCACTTCACGACTGACCACACCAACAATCCTCTTTAAAGTTCTTGCTCGCGTTTCTCTGCTGCATGTCTGACTGGAAATCCAAGAAAACAACCCTTCTGTTCTAGGAAACCCAACACCACAAGCACTCCACGCGCCTTTGCTCCTTGTCTCTTAACTTTCAAGTTGCCCCTCGAGGTGAAATGTTTCTATTTATTATTATTTATAAACCTTAAAAGGTTTCTGAGCTGATTTTCTTTCTCTGGCGATCCAAGCTGCTCACATGTACTGTTGTGAGTACGACAGCCTCCGTGTGCCGGGCGCCATCCCTGACCAGGCACGCACCGTCTCACCTAGTTCTCAAACAACCCCTCGGCGGCGCCCTTCTCTGGGAAGCTGTAGCCACGAGAAGTAAGGGCTGGGGACACGTGAGGTTCAGACCCGAGCTGGCCCCCATGAGGCCAGCGTCCTCAGCTCCATGCAGACAGGTTTTTCCCGACCCCAGACACACGAGCTGACATAATTATCAGTACAAGACAGCTAATGAATTTCATATTTTTAAAGCATGCCAATTTTAAATATTGGGTTTCCAGATGGAAACGCACCATTGTTAAGTGTTTCATGATGCTGGGGTGTGCGAGGAGGTGTGGGTTCAATCAGAATGATGACCGCAACGCCTTCCCTCCTGTTCACTCCGAAATCCTTACAAGCCCACGGAGAAAAGCGTCACTGAAATAACACTTATTGAGTAATCTGTCTGAGTGACTGTATAGAAAATAACCACAGTGCTACTCTTAGAAGAGATGGTTCAGGAGTAAGGAGGAGACGCTAGATAAAAGGCAGGGCTCAGCTGCCACAAGCCTGCCAGACAGCGACCTGGCAGCGTCTCCCCGCCTCCCTCAGACTTGCGGTGAACCGGCTCAAGCTTGCTTGCTCTTTATCGCAAACCGAACTGGCCAGTCAGGGAGGGGACCTGTAGCTTCCTGTCCTCTGATTACACCCCGAAAGCCCAGGGAAGTGGAAAAGCACGGGAGAGCAGAAAGAGAACACGTGTTCCTTCAGACCATCACGTCCCTTTAAATTATAAATCAGAGAAGTTGTTGTTTTTCTGGGTCAATGTCTTTGATTATTTCTTATGTTGTAAAAAAAAAAAAAGCAGCTTAAATATCCATCTAAACAGATGAATGTGTCATCACTGACACAAATGAAGGCTTCTACTGCAAGAAACTTCTCCCTGAGGGCCGAGCCTGCTGAATTGGTATAAACCTTGCTATCGGCTGCTAATTCTAAACCACTTATCAAGAGTGCTCAGCCCAGAGTTCTGCTGCAGCTGCAACAGCAGCCTGTGTCTCAAAAATTCTCAGTACCTCTGTAGAAACACCTTATAATGTCTCTTACCCCTAAGGATTGATGCACAAACTCCTTGCACCTTAAACAATTGAACCGTCAACACCTGTGCTTCTGGGCATCTTTGAGCTGCCTGGACTTCCTCCAGGACTGCGCCTCGTGGGGCTGGTGTTCCTGTGCTTCCATTCCTTGCCAGCAACAGTGGAAGGTCCACCACACAGTACCACAAGGAGCCAGGAAGGAGCAGGGCTGTGGATGTGGCCCCAGCAGAAACACACGGCTCATAACACGAACACCAAGCTAAAAAGAGGAAATGCGCCCTGAGCAGGCACCCTGGATCTAACTCCCCTTCCTAGAAGTTACAGTGCTTGAGAATCTTTCCACCCAGAATCTCAGAGCCCGGCTTCCCCATCCTCTTGGCGCCTGATGCCAATGCAGCCCCAGGAGGAGGCAGCTCTGCTCCCGCCGAGTCACAGCCTTGGATGTCCCTTCATCACTGCCCACCCAGGTCTTCACATGTCACAGTTCTAGGCCATCCGTCCAACCAAGGAACTGAAAGACACAGCCCGGGAATCAGCAGCTCTCAGAACACTCTCGGCCAAGCACCAAGATGGACACGGTATCTGTCCAGAATACATCTAGGCTGTCTGCCGCTGGCAGTGTTTACAGGACCACTTAGCTCTTTGGTGCTTGACTCTGACAGGATAAAACCTGCTTTTTCAAAGAATGAAATCCATCCTCTGCGAGGCTGCAGGGTCCCCAACAGTTAGTGGACCTAACTGCTCCAAGTAGCATGCCTGTGTGTGCTCGCCCAGAGAGAAACGCTGGTGAAAAGGTGCCCACCAGTCAGCGGACATGACCACTCATGACCGCTCCAAGTGTCATGCATGTGCACGCTCACCCAGAGGAAAATGCCAGTGAAAAGGTGCCCAGCAAACAGACATGACCACTCCAAGTGTCATGCATGTGCGTGCTTGCCCAGAGAGAAACGCCAGTGAAAAGGTGCCCACCAGACAACAGATATGACGGCTCCAAGTATCACGCATGTGCATGCTCGCCCGGAGACAAACACTGGTGGACTAAGCTCTGCCTCCCACCCCTACAGCCAATCACCCCAGACACATGGATAAAGGCTGAGGCACCGGGCATAATTCATCTATTATCACAATATGTTTGCTGCACTAATTTAGGTCAGCCAGAGTTCAATTCTGGAGAACATTAGAAAGATTTATGCGACTGATTTCAAAGAATGCTACAGCTCACATAGAGGAAGGATGGCCTCCAACATAAGTGTGACTTGAACGCCCACGGGGATTGACCAACAGAGGGGGTGCACCCACGCCACAGGGTGACGAGCTGACTGGAAAAGGGTCTGGGGTAGATGCTGTGTTCCCCACATCCAGGTTGCATGTGCATAAGTGCACGTGTGTGTGCACCTGTGCACATACGTGCATGTATGTGCATCTGTGGGTATGTGTGTGCAACTGCATGTGGTTGCATGTATGTGTGTTTGCATGTGTACCTGTGTGACTGCATGTATGTAGGTGTATTTGTGTGCACCTATGTGTGACTGCATGTATTTGGATGTGTTTGTGTATTTGTGTGTGACTACATGTGTGGGTGTGTTTGTGTGCGGCTGTGTGTGATTGCATGTATGTGGGTGTGTTTGTGCACCTGTGTGTGACTGCATGTATGTGGGTGTGTTTGTGTGCACCTATGTGTGGTTGCATGTATATGAGTGTGTATGCACCTGTGTGTGGTTGCATGTGTGTGTGCACCTGTATGTGGTTGCATGTATGTGGGTGTTTTTGTATGCATATATGTGTGCTTGTGTGTGTGTGCACCTGTATGTGATTGCATGTATGTGGGTGTTTGCATCTGTGTGTGGTCGCATGTGTGGAGGTGTGTTTGTGGGGGCAGCTGCATGTGGTTGCATGTATGTGGGTGTGTTTGTGTGCACCTATGTATGGTTTCATGTATGCATGTGCACCTCCATGGGGTTGCATGTATGTGGGTGTGTTTGTACGCATATATGTGTGGTTGTGTGTGTGTGCACCTGTATGTGATTGCATGTATGTGGGTGTTTGTGTGCACCTGTGTGTGGTTGCAGGTATGTGGCTGTGTTTGTGTGCACCTGTGTGTGGTTGCATGTATGTGTGCACCTGTATGTGGTTGCATGTGTGTGGGTGTGTGTGTACACCTGTGTGTGATTCCATGTATGTGGGTGTTTGTGTGCACCTGTGTGTGGTTGCAGGTATGTGGGTGTGTTTGTGTGCACCTGTGTGTGGTTGCATGTATGTGTGCACCTGTATGTGGTTGCATGTGTGTGGGTGTGTGTGTACACCTGTGTGTGATTCCATGTATGTGGGTGTTTGTGTGCACCTGTGTGTGGTTGCAGGTATGTGGGTGTGTTTGTGTGCACCTGTGTGTGGTTGCATGTATGTGTGCACCTGTATGTGGTTGCATGTGTGTGGGTGTGTGTGTGCACCTGTGTGTGATTCCATGTATGTGGGTGTTTGTGTGCTCCTTGTGTATGATTCCATGTATGTGGGTGTTTGTGTGCACCTGTGTGTGATTCCATGTATGTGGGTGTGTGTGTGCACCTGTGTGTGATTCCATATATGTGGGTGTCTGTAGGTGTATTTGTGTGTACATGATCATGTGTCACTGTGTATGTGCCTGTGGAAAGAATGGTGGGGGAAACGCCTGACCTGTGTTTTCTTCCCTGTGCATCTCCCATCTCAGTTCCTCAGCCTCCTCCACTCTAACAAATACAGCCCAGTACATTGCATTTTTGAATCCCTTCATCCAAAAATTCAAAATTCAGGAAGTTCTGAGAATCACGAGTGTGCTAGCAGCAAAGCCTGGCTCCTTCACCATCCAAGAGACAGCCTAGGACCTGAGCTAATACAAAATCGTCTGTCTTCACCCTCCCTCATATGGACACTCACATCTTCAGCCACAGAAGTACTGACTGATGATGATATACCAGCCCAGACCCCAAATCAACAAGGCGCACGCACATCAAACAAGTTAAGAGGCAAGTCGCCTTTGAGAGGACAATCGAAGGCTCTCCTGAACATTCTCACAAGAGCAGCCCTGCACTCTATCACCCTCCTTTCCTGCCGCACCTGTGACTCCCTGATAGTGCAGCCCATCTCCCCACGGAAGACAAATCAGGAAGAGGAGCTGTGCCAGGTTCCAGGTCACGTTCCCCGGACTCAGTGCCCACAGATCAGCACTTAATATATATTATTGCTAAATTTTATTTAATCCAGATATTTAGCATTACATTATTTTTAAATTGGATGCCAGTATATATTGTAAAATAGAAAATTCCCATGAATGTGCTTTTAAACCGGGAAAACATTCAGTGCATTCTGGTGCCAGCAGTTCACCATGAGTCCTGGAAACATCGCGTGATCAGCGTGATCCTCAGCCTCCCTGTGAAGTGGAGACAGCAGTTCTGACCACACGGCTTTGAGGAGCGAGTGAGGCCCTGGGGTGCAGGAGTGCTGCTCTGGCAGTCATGTGGCACGGCTGGGTAGCAGCAGTTGCTTTCTGCAGCCTCCAGTGCTCAGTTTTCAAAGGGCACGGAGCAGTCTCCTCTGGCCCTCTCTAGCTGTGTAGTCCTTCATAACAGTGCCAACCACCGTTCCCAAATTAAATGTAATCAAGCAGAGAAGACGGGAGAAGAACAAAACCCTGAATGCCAGAGGCAAACCTGGGCCAGCCCCAAAGGGAACAAGGGAAGGAGAGAAGGAAGCCAGGGGGAAAGGCCAATCTGCCACCTACAGGCGCCCCAGATGGAGCCGGGTGAGCAGTACAGTCCCGGGCTCTGGCACCTGAACTCCTTCACATGCACCAGGGAATTAGCTTCCAGCATTTGACAAAAGTCAGGGAGAAACAGCAGCTGGTTTAGAGGACTTGCTTCAAGTCTTCTCTGATATATGCAGCATATGTCAGCAGGGCACAGGGCATCATACATGTAAGCCCAGGATGCAGGCAGTTCTCTTGAGCCCAGTAGTTCAAGACCAGCCTGGGCAACATGGCAAGACCCGCCTGTACATAAAAATATGAAAAATTAGCCAGGTGTGGTGGCAGATGCCCAAATTTCCATCTACTCAGGAGGCTGAGGTGGAAGAATTGCTTGAATCTGAGAGGCAAAGGTTGCAGTGAACCAAGATCATGCCACTTCACTCCAGCCTGGGTGACAGAGCGAGACCCTGTCTTGGGGGAAAAAAAATATACACACACACACACATTTCATTAAAGAAAAGGTAACACCCAA
Organism: Callithrix jacchus; assembly: GCF_049354715.1. NCBI lineage: Eukaryota > Metazoa > Chordata > Mammalia > Primates > Cebidae > Callithrix > Callithrix jacchus. The sequence goes on along the minus strand of NC_133514.1, from coordinate 3,718,937 downwards.
TACTTGCACCTTCCCAGGAAAGCCCAATAATAAACCACCATGGCAGGAATGTGGGGTTTTCTGCTTGGAAATAAGTCTGATTTAAGGTTTGTATAAACCACCACTTAAAATGATTTCACTACTCTCTACCAAACTGTGTAAAATCCAAGTGAGTGAGAAGGAACATTCAGAATCTCAGGTATCCAGAAGCAAACTGGACATGAAGCTGTACATCTACAATTGGAGCAGGACCAGTGCAGAGCCAATCTGTTTGGGGACCTCATGGCTTCGTGATGCACCCTTTCACATAGGGGCAATCAACACAGGAGAACGAGAAGCCACAGCCCATACATCGAGTGGACAGGAGAGGAGCACAGGCAGTGTCTGCAGACACCCAGCCTGGCAGGCATCCGGGAGCAGACACAGGGAGACGCAGCAGGGTGCAGGAGCCCGGGAAAGGTGCTGCTAAAGAGGCAGCCTGGACCTCAGAGCTCACAGACGTGCGCTGGACAGCAGCTACAGGCACATGGGGCTTGGGGGCTTGCCAGGATTTGCTTCAGAAACTCCGTGGTGCTCCTGGGCCGATGGCTGTGGAAACACCAGATTCAAGGAAGGCAGCTCCAAATACAGCATCAGGACTCACCCCTGGTGCTGGGACCCAACAGTCAGGCAGGGGGCAGAGGGCAGAGCTGAACGGTCCCCCTGGAGCTTGTTCAAACTGCAACAGCCCAGGCAGGGGTGCAGCAAGAGCCACAAGAAACACCACAGCATGAATTCTATTTAAAGGGCCGTGTCTGTCTTAAATATTCATGTGAATTTTGCCTTTCACACCAAGTACTTGAATGTTCTCCCAGATTAAAATCTTTAGGTGGCTCATGCCTGTAATCCCAGCACTTTGGGAGGCCAAGGCGGGCACATCATAAGGTCAGGAGTTTGAGAACATCCTGGCCAACATGGTGAAACCCCTTCTCTACTAAAAATATAAATATTAGCTGGGTGTGGTGGTGTGCACCTGTAATCCCAGCCACTCGGGAGGCTGAGGCAGGAGAATCATTGAACCCAGGAGTGGTTCAAGGAGGCAGAAGTTGCAGTGAGCTGAGATCATGCCATTGCACTCCAGCTCTGGGTGACAGAGCAAGACTCCATCTTGGGGAAAAAAAAATCTTTATGTTGTGTCCCTATTTCTTAATAGGAATTTTTAATGAATGATGATGTAAAGGACCATATAACACAACTGTGTAAACATCACCTTTATTTCCTTTTTCTTTTCTTTTTTCTTTTTCTGTGAATATCTTCTACTGGTCTTGTCTATAACCTTTGCCCACTTTCTCTTTTCCTTTTAATGTTTTGACGTTTCTGCTCACTCACTTTAATGAGGTGTTTTTACGTTTAATACATTAGCCCTTGTTCTGTCCAACACGTGATAAATTTCTTACTTTTCGGCTTCTTAATCTGTTTTCAAGAATGATGTGTTTGTATTTTTATTAAGTGAAATCTAGCCAGTTTTTACTCCGTATTTACCCTGGTGCTATCTGCACCATTGATGAGGCTGCTGATTCTTACATCAGAACCACACAGTTGTTATGACCTAGTGTGGAATGTTCTCCCTCATGTTCCTCTTTTTCAGATTTTCATGGCTGTCTTCACTTGCTTGCCTTTTCCCAGTGAAATCAAAATCATTTAGACAGATTAGAAAACAATGAAATTTGAATTGTAATTAAAGTTATGCTAAAATTAATTTTCAAATACACAGTTTTATAATAGTCAGTCTTTCTAGCCAACAAAATGGTAGTGTTCCTATTTGTTTTTATTTGTATTCCTTTGGAAAGTTGTAGTCTTCAGATACGGCCTACATTTCCTGTTAAAGTTATTCTTAGGTATTTTCATTGTTGTGTCTATTGGGAAAATCTTTCGTTCATCATTTTCTAGCTGATTATTTTTTTCCTTTTTGAGACAGAGTCTCACTCTATTGCCCAAGCTGAACTGCAGCACAGCAGCACAATGCATTTTCTTTAAAGAAATGAAACATTCAGGCGAAAGCTCCTCATAAGCCTCCCGGCAATCCTCTTCCGCAGAGACCACGATCAGAGGAAGTTAGTGCTCACCCAGTCCCAGATGATGCGTGTTTTCATCTTTACACAGAAAGAAGTAAGTTGCCCAGGTGTTTAATCCGCATCAGCTACTGCCTATGGTACAGTCCTTTCACGCACATTCACACTTTTTACTCAAGAGTGTTTCCAAGTGCTAGCTACAGATCACTGATGGGGCTGAAATACACGTCAGCAAGTCCTCAGGCACATGGGTAGGAATTTCTCTAGGGTGCACAAAGCAGGGGCTTTTGCAAGGTTGCAGGGTAACACATTTTTGACTTTATTAGACACCGCTAAGTTCCACCCACGATTTCCACTTGTAAGCAGGTCACACACTGAACTCTGCATGAATGTACACTCCAACATGCAATGTGAGTTCCTACTTCCCCATGTCCTTGCCAATACTGGGTATAATTTGCTTTTTAAATGTTGTGCATACGACGGGTGTAAAATCACAGCTGATATTTGAAATGAGACTTCCAGAGCACTGTGTTTCTCCACTGGCTAAGTTCCCTTAATGACTCTGTGAGTACATGAAATGAATGGCAGAACCATACACTTTAAATCAGTGCTTTCCTTGTACAGCTCTGTGAGCACACGGTCATCAGAACCATACACTTTACATGAGTGATTCCTTTGTACAGCTCTGTGAGCACACGGACATCAGAACCATACACTTTACATGAGTGATTCCTTTGTACAGCTCTGTGAGCACACGGTCATCAGAACCATATGCGTTATGTGAATGATTCCCTTGTACAGTTCTGTGGGTACATGGATGTCACAGAACCCTACATTTTACATGAGCAATTTCCTTATAGAACTGGGTGAGTCATGGATGTCAGAGCCATATGTTTTACATGAATGATTCCCTCGTACAGCTCTGTGGATACACAGATGTCACAGAACCCCACTCTGTACATGAGTGATTCCTTCGTACAGCTCTGTGAGTACGTGAAAATCAGAGAACCATAGGGTTTACATGAGTGAGCTGCATGGTTCGTGAGTTCTACTTCAATAAAGCTATTATTAAAAAAAAAAAAAAAAAAAAAACAGAAACGGTGTGCTGAGTTTATCCTGGGAATTACTTGCTCCCAGGACATGGCTGTGTACGTGGTTCTTGAATTCCAGTTTGAAATACACAGAGGTCTATGATACTTTGTAACAGCTGGTTTTAAGATATGACACCAAATTATGTTTCTTCTAAGAGTGTATTTTTATTTATATATATTTAAGCGTATATCTTATCTATATATTCCCATTTCCTATAACATTAAAATATAATTGTATAGGCCAGGAGCAGTGGCTCACGCCTGTAATCCCAGCACCTTGGAAGGCCAAGGCAGATGGATCACACGGTCAAGAGATCAAGACCAACCTGGCCAACATGGTCAAACAGAATCTCTACTAAAAATACAAAAATTAGCTGGGCATGGTGGCATGTGCCTGTAGTCCCAGCTACTTGGGAAACTGAGGGAGGAGAAGCACTTGAACGCAGGAGGCAGAGGTTGCCACAAGCCACTGCACTTCAGCCTAGCGGCAGAGTGAGACGTCTCAAAAAAAAAAAAAATCAAATCATATGAACCAACAGTGCCTAGTCAATACCTGTTGCTTGCTGTAGGAACACAAAAGTCTCTTACACTTAGAAAGACACATAGGAGGCTCTTGCTGTGCCTCCTGGCACCTGCCAGAATTCCAGGCATATTTTCAGATTGAAAGGGACAGTTTGGAAACCCGTGTAGAAGATTCCCAAACTATTTCACCAAAATCATGGCGTTTCTAATGCGGGAAATGAAAGCTCACTTGGTTTCCAGGCTTCCTCCCCTGTACCAAACTGGAGGCTTTCTCACCTTCGGACCGCCAGCCACCTCAGCGCCTGCCTTCAGGGCAGCCCCCCGAAATCTAAAAGTACCGCTTGTATGATGAGTTCTTCGCTGGCATGAGAAATGGGCCCTCCTGTGCCCAAGTGACTCTCAATTACTAAGCCCCACAGCCTCGTCCTCGCTATCCAGACTTCCACCTTCGCAGGGCATGGCTGGCCTGGGCTCCAGAGCCTCTGTGGTTACAGCAGAGGGTGTCGACATCCTTTGGAATGTGAATTTAAGAAACCCTTCAGCCTGGGTGTTCCCTGGGCCTAACCCTGAATGCCAGCAGCTCCTTCCAATGGCTCCATGGCACATAATTAATTTGGATCCCAGGGTCAGTTGCCCTCAGCTCTCTGGGCCTCCTGACCCAGGACCAGCCCCTCACCCAACTGTCTCCATTTGCCCTGGGGGTGGTCGAGATTTTCCTGTCAGGCTCCTGTAGACACAGCACCCCATATCAGAGGCATGAAACCAGTGTGATGGCCGACCTCCCACCCTCAGCCTCCTAAGACAGACCCCAGCAGAGACCACGAGTTAACACTTGTGTAAATCCACAGACCAACAGAGAAAACAGAAAGCCCAGAAGTAAACCCAAGTGCCAATGAAAATATGAATCCACGAAACCTTCAGCCACTGACAGCTGCTCCCATGTGAACAGCAAGTCTGCTGACACCAGTGGGTGTCAGCAAGGAGCAGGGAGAGAATCCCACAGGAAGAGAAGCAGGAGGCAGCCTGCACCCACCTCAGAACTGAGACAGAGGCCCTGGATGACCTCGGACAGGCTGCACCTGCTGACTTGCCCCTCCTAGAGGCACTGACATTGCAGAATTATAGCAGTTTCCTATGCTCAATGTTTAACATAAGAGGTACTGAGAATTGGATGGTGTTGAGAGATCATCTTTGAATTCACAAATCTATTTTTATCAAGAATTAAATAAACAAACATTCCCGGATTAGTGCCTTACACTAATGATGCACTGTCCTGTGCACAGAATATCACTGTCTAACCTTTCAGCAGCATGTGCCATTTCAGCGTTTTCTGGGAACACTACAAAGTAATCAGAGCCATCCGTGTTATCACACCTGGTCTCCTTGGAAACCCACGGCTCCCACAACCTTAACTTCTGCCATTTATCTGTGCTTGGTACCCAGGACAGAGATGCAGACAGAACTGACCCATATAAGGAAGAATGAGAAGGGACGGATCACAAAAGATGGAAACGTCACCATTAAAAAGGGTGTACTAGATCACTGCATTCCTACCGCTAACTTTAGTTTCCTTAAATTAGGTCTTATGCCAACAAATTTCAAAACAGACCCACTGTTTTGGTCGATTCTCAGTGCTAATAAAGACACATCCAAGACTAGGTGATTTATAAAGGGAAGAGGTTTAATTAACTCACAGTTCAGCATGGCTGGGGAGGCCTCAGGAAAGTTACAATCACAGAGTCAATGGAAGCAAACACATCCTTCTACACGCAGCAGCAAGGAGAAGTACGAGCAGGGGAAATGCCATACGCCTATAAAATCATCAGAGCTTGTGAGAACTCCCTCACTATCATGAGAACACCAGGGGGTAAACCGCCTCATGATTCAATTATCTCCACAACACATGGGGATTGTGGGAACTACAAGAAGACATTTGGGTGAGGACACAGCCAAACCGTATCCCCCACGTTAAATACTGATGCCACTGTGTGATCTTGAACACGAGGAAAAGGAAGCAAATAGAACAACGTCAGACAGACCTACTTATGGTGCCCGGAACATTAGCGGACACTTCACCTCCTTGTTTTATTGGTAAAGAAAGAGCACCCGCCATGGGTAACCGAGATGCTCTGTGGTTCTGAAACATTTTCCCACGGAAATGAACCAGCCTTTCTGGCAACTGCACCTCTGCTTTTATAATCACCTGTGTGATACTCAGAAACAATTCGACTAATTCCTCTAGACAGCACCTGCAGATTATAAAACTAAAGCAAAGCTGCTCCTGCTTTAACTCTGGTATAGGCACATGTGCCCTCATCTTATGAATGATGTCACCAAGCCACAAGAATCCACAGAGGCGACACTGATGGATGCACCTGCTTCTCTACAGCTGAACTCAGGAAGCATTTTACGTTGCGGAAACACAGAAATATACATATGTGTTTTATTTAACCTGTGTTATGGGCTGAACTGCATGCTCCAAACATTCATCTGTTGAAGGCTGAACCCCCAGTGCGGCCAGATTTGAAGAAGGGAGTAATTAGAGTTAAATGAAGTCACAGGACCGGGGCCCTGATGCAGTCTGATGGGCGTCCCCCTAGACATAGAGGGTCAGCCCTGTGAGGACACAGGGAGAAGGTGGTGCCCACAAACTCACCTTCTAGAGACAGACCTCAAGAGGAACTGCCATGGTGATGCCGTGACTTCGGATATCCAGCGTTCAGGGCTGGGAGAGGACAGACTTCTGTTGTGTGAGCCGCCCCATCCCGGCCACTTTGCTCTGATGCCCTGAGCTAAGTAATACATCCAGGTAAAAAGAAGTATGAGAGATACCCACTGGTGTAAATCATCCTGTAGGGCAAGTCTCTGAAACATTCTGCTTTACCCAATTATGCATTAAGAATACATGAAATTCAGGAGAAAAGGAACTAAAATTTTAATTAGAAAAAATGATAAATTTTGTCCTCATTTTCTAAATTGTTTTTATCAAATGTTGGGCACAGATTGCTAAACAAATTGAAAATCATTTGAAAAGAAACCTATGTCCCTTTTACCAACAAAAGGCAGCTCTCCTGAACAGTATTTATTTTATCCTGATAAACATGACGAACCCCATTGCTGGGCACTGGTGGCAGCTTTACAACCTCTTCCCAGCTCGAGTGGCACAGGGAGGAGAGTCCCAGTGACAGCAGAGGCAGCAGAGAGCACCAGCATCCTGCTCCTCATATGACCAGGCTCTGGGGCTGCGCCTCTTCCCCCAGTTCTAGCACAGTGAGTCACCCAGAGACCCCAGCAGCACCCACACCTGAGTGCAGCTCGGCAGCACAAAGGCACACTCCTCCATCCCCACCTCCGAGGGCATCCCGAGGCTAAGTAACTAATTCTCAATCTCAAGAAAGAGCTCACTTGTAAATAAACGAACCGATGGTGTGCTGGAAACGAAAAGGTGAATTATACTTGAAAGGCGGCTTAATCCGAATGGAGTGTGTGGAGGCCACGGTTGCATTCTATTGTGATGAGAACCCTTCACACAGAATGTCCCCTTGCAAGTTTTAAGTGCACCATGAATTACTGTGGGTTTCGTGTACCAGATGGCGCAGCTGACCTCCCGTGGAACACCTCACCTCCCGTGGCACAGCTGACTTCTTGTGGCACAGCTGACCTTTCATAGCACACCTGACCTCCCACAGCACAGATGACCTTTAGTGACCCAGCTGATCTCCCATAGTACAGCTGACCTTTCGTGACACAGCTGACTATGTCCTGCCTGATCCTGAATAATCTCCAGGAGGCGGCGTCTCAGAGCTGCTCTAAGAAGCCATAAGGGACCAACACCGAGTCTCCCAGATGCTCAGCCTCCAGGTCACCTTTCCGTGTTTTCATGCCAGCTCCCGGCCCACCCACTCCAGCCCACTCCAGGGGTCTTCTGCTTCTCCTCATGCTACATATGTGTCTACTAGTTTGAAGTGATGGCTCCGTGCATGGAATAATCAAGGCTAAAAGTCAAGCAGTCCCGCATTCACTCCCCTGGGCTCTTCAGGGCCTCCACGCATCATTCCGAGGTGTGCGCCTCTCCCGTCTGCTCTGGGGTGTTTCGTGCTGCCATGTCCAGACCATTTTACTCAAGGGGCTCAGAAATTCTTCTTAAATCATATAATCAACTCCACACATGTAATGAGTTCTACCATATTTATAATTAATTAGGGGCTGTCTTGGCCAATTTGTGTTGCTATCACAGAATACCTGAGACTGGCACTTGAGACAGGAGGTTTCTCTAGCTCACAGATCTGTAGTGAGAAGCTCAGGGTGTGGCTCTGGTCTTGGGCAGGAACTTCATGTTATGTCACAACATGGCAGAGAAGGTCAAAGGTGAAGGAGACACCTGCAAACACACAATGGCCAAGCAGCATCCTGGCTTCATGACAGCCCACTCTCAGGGGAGCTAATCCATTCCCAAGAGAACTCGGCCCGTCTTGCAAAAGTGAGAACTCACTCACCACCAAGAGAACAGCACCCCAACGTTCATGAGGGATCCACCCATGACCCAAACTCCTCCGCTTGGCCCCGTCTCCAGCACTGGGGAGCAAATTTCAACGTGAGTTGTTTCGGTGTTTTAGTCTACTTTTGTATTTTGGCTCCAGGGAGGACACGTGTAGGTTTGTCACATGGGTGCATTGTACAACACTGAAGTCTGGGCTTCGAATGATCTATCACCCAAGCAGTGAGCACAGCACCCCACAGGCAGTTTTCCCACCTTTGCCGCATTCCTCTCCTTCCCCACTTTTGGAGTCCCCAGTGTCTACGTTCCCACATCTACGTCCATGTGTGCTCAAAGCTTGTTCTTAGTGAGAACAGGTGGTATGTGGTTTTCTGTTCCTGTGTTAATTCTCTCAGGATAGCAGCCTCCAGCTCCAACCACGTTGCTGCAGATGACATGATTTCATCCTTTTTATTATGGCTGCTTGGTCTATCACGATGTATATATACACATTTTCGTTAACTAGTCCACCACTGATGAGCACCAGGTGGATTCCACGTCTTTGCTATTCAATGAACATGAACATATATGTGCCTTTTTGATAGAATAATTTATTTCCCTTTGGGCACGTACCCAGTAATGGGATTGCCGGGTTGAATAGTAATTCTACTTTTAGTTCTCTGACAAACCCCCAAACTGCCTTCCACAGGGGCTCACCTAATTCACATTCTCACCAACAGTGTACAAGTGTTCCTTTTCCCTCTAGCCTTTCCGGCACTTGTTATTTTGTGACTTTTTGACAACAGCCATTCTGACTGGTGTGAGGTGGTATCTCACTGTGGTTTTGATTTGCATCTTCTGATGATTTGTGATATTAAGCGTTTTTTCATACCTTTTTTCAACATGAGTTTGGGTGAGAACAAACAACCATATCCAAACCACAGCAGGTGCCATTGAAAAAGAAATGCGTTATGCAGAGATTCTCCACCTGTGGGCAAAGAAGGCCTAGGAGACCGGAGGGACTGAGGGACACACAGAGGAGATAGACAGATACGTAGAAATAGAGCTCATTCTAATGTTCACTTTTGCTAAAGTGTATGTGGATGACGATATATCAAAAAAATACCCCTCACTTTAATGAATTAACAAATTAATAGGGGAGTTAAGTTTTCCAGTTAATGAACACTCTTAGGATATACCTGTTACTATTCAGTGGTCTATGGATTTTAACATTGAAATGACAGGTTGTTCTGGAAGGGCCGATACCCATTTCAGCCCAGATGAACACTGTAGGGGCAGACACGCTCAACAGGTTGCTGAGGGAGGGAGGGAGCACTCAGCACGAACACTCACCCCAAGACTCACACCCGTTTTAAGCCTTAGTAACTTTTTTGTTGTGGTGGTGGTAAAATATAAATAACAAATGTTGCCATTTTAAGCGTTTTTAAAGTGTTTTCAGTGGCATTTGTTGGATGGACAATACTGTACAACCATCGGCATTACATTAGTCCCAAAATTTTTCGATGCCACCAGTAGTGACTCTGTGCCCATGTAGCAGTAGCTCCCCTTCCCTCCGCCCCCAGCCCCCCATAATTTCCATTAGATTCTGTTTTTTTTAATTTGCCTATTCTAGGTACCTCGTATAACTGAAATCATTCAATATTTACATTTCTGTGTCTCCCACATTTCACCTAGTATCTTTGCAACGTTCACCCACGTGGTGACATGTATCAGCACTTCATTCCTTTTCATGGCTGAGTAATATTCCCCTGTACATAGAAGCCACATTGTGTTTATCTGTCCATCCCTGATGGACACATGGGTTACTTCCACCTTTCAGCTGTTGTGACTAATACTGCTAGGAACACTGGAGCCCAAACATCTGTTTGAGTCACTGTCATGGCTGCCTTTGGCCATAGGCTGAGGCACGGAATTGCAGGGTCACAGAATGCCAGCTCGTTTGCCCCAGCAGCCAAGTGTTACATTCCCACCAACAACGTGTGAGAGTTGCAGTTTCTCCACATCATGGCCAAAGCTGGCGATTGTCCTTTGTTGTTGTTTTAACGGCCATCTAGTCAGCGTAAAACAGAATCTTGTAGATTTGGTTGACATTTCCTTTATGACCAATGACACTGAGCACATTTCTGATGTGTTTTGCCCATTTGTATGTCATCTTTGGAAAAATGTCTGCTCGTATCTTTTGCTCCCTTTCAGCCAGGTTGTTTGTCCTTCTGTTGTTGAGTTGCAGGAGTTATTTGTATTTTCTTAATAACGAACTTGTATCACACACGTGACTTACAGATGTTTTCTTCCAGTCATAGTGTCCTCTATACACAAAAGATTTTCTCTTATGTAAACAAGGCCCCATTCATCTATTTATTTTTCTTTTGCCACCTGTGCTTTTAATGATTTTCAAAAAATCATTGCTAAAACCAAGGCCACAAAGATTTGCCCTGTTCCCTTTTAGAGACTTTATAGTTTAGTTTTTACAATTAGCCTTAGTCCACTTTTGAGTTAATTTTTGCATATAGTATAAGATAGGGGTTCAACTCCATTCTTTTGCTTGTTTATACACAGTTTTCACAGCACCGTTTAAGAGATTATTCTTTCCCCATTCAAAGGACTTGGCACCCTTGTCAAAAATAAATTGGCAAATACCTTGTCAAAAATAATAGTGAATACATGTCAATATATAATCGTCCAAGCCCACAGAACACCAAGTGCAAACCTTGAAGGACAGACGGGTGATTCTGATGTGTAAACCTAAATTCCACAATTTTGACAAATGCACCACCTCTGGTGAAGGATGTTAATAATGAGTGAGTTAATAATGTGAGAGGAGCGGGGAGTACATGTGAAATCTCTGAACCTTCCACTCAATTTTGCTGCGGACCTACAACTGCTCTAAAAACTAAAGTTTTAAAATTAATTAAATTTGTTAGAGGTGTGAGGTTTATTTATGAACTTGAAATTCTATTCCATGGATCCATATGGCTATTCTTACACCAGTAGCATGTTGTTTTCATTACATTAGCTTTGAATTAAGTCTTAAAATCAACAGTTTATGTCCCCAACTTTGTTCTTTTTCAAGATTATTTTGGATATTTGGTCTCCATTGAAATTCCACATAAATTTTGAGATGGAATTTCCTATTTCTGCCCAAAAGGTAGTTGGAATTGTGATCACAATTGCATTAAATCTGTAGAGTACTTTGAGTAATATCATTTCAGCAATATTAAATTTACCAATCCATGAACATAGAATGTCTTTCCATTTGTATACAGCTTTAATTTCTTTTAGCAGTGTTTTGTAGTTTTCTATGAACAAGGCTTTTGCCTCCTTGGTTAAAATTATATTTAAGTATTTTATTCTCTTAAATGCTGCTATAAATGGGATTGTTTACTTCATTTCCTTTTTTGATTGCTGGTGCATAAAAATACAACCAATTTTTGTGGGCTGACGTGTATCTTGCAACTTTGCCAAATTTACTTTGCTGAGTTGATTAGCTCTAAAACGTTTTTTGGTTTTTTTTTTCTGGTGGATTGTTTAGGGTTTTCTACATAAAATGTCATATGATCTGTGAACAGAAATAGTTGAACTTACTGCAATTCAATTTGGATTATTTTCTTTGCCTAACTGTTCTCTGTAGAACTTCCTAGAACTATGGTGAATAGAAGTTAGAAAGTGGGCATCCTTAGTTAGTTCCTGTCTTAGGAGAAAAGTTTCAGTCTTTCCCGACTGAGTATAATATCAGTTATAGATTTTTCCTATATGGTCTTTGTGATGTTGAGAAAGTCCAGTTTCCTAGTTTAATGAGTGTTTTTATCATAAAGAAGGCTGGATTTTGTCAAATACTTTCTCTGCATCAATTGAGATGATTATGTGGGCTTTTGATCCTCATTCTATTAATGTGATGCATTACATTGATTGATTTTAATATGTTGAACCACCCTTGTATTCCTAGAGTAAATCTCATTTGGTCACAATGTACAATCCGTTTACAACATTGTTGGGTTTGCTTTGCTAGTGTTTTGCTGAGGAATTTGGCATGTATATTTATGCAGGATGTTGGTCTGTAGTTTTCTTCCAGTGATTTTACCTGGTTTTTGGTGTCAAGGTAATGCTGGCCTCACAGAATGAGTTAGGAACATTCCTTTCCCTTCCATTTTTGAAGCACCAGAGAAAGATTGATGTTAAATCTTTAAATGCTTGATAGAGCTCACCAGTGAAGCCATCAAGTCCTGGGCTTTCCTTTGTTGGGAGGTTTTTTATTACCAATTCTGTTTCCTTACTAGTCATAGGTCTGTCCAGGTTTTCTATTTTCAAATGTTCAGTGTTGGCAGTAGTGTGTTTCTAGAAATTTATCCACTTCATCCAAGTTATCCAGTTTGTTGGTATACAGCTGTTCACAGTATTCTCACGTTAAAAAGAAATGCCCCCTCTGTCATTTCTGACTTAAGTAATTGGAGACTGCCCTCTTTTTCACTTAATCCATCTCAATAAAGATTTGCCAACTTTCTTGACCTGTTCGAAGAAACAAATTTCAGCTTTATTTTCTGTATTATTTATCTACACTCTAATCTTTATGTTCTTCCTTCTGCTAACTTTACACTTAGTTTGCTATTCTTTTTCTAATTTCTTGAGACGTGCAATTAAGTTGTTGATTTGAGATCTTTCTGGATTTTTAGTGTAGGTGTTGTTCACAGCTATGAATTTCCCTCTGAGTACTGCATTCACTACAACCCACAGGCCTTGCTATGCTTTCGGTTGTCTGTAGGTCTTTTCTTTTTTTTTTTTTTTCTTCAACTCTTTTAAATTGCATTTTAGGTTTTGGGGTACATGTGAAGAACATGCAAGATTGTTGCATAGGTACACACATGGCAGTGTGATGTGCTGCCTTCCTCCCTATCACCTATATCTGGCATTTCTCCCCATGCTATCTCTCCCCAACTCCTCACCCACCCCATCCCTCCCCTCTTTCCACCCTACAGACTCCAGTGTGTGATGCTCCCCTTCCTGTGTCCATGTGTTCTCATTGTTCAACACCCACCTATGAGTGAGAATATGCAGTGTTTGATTTTCTGTTCTTGTGTCAATTTACTGAGAATGATGGTTTCCAGGTTCATCCATGTCCCTACAAAGGACATGAACTCATCGTTTTTGATGGCTGCATAATATTCCATGGTGTATATGTGCCACATTTTCCCTGCCCAGTCTATCATGAAAGGGCATTTGGGTTGGTTCCAGGTCTTTGCTATTGTAAACAGTGGGGCAATGAACATTCGTGTGCATGCGTCCTTATAGTAGAATGATTTATAATCCTTTGGCTATATACCCAGTAATGGGATTACTGGGTCAAATGGAATTTCTATGTCTAGGTCCTTGAGGAATTGCCACACTGTCTTCCACAATGGTTGAACTAATTTACATTCCACCAACCGTGTAAAAGTGTTCCTATTTCTCCACATCCTCTCCAGCATCTGTTGTCTCCAGATTTTTTAATGATCACCATTCTAACTGGCATGAGGTGGTATCTCAATGTAGTTTTGATTTGCATTTCTCTAATGACAAGTGATGATGAGCATTTTTTCATATGTTTGTTGGCCTCATGTATGTCTTCTTTTGAAAGGTGTCTGTTCGTGTCCTTCGCCCACTTTTGAATGGGCTTGTTTTATTCTTGTAAATATGTTTTAGTTCTTTGTAGATTCTGGATATCAGCCCTTTGTCAGATGGGTAGATTGCAAAAATTTGTTCCCATTCTGTTGGTTGCCAGTTCACTCTAATGACTGTTACTTTTGCTGTGCAGAAGCTGTGGAGTTTGATTAGGTCCCATTTGTCTATTTTGGCTTTTGTTGCCAATGCTTTTGGTGTTTTGGTCATGAAGTCCTTGCCTACTCCTATGTCCTGAATGGTTTTGCCTAGATTTTCTTCTAGGGTTTTTATGGTGTTAGGTCTTATGTTTAAGTCTTTAATCCATCTGGAGTTAATTTGAGTGGAAGGTGTCAGGAAGGGGTCCAGTTTCTGCTTTCTGCACATAGCTAACCAGTTTTCCCAATACCATTTATTAAACAGGAACTCCTTTCCCCATTGCTTGTTTTTATCAGGTTTGTCAAAGATTGGATGGTTGTAGATATGTGGTGTTGCCTCTGAGGTCTCTGTTCTGTTCCATTGGTCTATATCTCTGTTTTGGTACCAGTACCATACTGTTTTGATTACTATAGACTTGTAGCATAGTTTGAAGTCCAGTAGTGTGATGCCTCCCGCTGTGTTCTTTTTGCTTAGAATTGACTTGGCTATGTGGGCTCTCTTTTGGTTCCATATGAAATTTAAGGTGGTTTTTTCCAGTTCTGTGATGAAGGTCATTGGTAGCTTGATGGGGATAGCGTTGAATCTGTAAATTCCTTTGGGCAGTATGGCCATTTTCACGATATTGATTCTTCCTAGTCATGAACATGGAATGTTTCTCCAACTGTTTGTGTCCTCTCTGATTTCGTTGAGCAGTGGTTTGTAGTTCTCCTTGAAGAGGTCTTTTACGTTCCTTGTTAGTTGTATTCCTGGGCATTTTAATTCTCTTGGTAGCAATTGTGAATGGCAGTTTGTTCTTGATTTGACTCTCTTTAAGTCTGTTATTGGTGTAGACGAATGCTTGTGATTTTTGCACATTGATTTTGTATCCTGAGACTTTGCTGAAGTTGCTTATCAGTTTCAGGAGATTTTGGGCTGAGACAATGGGGTCTTGTAGATATACAATCATGTCGTCTGCAAATAGAGACAATTTGGCTTCCACCTTTCCTATTTGAATACCCTTTATTTCTTTTCCTTGCCTGATTGCTCTGGCTAGAACTTCCAGTACTATATTGAATAGGAGTGGTGAGAGAGGGCATCCTTGTCTAGTGCCAGATTTCAAAGGGAATGCTTCCAGTTTTTGCCCGTTCAGTATGATATTGGCTGTTGGTTTGTCATAAATAGCTTTTATTACTTTGAGATACGTTCCATCGATACCGAGTTTATTGAGGGTTTCTAGCATAAAGGGCTGTTGAATTTTGTCAAATGCCTTCTCTGCGTCAATTGAGATAATCATGTGGTTTTTGTCTTTGGTTCTGTTTATGTGGTGAATTATGTTTATAGACTTGCGTATGTTGAACCAGCCTTGCATCCCCGGGATGAATCCTACTTGATCACGGTAGATAAGCTTTTTGATGTGCTGAGGCAATCAGTTTGCCATATTTTATTGAAGATTTGTGCATCTATGTTCACCATGGATATTGGCCTGAAGTTTTCTTTTCTTGTTGAGTGTCTGCCGGGTTTTCCTGTCATTTCTTCTTTGATCCATTGGTTATTTAAGAATGTGTTGTTTAATTTCCACATACTTGTGATCTTTCTAGTTTCATTCTATTATTGATCTCTATTTTCACTTCACTGTGGTCAGAAAAAATAATTTGCATTACATTAGATTTTTTGATTGATTACATTTTTGTTTTGTAGCCACCCATGTGGTCTGTCTGGAGAATGGTTTGGATAGCATTCTCCAGGACAGGCCACATGCTTGAGAAGAATGTGTAGTTACTATCATTGGGTGCAAAAAAACATTTTACCGAATAGCTAACACATCTATCTGTTAGAGCCAATTGGCTCATACTGCTACTCAAATCCTCTATTTCCTTATCAATCTTCTGATTGTTCTATTATTGAAACTGGGTTACTGAAAGTCACTATTACTGTTTATTTCTCTCTTCAGTTCTGTCAACTATTGCTTCATATGTTTTGGGGACTCTGCTATTATGGGCCCACATGTTTACAATTGTCATGTCTTCCTGATATATTAAGTCTTTTATCAGTGTAAAAATGTCCTTCTTTGTTTCTAGAATGCCTGAGCTTTAACTGGACTTAGGGTATTTCAGAACAAGAATTGGCAAATTCAGAGCAGTAAATCAAATACCACCACCTGTTTTTGTATGATCCACAAACTAAAAATGTTTTTTATATTGTTAAATAACTGAAAAATCAAAATAAACTTTATGACCTGAAAATTACATGAAATCCAAATCTCAGCATCCATAACGCGTTACTGCTGGTTGGCAATGTGCACTCACCCCTGTGCTGTCTGAGCCACTCCTACACTACAATGGCAGACACAAGTAACGGCAACGGAGACCGTATGGCCTGCAATGTCTAAAACACTTATTGCCCGACCCTTCTCAGAAACAGTTTGCATGTGCTTGCCCTACGATAAAGACTGTATCTCCTAGCCTACCTTGCCCTGGAGAATGGCCATTTGACTACGTTTTGGATGGTAAGTGGTTAGCAGAAATACATGAGTGGCCCTGAAACACACTGGTAAGAATGGGGAATGTGTCCTTGTCTGCCCCTTTCTTCTCACTCATGGCTAGGAAGCAAACAAGAAGGCAGGGAAGATGTGCTGGCATCTCTCTTGGTCCATGAGATGAAAGACACATCAACAACAGCAGACCCACAAAGTGGGACGATAGAGGAGCTTCCACAGAGCCTTGGAGGTCCCAAACGCGGCCCTTGTTTATATCATAAAAAGGTATCTTCTTTCCCTAGGGTCACTGTTGTTTTAGACTATTTTGGGGTGCTGTGTTAGAATATGATCTATGCTGACATTTGCCTGCCCCTAGGGCTGCTGTATTCCAGAATCCTTTGAGTCAGGTCAAATGTATCTGGCAAATAATTATTTTGGCTCCAGCACAAGTCAACAAAAATGGTCTCCAGCAACATGTGGCACTAACACTGTGAGACTTGTGACAAAGAATTTGGAATTTTCTATCCACTGTGTAACAGGTTTGAGGATATTCTTAATAAACTACATGCATACCAAAGAAAAAAAGATTTTACCAAATACAGTATTTAACATTGACATGTTATCAGATCATTCTAGCCCTAGAACAGCCATTGAAAATCTTGTAGCTCCTGATAGGTTTTTTTTTTTAATATAAAACTATCTTTCAAATAAACTCATATACAAAAACTCCAATATAGGCCGGGCGCAGTGGCTCACGCCTGTAATCCCAGCACTTTGGGAGGCCGAGGCAGGTGGATCACAAAGTCAGGAGATCGAGACCATCCGGTCAACATGGTGAAACCCCGTCTCTACTAAAAATAAAAAAATTAGCTGGGCACGGTGGCGCGTGCCTGTAATCCCAACTACTCAGGAGGCTGAGGCAGGAAAATTGCCTGAACCCAGGAGGCAGAGGGTGCAGTGAGCCGAGATCGCGCCATTGCACTCCAGCCTGGGTAACCAGAGCCAAACTCTGTCTCAAAGAAAAAAAGAAGTAAAAAAAAAAAAAACTCCAATAGAAAAATAGATAACGGCAAAGAAACTCATCCTGAAACCTGGGCATGGAGACTGGCACCCCACCCACTGTAGCTGTCCCAGGCCCTCAAGTCCCTTAAACCTGGGCATGGAGACTGGCACCCCACCCACTGTAGCTGTCCCAGGCCCTCAAGTCCCTTAAACCTGGGCATGGAGACGGGCACTCCACCCACTGTAGCTGTCCCGGGCCCTCAAGTCCCTGAAACCTGGGCATGGAGATGGGCACCCCACCCACTGTAGCTGTCCCGGGCCCTCAAGTCCCTGAAACCTGGGCATGGAGACGGGCACTCCACCCACTGTAGCTGTCCCAGGCCCTCAAGTCCCTTAAACCTGGGCATGGAGACGGGCACCCCACCCACTGTAGCTGTCCCGGGCCCTCAAGTCCCTGAAACCTGGGCATGGAGACGGGCACCCCACCCACTGTAGCTGTCCCGGGCCCTCAAGTCCCTGAAACCTGGGCATGGAGACGGGCACTCCACCCACTGTAGCTGTCCCGGGCCCTCAAGTCCCTTAAACCTGGGCATGGAGACGGGCACCCCACCCACTGTAGCTGTCCCAGGCCCTCAAGTCCCTTAAACCTGGGCATGGAGACTGGCACCCCACCCACTGTAGCTGTCCCAGGCCCTCAAGTCCCTTAAACCTGGGCATGGAGACGGGCACTCCACCCACTGTAGCTGTCCCAGGCCCTCAAGTCCCTGAAACCTGGGCATGGAGACTGGCACCCCACCCACTGTAGCTGTCCCAGGCCCTCAAGTCCCTTAAACCTGGGCATGGAGACGGGCACCCCACCCACTGTAGCTGTCCCGGGCCCTCAAGTCCCTTAAATCTGGGTATGGAGACGGGCACCCCACCCATTGTAGCTGTCCCGGGCCCTCAAGTCCCTTAAATCTGGGCATGGAGACGGGCACCCCACCCACTGTAGCTGTCCTGGGCCCTCAAGTCCCTTTCTGGCATACTCCAATTTTACTAAATACTTTCTAAATGCCAATTCAAACTTTTCAATAAAATTTGCTCTCTACCACTAGTCACTGTCAATTTATATTAATAACAACCACAAGCTTTACTGAATCTATTTTGGTTACTGAGGAATCATTCATTTTTCTCCGAGTCTTCATTTTGCTTTGATTAGGTTAGGTACGAAACACCTGGATTTATAGGTAAACTTTGCTACAAATTTTTTTTTTTTAAGTTCCGTGGGTAGTATTTAGAGCATGCTTTTTGCTCAGGTCACAGTCACACCCATGAGGGAGCCTCCAAGTTATGAGCTCGGCAAACAACAGCTGAAAAGACGGCACAAGGCATTCGTCTACTACAATCGCAAGGCGTCTGACAGGTCAGTTTTACGGTACTCAGAGTACAGGTTACTGATGTGTCTAATTAAAAAATAACTGATCAATAATACATGGGCGATTTTCATTACCTAACAATAACACTGAGGACAGCTTGGACTCAGGTACAAAGGCTCGACCACAAAATCAGCCACAGAGTCTGTGGGCTCCACCACAGGTATTTCCTACTTGTTATGCTGTTAGAAGACACATTGATGGGTTTTAGAAGAAAATGATAGTTCTTTTTTAAACAGCGAAGTGACAAAGTATATAATAGGCATTTATGTAAGTTTTGATCTCATTTCTTCTCTCGGATGGATGGAGTAATTCATCGGAAGTGAGAAAATTACTGAGTAAGGGTTTAAAAAGATTTGTGATAGAAGCAATTTCTCTAGATGGAAACTTGAATAAAAATGTTGCACCCCACACTTCCTCACCTCTGGGGAGTGAGAAGCCTTAGAGTCTGAATCCACGCCTGTGACTCCTCACTGCCAAGATGAGGCGAGATGAGTGGCAGCCACGAGCAGGAGCCGAGCCCTGGCCCCATTCAGAGAGCATGTCATGCCTTCAGGAGCAAAGCATGACTCAGTACCTCACCAATCTATTTAAACCCCCAAATCTAAATTTGGTTACAGGTTAGGAAGTCTTAAGACACATATACCCTATTAGAACAAACTAGACTCTTAAAAAATGAAGATTCCCAATTAAAAGCCAAAGCACAGCCCAATCCGGCAAAGCCCCTGGCCCTCCAAACACCACGTGGTTTCATCCTAAGAGGCCGCCACCCTCTGTTTACCTCTAAGTACTGTTTTCAATAAGGAAATCATCAGCTCTGAGTCAAGACTACAGTTAGAAGGGTTTTCTATTTCATCATTTTGCCTCATTCTTTTTTCTTTTTTAATTCAACCACCAGGTACTGGGTTTTCCATGCTTCACATGTGTACGCGGCTGGCACTCAGGATACATTTACTGTCTTTCAGAATTATGACACACCGAGTCCCTGGTAAGGTGTGCTGGTCTCTCCTTAGCTGGCACCGCCTCTCTGGCATGCAGAGGGAAGTGCAGGATAACCCCGTCCTCACCCTGGCCGTGCTCCTGACCCTCCATGTCTCCCAACACCATAAGAGAAGTGTGGGCTAGCCCTGTCCTCATCCCGGCCGCCTGCTGACCCTCCATGTCTCCCAACACCATAATAGAAGTGTGGGCTAGCCCTGTCCTCATCCCGGCCGCCTGCTGACCCTCCATGTCTCCCAACACCATAAGAGAAGTGTGGGCTAGCCCTGTCCTCATCCTGGCCGCCTGCTGACCCTCCATGTCTCCCAACACCATAAGAGAAGTGTGGGCTAGCCCTGTTCTCATCCCGGCCGCCTGCTGACCCTCCATGTTTCCCAACACCATAAGAGAAGTGTGGGCTAGCCCTGTCCTCATCCTGGCCGCCTGCTGACCCTCCATGTCTCCCAACACCATAAGAGAAGTGTGGGCTAGCCCTGTCCTCATCCCGGCCGCCTGCTGACCCTCCATGTCTCCCAACACCATAATAGAAGTGTGGGCTAGCCCTGTCCTCATCCCGGCCGCCTGCTGACCCTCCATGTCTCCCAACACCATAATAGAAGTGTGGGCTAGCCCTGTCCTCATCCCGGCCGCCTGCTGACCCTCCATGTCTCCCAACACCATAATAGAAGTGTGGGCTAGCCCTGTCCTCATCCCGGCCGCCTGCTGACCCTCCATGTCTCCCAACACCATAAGAGAAGTGTGGGCTAGCCCTGTCCTCATCCCGGCCGCCTGCTGACCCTCCATGTCTCCCAACACCATAAGAGAAGTGTGGGCTAGCCCTGTCCTCATCCCGGCCGCCTGCTGACCCTCCATGTCTCCCAACACCATAAGAGAAGTGTGGGCTAGCCCTGTCCTCATCCCGGCCGCCTGCTGACCCTCCATGTTTCCCAACACCATAAGAGAAGTGTGGGCTAGCCCTGTTCTCATCCCGGCCGCCTGCTGACCCTCCATGTTTCCCAACACCATAAGAGAAGTGTGGGCTAGCCCTGTCCTCATCCCGGCCGCCTGCTGACCCTCCATGTCTCCCAACACCATAAGAGAAGTGTGGGCTAGCCCTGTTCTCATCCCGGCCGCCTGCTGACCCTCCATGTTTCCCAACACCATAAGAGAAGTGTGGGCTAGCCCTGTCCTTATCCTGGCCACCTGCTGACCCTCCATGTCTCCCAACACCATAAGAGAAGTGTGGGCTAGCCCTGTCCTCATCCCGGCCACACTGCTGACCCTCCATGTCTCCCAACACTATAAGGAAAGTGCGGGCTAGGCCCGTCCTCATCCCAGCCACACTGCTGACCCCCTCCATGTCTCCCAACACCATAAGAGAAGTGTGGGCTAGCCCTGTCCTCATCCCGGCCGCCTGCTGACCCTCCATGTCTCCCAACACCATAAGAGAAGTGTGGGCTAGCCCTGTCCTCATCCCGGCCGCCTGCTGACCCTCCATGTCTCCCAACACCATAAGAGAAGTGTGGGCTAGCCCTGTTCTCATCCCGGCCGCCTGCTGACCCTCCATGTCTCCCAACACCATAAGAGAAGTGTGGGCTAGCCCTGTCCTCATCCCGGCCGCCTGCTGACCCTCCATGTCTCCCAACACCATAAGAGAAGTGTGGGCTAGCCCTGTCCTCATCCCGGCCGCCTGCTGACCCTCCATGTCTCCCAACACCATAAGAGAAGTGTGGGCTAGCCCTGTCCTCATCCCGGCCGCCTGCTGACCCTCCATGTCTCCCAACACCATAAGAGAAGTGTGGGCTAGCCCTGTCCTCATCCCGGCCGCCTGCTGACCCTCCATGTCTCCCAACACCATAATAGAAGTGTGGGCTAGCCCTGTCCTCATCGCGGCCGCCTGCTGACCCTCCATGTCTCCCAACACCATAAGAGAAGTGTGGGCTAGCCCTGTCCTCATCCCGGCCGCCTGCTGACCCTCCATGTCTCCCAACACCATAAGAGAAGTGTGGGCTAGCCCTGTCCTCATCCCGGCCACCTGCTGACCCTTCATGTCTCCCAACACCATAAGAGAAGTGTGGGCTAGCCCTGTCCTCATCCCGGCCGCCTGCTGACCCTCCATGTCTCCCAACACCATAAGAGAAGTGTGGGCTAGCCCTGTCCTCATCCCAGCCACACTGCTGACCCTCCATGTCTCCCAACACCACACTCCTTCCAGGGCACAGTCAGCCTGGGCTTGGCTTCCTCCCCACGCTCCTAAACCCACCAGATTTCTGGATTCCCGATTCCCTAAACTAGTGGTATTCCCTTTTTTTTGCTCCAATGCCTCTTGACTAGGTAGTAAAGTTTTGCAAGTGACTTAATTCCTACTAGATTGTCATCACTGACATTTAAATAAAACTGTCAGCCAGGTGCAGTGGTTCACATCTGTAATCCCAGTACTTTGGGAGGCCAAGGTGGGTGGATTGCTTGAGGCCAGGAGTTGGAGACTAGCCTGGGCAATATGTTGAATTCCTGCATCTACAAAAAACACAAAAGCTAGCCTGGTGCGGTGGCATGCACCTGTGGTCCCAGTTACTCCGGAGGCTGAGGCAGGAGGATCACTTGAGCCCAAGAGGTTGAGGCTGCAGTGAGCTATGATGGCTGCAATCGTGTCACCACACTCTAGCCTGGGCTATAGAGTGAGACTCTGCCTCCATCAATCCGTCAATCAGGCTGTTGGCTTGTCCCTTTAAATGTATTCAGTGGACCCCACAGGGTCATGTCCACTGGGGTCTGCCACCGTGGTGCTGTCCACTTGGCGAGCAGAGGAGCTGCAGAGTAGTCGGTGACCCCTGGGAGTTGGCAAAGCAGCAACTCTGAATGGTTTCTCCTAAATACACGAGCAAATGTGACACTGTTCGTTTTACTCTCTTTCACCTCTGAATTCCACTCCATTTGAGCCAAAGCATTTCATCCCAAAGTAACACATTACATGCTTGAACTAACTTATCATCCATCATGTTACACCTCTCTGCAACAAAGATGTATATGTGAACAAAATTTACATTTTAAAACACCCTGTGACCATGAGGTCCCAAGTGTTTTATGAAGATACTCCATATCCTAAGCAATAAGTCGCACATAGAGTGAACTTCTCCTGCTTCATGGTAAGAGAGGGCTTTTCTCCCATGGATAAATACTACTTTCCATTGGACTGAAATTGAGCCAAGCATCACTTCTAGGATCATGTTTTGTTTTTCTAGACGTGAGCATGAGAAACCTTATTCACAAAGAGCTACACAGGAGTTTTGTTACCGTGAAAGTTGTACGCCAAACTCACCGTGACCTGGCATCATAAATATTTCCAGTGCGCTGTCCACAGTTCCTCCGTGGGTTTTCTTCAAAACAAAGACGTGAACATCGCCAGCCTCAGGAGGACCCTCAGGCAGTCCCCAGGGGCATTTGCTTTCTCTGTCTCAAGGTCAACATTTCCATGTCTCTCCCCAGGCTTCCTTCCCAGGGTCTCAAAGGTGGGGCTGGACAGCATGGGGCAAAAGCGTGGCCCAGGATGGAGAGGTCGGAACAGAGTGGCCTCAGGCTCCCCGTCAGGATCTCATGCAGGGACAGAGGGATTTTGCCCACATTGTCTCCTAGAAAGGTCTCCAGAAGTGCCTGACACACAGGGATGATTCTCACTCCATGGTTGCTGGTGTCTTTGCTTTCAAACACGATGGAAAATGTTCCCTGAGGGCAAATGGAGAGGACTCGGCGTCCATCCCGGCCGGGACCCCAGAGAGGATGCAGCGCCCATCCCGGCCAGGACCCCGGAGAGGACGCAGCGTGCATCCCGGCCGGGACCCCAGAGAGGATGCAGCGCCCATCCCGGCCGGGACCCCGGAGAGGACGCAGCGCCCATCCCGGCCGGGACCCCGGAGAAGACGCAGAGCCCATTCCAACTGGGACCCCAGAAAGGACACAGTGTCCATCCTGGCCAGGATCCTGCACATTGGCCTTTCGGTCACACATTCATTTGTGAAACAGTAAAATCCACAGAATTTTTTAATAAAAGCAATGCCATGTAGATAGAAAAAACTACAATCTTACAGAAGTCCTGGCCGTTATTACTGAATAACATTAGAGAATTATATTCCATTTCAAGCCAAAATCGATGATACACTAGAACCGTAGTCCGCTCCCTATTCAAGGTGGTTGAGGAACCCCATGTATTTACCCCCTCTTCCTTTGAAACCCCAGTGACTGACAGCCAAGGAGTTCAGAAGGTAAGAACCGTACAGAGATGAAACGCTGGGGCAGAAGGCCGGCAGGCTCCACCCGTTTGCTGGGAAAGGGAGGGGAAGGGAGAAGCCACAACCAACCAAGAGGAGAAAGTAAAGTGTAGGAAACAGAGAAGGGACCCAGCCACCAGGCTTCATATGCCCCACACGAAATGCCCATCAGCCTGGAAACTACCATGCACTCACGAAATTGGAAATTCTTCCTCTCAAAAATTGACTTGCTCTACATAAAGACCTAAGCTCTGGGAATGAGGGTCTCCCACGGCACGGTGGCTCTTGGTGCAGCCACCCTGAGGAGAAGCCACAGCACAGACCCAGGCCCAGGGCCAGAACGTGCAGAGCAGGCCACCCCAGAGCCCACAGCCTCTCCAGGACAATAGATCCTGACAACACACAGAGAGCAAACCAATCTCCACAGAAAAAAACGAGGAAACACTGTGCCATTTTAAAGAGATGTGGCTACAAAAGAAGGAACAGAGAATAAAAATGAGGTCTTGGAAATTAAAAATATAATTGTTGAAATTAAAATTCCAACAGAAGTACTGAAGACAATATTGACAAAGTTGCCAGAAGGTAGAACAAGAGATCCAGAGTGTGCCATGGAGAAGACGCGTGGCCCTGAGTGCTGACGTGGGATGAGCCCTGCACACAAACAGCGGGAGCTCAATAGAGGGGCAGGAACCCCAACAAGAGAGGAGCGGGAACCCCGACAGGAGAGGGGCGGGAACTCTGACATGAGAGGAGTGGGAACCCCAACAGGAGAAGGGCAGGAACCCCAACAAGACAGGAGCGGGAACCCCGACAGGAGAGCAGCGGGAACCCCGACAGGAGAGGGGTGGGAACCCCAACAAGAGAGTAGCGGGAACCCCGACAGGAGAGGGGTGGGAACCCCAACAAGAGAGTAGTGGGAACCCCGACAGGAGAGGGGCGGGAACTCTGACATGAGAGGAGCGGGAACCCCGACAGGAGAGGGACAGGAACCCCAACAAGTGAGGAGCGGGAACCCCGACAGGAGAGCGGCGGGAACCCCGACAGGAGAGGGGTGGGAACCCCAACAAGAGAGTAGCGGGAACCCCGACAGGAGAGGGGCGGGAACTCTGACATGAGAGGAGGGGGAACCCCGACAGGAGAGGGGCAGGAACCCCAACAAGAGAGGAGCGGGAACCCCGACAGGAGAGCGGCGGGAACCCCGACAGGAGAGCGGCGGGAACCCCGACAGGAGAGGGGCGGGAACCCCAACAAGAGAGTAGCGGGAACCCCAACAGGAGAGGGGTGGGAACCCCAACATGAGAGGAGTGGGAACCCCAAAAGGAGAGGAGCAGGAATCCCGAGAGGAGAGGAGCGGGAACCCTGACAGGAGAGGGGCGGGAACCCCAATGAGAGGGGGTGGGAACCCCAACATGAGAGGAACGGGAACCCCAAAAGGAGAGGAGCAGGAATCCCAAGAGGAGAGGGGCGGGAACCCTGACAGAAGAGGGGCGGGAACCCTGACAGGAGAGGGGCGGGAACCCCAACGAGAGAGGGGCGGGAACCCCAATGAGAGAGGGACGGGAGCCCCAACCAGAGAGGGGTGGGAACCCCGACAGGACAGGAACCCCAATGAGAGAGGGGCAGGAACCCCAACAGGAGAGCGGCGGGAACCCCGACAGGAGAGGGGTGGGAACCCCAACAAGAGAGTAGCGGGAACCCCGACAGGAGAGGGGCGGGAACTCTGACATGAGAGGAGTGGGAACCCCAACAGGAGAAGGGCAGGAACCCCAACCAGAGAGGGGCAGGAACCCCAACAGGAGAGGAGCGGGAACCCCAACTGGAGAGGGGTGGGAACAGCACCTGGAGAGGGGCAGGAGGGGCCGAGGGGATGCCGCCGGGGCGAGCACTAGTGGAAGCAACAGGTGCATGTGTGCAATTCCAAATCGGAAGCTCCTGCGAAGCCACATGTCTGCACAGAGGAAAAGCCTGACACCCATGCACACCTCTGTGAGTTTCTGGAACACAAGGATGCACTGAGAGTTTGGGGAGAGCAGCAGTTAGTTTCAACAAAGAAACAGAAATCAGGCTTCCCAGCCACAACACTAAGTTGAAACAACAAAGGAAAATGTCCTCAAAACTCTCAGGCAAAATTATTTTGGTGTTAGAATTCTATACCCAACCAAACTTTCAATTATATGAGGGCAGAGTTTCAGATAGGCAAGATGAGAAACTTTAGGAAAGTATTTGAAGATGGACTTCAACAAAATGAGTGTGGAAATAAAGACAGAAAAACATCCGAAATTTAAGAAACAATAGGTCTAACCCAGAGAGAGATGAAAGGGTTGGAAAGGACAGGACTGCTGCATTCAGGCCTGGAGAGAAGCTGGTGCTGAGAATCACAGTGAGGACTGCAGGAAGGAAACCCCCACAGATGAGACAGCGAGGGAGGAGCTGGGAGGCGTCACACTGGAGAAACCTGTGCCATCCCTGGGACGTCTGGAGCAACTTTAAGAGAAATAAAAAAGAAAATGCAAGAAAAGAAGTTGCCACACAAATTCCAGGAAGGACAAGAAAGAAACCCATCAGGGTGCAGCAGTCAGCTCTGCAGGGAAAAATGTCAGCGTAAGGCAGGCACACAGATTTATTTTCAATGTTTGGCTTAGACAAAAAAGCACCAAAATTAACTCTGATTACTAAACAGACCTTGAATGGTCTTGACCCTGACAAACACTGGGTGGTGGAAGCAAAATAAGAAGGTAAGCAAACGCAGCAGTGCTAACATCTCTCCGTGGTAAGCCGGGCTGTCAGCTGACACTGCCTGGAGTTGACAGAGCAAGAAATTAAGGTGCAATTTATTATTTCAAGTTAATGAGTTAGCAAAGGCAGAACTAAAAGCAACAGTTCAATTCTACTGAGGGGGAAAAGGTGGTAAATACTTACTGTCTACGGTAGATAACATCAGGGGACGTGTAAGTCACCCCCACAGAGCTACACAAGGAGCCAGTCACAGGGAGTCACATGGGGAGACCGCCCTGAGGGACACCTGAGTGCTGGACACACACCTGTGCACACCCGACCCAACCCTGGGAACGTGTCCCAACCCCAGGAACATCCAGCCCAGGGAGCCCCGTGGAAACCATGGACTCCACACAGCAATGACATGTCAGCGTGAGTCCATCCACCGTGGCAGACGCACCACAGTTTTAATAATGGGAAGGCTGTGGGGGTATTGATAATGGGAAGGCTGTGGGGGTATTGATAATGCGAAGGCTATGGAGTCTACTGATAAAGGGAAGGCTGTGGAGGGTATTGATAAAGGGAAGGCTGTGGGGGAATTGGCAAAGGGAAGGCTGTGGGGTATTGATAATGGGAAGGGTGTGGAGTATTGATAACGGGAAGGGTGTGGGGTATTGATGACGGGAAGGCTGTAGAGGGTATTGATAAAGGGGAGGCTATGGGGGGTATTGATAACAGGAAGGCTGTGATGTATTGATAACGGGAAGGCTGTGGAGGGTATTGATAATGGGAAGGCTGTGGGGTATTGATAATGGGAAGGCTGTGAGGTATTGATAA
This sequence comes from Callithrix jacchus, assembly GCF_049354715.1. Taxonomy (NCBI): domain Eukaryota; kingdom Metazoa; phylum Chordata; class Mammalia; order Primates; family Cebidae; genus Callithrix; species Callithrix jacchus. The sequence continues at coordinate 3,691,345 of NC_133514.1, read as the reverse complement.
CGGGAAGGCTGTGGGGGGTTATTGATAATGGGAAGGCTGTGGGGGGTATTGATAATGGAAGGCTGTGGGGTATTGATACTGGGAAGGCTGTGGAGGGTATTGATAACGGGAAGGCTGTGGGGTATTGATAATGGGAAGGCTGTGGGGGGGTATTGATAATGGGAAAGCTGTGGGGGGTATTGATAATGGGAAGGCTGTGGGGGGTAATGATAACGGGAAGGCTGTGGAGGGTATTGATAATGGGAAGGCTGTGGGGGGTATTGATAATGGGAAGGCTGGGAGGTATTGACAATGGAAGGCTGTGGGAGGTATTGATAACGGGAAGGCTGTGGGAGGTATTGATAATGGGAAGGCTGTGGTGTATTGATAACGGGAAGGCTGTGGGGGGTATTGATAATGGGAAGGCTGTGGGGGGTATTGATAATGGGAAGGCTGTGGGGGGGTATTGATAACGGGAAGGCTGTGGGAGGTATTGATAATGGAAGGCTGTGGGGGGTATTGATAATGGGAAGGCTGTGGGGGGTATTGATAATGGGAAGGCTGTGGGGGGTATTGATAACGGGAAGGCTGTGGGGGGTATTGATAACGGGAAGGCTGTGGAGGGTATTGATAATGGGAAGGCTGTGGGAAGTATTGATAACGGGAAGGCTGTGGAGAGTATTGATAACGGGAAGGCTGTGGGGGGTATTGTTAATGGGAAGGCTGTGGAGGGTATTGTTAATGGGAAGGCTGTGGAGGGTATTGATAACGGGAAGGTTGTTGGGGAAGGTAGTGAGTATATGGGAACTCTGTGCTTTCTGCTTAATCTTGCTGTGTACTTGAAACTCTTTAAGAAATAAAGTCTTGGCCGGGCATGGTGCTCACAGCTGTAATCTCCGCACTTCGGGAGGCCAAGGCAGGCAGATCACTTGAGCCCAGGTGTTCAAGACCAGCCTGGACAATATAGTCAGACCACATTTCTACAAAAAATGCAGAACTTAGCCAGGTGTCGTGGTGCACACCTGTAGTCCTAGCTACTCAGGAGGCTTAGGTGGGAGAATCACCTGAGTCCAGGAGGCTACAGCTGCAGTGAGCTATCATCACACCACTGCAATCCGGCCTGGACAACAGAATGAGACGTGACTCAACTGAAGTTTCAGAAGAACCCTTTGTGTTTAACAGCGAGTTACCAGTGATTCTCCTGGGCATGCTGGGATGTGCAGAGGTAGAGCCAGACGCTCTTGCTTTCCATTGTAATTCCTTCTGAACTATTGGATTTCTAAACTATATGCAAATGTTACTTTTATTTTAAAAATCCATAAATATATAAATATTAAATCATTTTTAAGTTTTTAAATATAACCTAAAAAGCAGTAACCAGAAAATGAGGTAACGTTGCAGCTACAGAAAGGCCCTCATGATTGTTTCAAGGTTTATTCAGAAAGTACAAATGTGGCACTACCGGAGCTTTTACGGGAAGAAAAATATTTTTAGGAACATAAATAATAAATATTGCTCATAATACAGGGGTCCTCCATCATCCTGGCCTCACTGTCCAGCAGGCCGTGAGGGGACCTCGGGACGGCAGCTCCTTCTCTTCAGGCCTCAGTGACCTCTCTGCGACCTCACTTGCATCCCGATCTTTCTAACAGCCATGCGTGGTAGGTGGTAAAATCTCCATCACCTCCATTTTGCAGATAAAATAACAGTGTGGGGACAGTAAAGGGCAAAGCCACGTCCTCACTGCTCTGAGGGGCAGCCCCAGGACTCAGCCCCACACACAGCCCCACGCTCAGCAGTCACTAATGAGTGCAGAGATGGGAAGAAGGCAAGACACCTTCAGGAATGCCTGGTGCATGTGCCCGGGTTCCTCTTTGAAATACACACCGGGAGACTCAGTCTTTTATTACATAGAGACTTTGATGCAGTGCACCAGGGAACTGGATACAGCTTCCGAACAACTTCAACACCCTCTAAATTCTGCTAAAAACATGAATCTAAAAAAGGAAAATCAAAGACATACAATGTTTAATTCAAAGACATCTGATCTCAGATACCTTAGACGGTCCCGCACCGTCCTAACCCTCGGCCAGCCTGTGACTCAGCACATCCGTCAGCCGCCTGCTGTGAGCAACATGGGACCCGGGGGGAGGATACAGCTGGGCCCAAGGAGAAGGCCCGAATGAGGCAAAGACTCCACTCAGGAACCCGTGGGAGCAGCCCCTCAGCCCCGTGCCTACGGGTGTCACTCAACTTTCAGAGCAACCGTTCTCGAAACAATGGCGAAATAAATCGAGTCTCATGCCACTGCACCACAGCTGACACCGACGGGGACTGTGTTTCCAATAAATCTCCTGGGAGCTTTCTTGGCATGTTTTCACAGATGGACTTAATCGCGAGATGAGGGCAGGCTGGCTGGAGTACGATGTTTTACATATTCTGTAAATGTAAACTGGATACTCACTGCTAAGAGACCTGCAAGTGAAGAAATGGACAGAGCTCAGGGGAGGAAAGAACTTTTTGGAGCAAGTCTAAAGCAGAAAGTGTCCAATGGGAAAGGGAGGGGGCAGAGAGCGATGAGGAAGAACAGCTCCAGAAGGGGTGAGGGCAGGTATTCCAGGTGGGGTGAGGCATGTGCAAAGGCCCCGCGGCGGGAACAGGAAGGAGCATGGAAACAGCTCCCTGTGGCAAACATTCCAGAAGACCCCTTGTGGGCACCCAAGGAAAGACGGCATTTTGCAGAAGCCTTCAAAGGCAGAAAGGAGAGATCTGGGTCTGCCAAAAGGCAACAGAAAACGGCGTGCAGAGAAGTGACTGCAGCAAGATTACCCGGCAGCTGCGTGTAGGATGGTTTCAAGCCGAGAGAGACCGGAGGCGGGAGATGTGCTAAAAGAACGTTCTCCTGACTCAGGCGCAGGGTGAGGAGGGCGTGGCTGGGCCGAGCCAAGGGGGAGACAGTGCTCAGGGTAGGGGGGTTCCAGGCCCAGCCTCGGTTTCCCCATCTCTAAAAGGTGAGGCCTAACCAGACGATCTTTCAGCTTGCACAGTTCTTGACTCAACAGACTCCTTTCCTGAGATCTCAGCGTGATCTCAGGGTCGGCTGGATGTAAATATGAAATCAGGGAGACGAAAGAAAGTAAATCCCAACTTTCACACCTAAAAACAAGGCCTGGTTTGGCAAATTGAAGTTCATGCATTTTTTATTGTCTTAAAATCTTCTCTAATATAGAAGATTGCATCTGTGCTCATTAAAAACAGATTAGAGAACATTCTCAATATCAGTTCCATAGTTTCTAACCCAACCAGGCCCTCAAAGGCAGTCCCACAACAGTATCATCTCTGCTGTCAGCCTCCACCTGCCCACACCTGCTCCCTCTCCGGCTGTGACCATGCCTGGTCCACTTGCTACACGGTGAGAGTCCAGCACCTTCTCCCGCCTCCCATGCCACCAGCAGCTTCCCTCACAGCTTCCAGCTTCTCCCAGACACTTCTGGCCCCAACCCACTAATCATTACACAGCCCCCGGCAAGGTATTCCAGCCATACCCTCACTGTGTTCTCATGAACATTAGCACAAGGAAGCCATTGTCATGACCTAAAAGGCCCTCATAGCCCGGCCCCTCGCTGCCTTGTCAGCTAAATACGGGTCACAACCTAAGACAGGACCCCAGCAGCCCAGGGCTCCAAGCCCCGTGAAAGCACCAGGATGCCCCTCGATGATCCGACCACCTGTGGGCACGCCCAGCACTATCCCACACTCTCCACCCACCTCCTTGCCTGCCATGGTCTCTGGTGTGTGGGCCACACAGCCCTGTCAATTGACAAATTCATAGCCCTGACTTCCCAGCCAACTCCTAGCACTTTGCTCCTTCAAAACCACACCTGGTGGCATCACCTGGTGGACAGCAGCCTGGAAGCCCAGCTGGAGATCTGACAAGCATGGGGCACCCCCCCACATCCGTGCCAGCCATGTCAGCCCTGCCAGCCACTGGTCGACCCACAGTCCTCAGATTCACCAAGAGTCAGCATGGCCTGGCCTATGCTCATGCCCCCCTGTCTCCTCCAGCCTGGAATACATTCACCCCACTGTCCCTCATTCCTGCTCATGCTCCAGACCTCACCTCAAATACCACTTCTCTGCTAGCCTGCCAGCTGCTCGCAGTCAGAGCTCAGTTGTAATTCAGATTATTAAAAACATGTTCAGCAATTCACTTGCTTGACACTTTTTTTTTTTCCTTTTTGAGACAGGGTCTTCTCTGTTGCCCAGGCTGGAATCCAGTGGCAATCACAGCTCCTGGAAACGTCTGCCTCCCAGCTGAGCGCACCTCCTCGCTCCTGAGTAGCTGAGCTGAGACCTCACGCACCAGCCACCATGCCCAGTTATTAATAATTCAAGTATTTTTTGTAGGGATGAAGTTTTGCAATGTTGCCCAAGTGAGTTCTTATGACTTAGCACACAAAAAAAAATCCTCTAACATGGTCTAAAAGGCCCTCCCAGCCCAGCCCCTCTCTGCCTTGTCCACCGAAAACCAGTGAGAACCTCAACAGGACCCCAACAGCTCCAAACCCCACGTAAGCACTAGGATGCCCCTGGCGCCCCGACCACCTGTGGGCACACGCACCATTATCCCACACTCTCCTGAGTTGAGCTCAAACTCCTGAGCTCAAGCAATCCGCCCACCATGGCCTCCCACAGTACTGGGATTACAGGATACTTAATATTTATTTACCTCCCTCCACAGACTCTAAATCCAGAACACAATGTCCTCTGTATTTACAAAAGCACACTCAAGGCCAAACGTGGTGACGGGCACACTGGGGATTATCGGTAAATACATCAAATGAATGAATGACTCATCAGTAATAAACCCTCACATCCTGTTTCATCTCCACCAGACACTCCAAAAAGCCTCTTCTAGAAGACCATATTGTCAGCAAGATTCCAGAAACTCAGCCAAAGTCATCCAGATTATCACAAATTGCTAGGATGATTTACCAGATGGACTAAAAATATGTATCCTGGTTACAACGGCACACTGCTTGCTTCCTTGCTTGCTTTTTTTCTTTCTTTTTTAGAGACAGGGTCTCACTCTGTCACCAGGCTGCAGTGCAGTGGCATGTATGGCTCATGGCAGCCTTGGACTCCTGGGCTCAAGCAATCCTCCCATCTCAGCCTTCTGAGTGACTGGGACTCCAGGGGCACACCACCACACCTGGTTAATGTTTGTCTTTTTTTTTAGAGGTGGGGTCACACTACATTGCCCAGGTTGGTTGCAAACTCCTGACCTGAAACAATCTTCCCTCTTGGCCTCCCAGAGCACTGGGATTGCAGGTGTGAGCCCCACACCTGGCTAGGCACGCTGCCTTTCAATCCCTACCCTGTGGCCTTGGACATCTAAGTAATAACTACTCCTATCTTCAGGAATACATGATACTGACATTGCAACCAGTGTTTCTAACCAAGCTTACTGCACCTTTCAGGAAAGGCATGGGAACAGGTAAAGGATGTGGAACCCATGCTGAAAGCATCTTGGCTCCTGGATCCCCGCCCAACCCATGCACGACAGTCCCTGGCTTCTTAGGGAGACAGTCATCCCACTGTTTAAGGTTCAATGAAATCTGTCTGTGTCAATGTGGAAGGGAACCATGTGTCTGTGAGATCTGGGAGTATCCCACAGAGTTGGGACAGGATGTGGCAGCGAGCGCGGATGGAGGGCATCAGGGAGAGTCTTGCAAACTGAGCCCCAGGAAAGGCTGTGAAGTGTGTCGGGGACGCCTGCTGCAGAGGCTGCCTCGAGGACTCAGAAACCCACCTGCTCTGACGCCTCCCACACTGCGCCACTCACTCCCCAGACGGGGCAGTCCTGCTCTGTCCTCACTCAGATCCGCCAGGCAGCTGAAGCTTCCCACCCTCAGAGGGAGGGGTCCAGGCAACGTAGGCAAGAAGGCACAGCTGCTACATAGGAAATTCAAGCGCACCTGACGCTGGGCCCAGAGTCTGCGCATGCTGGTGCCACAAAGACCCTTCTGCTGCAGTCACACGCCGCAGGTGCCACCCAGACAGGGCACAGCCCACCCCAGGCCAGGCCAGTCAACAAACCCAGCCTTCTCTGTGCAGGATTTTTGAAGACTTCAAGGAAAATAACAAGTATGTATCTATTTCATGATCTTGGATCATCTTAGAGGACGCGCGAGTGTGCCTGAGGATTGGATGAGGCTCCGTCTGGTGAGTCGGCACGTTTCTATACCCACAGCATTCGGATGATGAATTAAGAGCTCGGCGCTGGGCCGGGCGCGGTGGCTCAAGCCTGTAATCCCAGCACTTTGGGAGGCCGAGGCGGGTGGATCACAAGGTCACGAGATCGAGACCATCCAGGTCAACATGGTGAAACCCCGTCTCTACTAAAAATACAAAAAATTAGCTGGGCATGGTGGCGCGTGCCTGTAATCCCAGCTACTCAGGAGGCTGAGGCAGGAGAATTGCCTGAACCCAGGAGGCGGAGGTTGTGGTGAGCCGAGATCGCGCCATTGCACTCCAGCCTGGGTAACAAGAGCGAAACTCTGTCTCAAAAAAAAAAAAAAAAAAAAAAAAGAGCTCGGCGCTCCTAGTGGGGCCTGCTGGCTGCTCCACTGGCTCCTTCCTCCAGCTCCATCTACGTCTGCGGCCCCTTCATTCAGCCGGGCATCTGTGCCTCTCTCGGCGCCTCGCCAAGAAGTTCGCACTCCTGCAGGACTGTCCACAACTTCAAAAGACCCTCACGCCTCCCACCTCACGGCCTCCCTGCAATTCCTCTTTCCCAGAAGGAAACGTTCGCTGGCGTAATGATTTCCAGGGCCCTGGTGCTTCCCAGTGACTGCATGGCCCCATTTCCCCGGAGAGGAAGCTTCAGAACAAACCCATCAGGGCCACGTGGGCTGGAAACGCAAGAAACAGCAGGAGGCGGCCCGACCTCGCGGCGCTGATGAGCCTCCAGAGCCCTGCTGCTCAAGTCCGTTCCCGGAGACAGAGAAGCAGCTCCCCACCAGCGCCGCCCTCCTCTGCCTCAGTGGTGTCCCAGCAGCACCCACCCCGCCCTACGCGGTCACGGTGGCTCCCACCGTAAAGCCCTCCTGACTTCTCAGCACCTGTTGTCCTGTTGGCAGAAGACACGTGGTCACACTTGACCCAGGGACACCCAGTGAAAAGGCTCTTTTAGCTGTAATGTGTCCTTGCAAGGAAGAGGTGGAGGACACGTGGGGACGCCACAGGGACCGCAGTCTCCGCCGCTTTTCACCTGATAATAATGGGGAGCAGCTGAGGGAGGCACCCCTACGGAAGGCCGCCTTCGTAACGGGCAAGAGTGGGAGGCTCAGAGCCAGACGGGCAGTGTCCTGGCCCAGGCAACAGTACCGAGAGGGCCTCCCACACCCACGCGAAGGCACCGGGTCCAGTGGCAAGCATCCCTCTCCCGCACGGCCTGTGCCTCCTGGACAGCGCCACCCCCGCTCTGCCGCGGCCTCTCTGTCTCTCTCCATTGCCCCCCTGCAGCCTCTCTCTCTCTCTCTCCAGCGCCCCCAGCTGCCTCTCTCTCTCTCTCCAGCGCCCCCAGCTGCCTCTCTCTCTCCAGCGCCCCCAGCTGCCTCTCTCTCTCTCTCCAGCGCCCCCAGCTGCCTCTCTCTCTCTCTCCAGCGCCCCCCAGCTGCCTCTCTCTCTCCAGTGCGCCCAGCTGCCTCTCTCTCTCTCCAGTGCCCCCAGCTGCCTCTCTCTCTCCAGCGCCCCCAGCTGCCTCTCTCTCTCTCTCCAGCGCCCCCAGCTGCCTCTCTCTCTCTCTCCAGCGCCCCCCAGCTGCCTCTCTCTCTCCAGTGCGCCCAGCTGCCTCTCTCTCTCTCTCCAGTGCCCCCAGCTGCCTCTCTCTCTCTCTCTCTCCAGTGCCCCCAGCTGCCTCTCTCTCTCCAGTGCCCCCAGCTGCCTCTCTCTCTCTCCAGCGCCCCCAGCTGCCTCTCTCTCTCCAGTGCGCCCAGCTGCCTCTCTCTCTCTCTCTCTCCAGTGCCCCCAGCTGCCTCTCTCTCTCCAGTGCCCCCAGCTGCCTCTCTCTCTCCAGTGCGCCCAGCTGCCTCTCTCTCTCTCTCTCCAGTGCCCCCAGCTGCCTCTCTCTCTCCAGTGCCCCCAGCTGCCTCTCTCTCTCTCTCCAGTGCCCCCAGCTGCCTCTCTCTCTCTCCAGTGCCCCCAGCTGCCTCTCTCTCTCTCTCCAGTGCGCCCAGCTGCCTCTCTCTCTCTCTCCAGTGCGCCCAGCTGCCTCTCTCTCTCCAGTGCCCCCAGCTGCCTCTCTCTCTCAAGTGCCCCCCTGCAGCCTCTCTCTCTCTCTCTCCAGTGCCCCCAGCTGCCTCTCTCTCTCCAGTGCCCCCAGCTTCCTCTCTCTCTCCAGTGCCCCCCTGCAGCCTCTCTCTCTCTCTCTCTCCAGTGCCCCCAGCTGCCTCTCTCTCCAGTGCCCCCCTGCAGCCTCTCTCTCTCTCTCCAGCGCCCCCAGCTGCCTCTCTCTCTCTCCAGTGCCCCCAACTGCCTCTCTCTCTCCAGTGCCCCCAGCTGCCTCTCTCTCTCTCCAGTGCCCCCCTGCAGCCTCTCTCTCTCTCTCTCCAGTGCCCCCAGCTGCCTCTCTCTCAAGTGCCCCCCTGCAGCCTCTCTCTCTCTCCAGTGCCCCCAGCTGCCTCTCTCTCTCTCCAGTGCCCCCAGCTGCCTCTCTCTCTCTCCAGCACCTCCCAGCTGCCTCTCTCTCTCTCAAGTGCCCCCCTGAACCCTCTCTCTCTCTCTCCAGCACCCCCCTGGAGGCCTCTCTGTCTCCAGCAGCCCCCCTGTGCCCTCTCTCTCTCCAGCACCCCCTGGCTGCATCTCTCCAGCACCTCCCAGCCACCATGGCATCTCTCCATTTATAAATTTCAGGAGGGAATTTAATCCTTTATCTTTTGGGCAGCTCCCATGGTGCACAGCGAGGACAGAGCTGCCTGGCTGTCTGGAGAACCTCCTGCCCCATCCCCTCCTTCTGACCCCGCACTGAGCACAGGCTCTGCCATCAGCAGGGGTGTCCAGCCCAGCGCTGCTGGCATTGGCACATCTGTGCTCCTCACTGTGAACCTCTAAAGGGTAAGACCAGGCTCCTTTGCCCTTTAATCTGTGGGTGTGAGACCCACCTGGACACACTAGGCGAGAGAAAGGCGAGGGATGAGCGTGAGCAATGCACCATCACCTTCTCTGCCCATCAGTGGCCTGGAGACTATCTGACCCTCTCTTCTCCCTCCCAGCTTCACAGCAGGGCAACTGGACAGAATGATTCAGCCCACACTGACCACAGTGAGGAAGAAGTGACCGACCAACAATTTAGGTGATAACCTAAGGGAGAAGAGAAGGGGCCATAAGGAGATAATCTAAGGGAAGGGAGAAGGGGCTCAGGCACCCCAGCACCCTACCTCCAGGCAGTGAGCCAGACGAAAATGGTGCATGAACACCTGGGAAGAACCCCAGCTACACCAGAGCCCTGAAGCAAGACCCTCTTCTCAGCCAGCAGCAAAGGACTACTTCTTTACGGAGAAAAAATAGGTCTGAAAAAGTGGCAGATGAAGGAAAATTTAAAGCTTACTATAAGGACCAGAAAGAGATAGGAAACTCAGAGAGAGGGCTTTCTAACCTCATGATCCAACTCCTGTAATGTCTCAGAGGAAAACATGAGGCCTGGGATGGCTGAATGAGAGGGATAGAGGGCTCAGCCCCTCCCAAGAGACCATAAGAAACATCGCAGCAGCCATGCCAGGAAAATGCTCCTTCCCATGGTAGGGGTGGCCTGAGATCAGCGTGCCTGAGGACACCTGTTTGCTGATGAAGGAAGAAACTTCCAACCATCCACAACTTGGCCAACTCACCTTCTCAGACATAACGAGCACGGGCCAGTGATGAATATGTTGGAATAGGTCTATTATTGGACTGGACATTTTTCGGAAACTAAATTTAGCCAGCTTGAATTCTTTTTTTAAAATGCTATCCCATTAAGCCTTTTGAAATAGGGAATCTACATCTCTTTATAAAGATGGGACACGGTGTTCTCCGATTGGCCTGAAATTCTGCAGACAGCAAGCCATGAGGGACCGCAGGGTAGCTGGACCCTCGCAGGGGAAGGCGAGCACAGACGGGCGGGGGCCAGGTGCCCTGGAAGTGAGACACCAAAATGCACGGCCGTTAATTATCTGTAAAATTATAGTTCACTCGCAGTTTTTAAGAGTCCATCTTTTCTGTTAGCACTCACAGGCAATGCTGACCATTTTCAAATGTTTATTAATAGTTCCGTTATTAATTTTCTGTTTATATTCTTTGTCCATTTTATGCAGTCAAGAAAACCGTCATATTTAGGGCATTAACCTGCTTCTAAGGATAAAAATGAAGGTGCCTCCAACCTCACTATGCACTTGGTTTTATTCCCGTAGACACAGAAAAGATTCGGAATGTTTTTGTCAGCTCTATCCATCCTTTTCTTTGTTCCTTTTTGTTTTGGTTTCTTTTGTTACTTTTCCTATGACTTCCTCCCTGAGTCCACCCTGTGCAGTCGCCTTCAACTCCCCTCACGGGGCGAGGACGTGGTGGGGCAGTACCCACAGGTGGTGCCCATGTGCACACGTGAGCCAGTATGGACGCAGGAGTCTGCAGAGTACTCTGGCAGTGGCATCCAGACTCTCAGGAATGTTCGCCCGTGGAGCTGGCCTAACTGACTCTAGGGAGACCCAGGAAAACCCCTTCGACCCACGAATGTGAGCTTGTGTGGAAGAGGGGCTCTTCCATGAGGGGTAACCCTGGGCTTTCTGAGTGGGACGTGAATTCGCTCACATGTGTCCTGGGGAGAGATCTGAGATGGATGAAGAGGAGACCTCGGGAGAAGAGAAGGATGCCGGGTGGAGACAGAGGAGGAGGCTGGGGCAAAAGCCACAAGCGCAGACACCTGGAGCCAGCAGAAGTAGGAAGAGTCAGGGACCCTCCCTGCACCTCTGGAGGGAGCAGGGCCCAGGACACCTTGGCTCCAGGCTTCCAGCCTCCAGCACCAAGAGTGCATTTGCCAGTTCAGGCACCCCATCTGCAGTAACTCGTTACAGCCACCCCTAGGAAAGTAAAGCCACCCTTTAATCAATAATTCTGGTCCTAGGAATTGACTGCAGGAAAAAAAAAATCTAGATTTTCAGAAAATATTCAAAAAAAAGTTAACCACAGAACAACGGCCAAACATCTTTTTATGTAACTTATACATCAAACAACAGGGAATGTTTTAATCATATTCCATACAGGAACATTACCTGTCAATTAAATTATAAAAGGGGGTTTTGAATATATGGATAAATTCTTACAAGAGAATATAAAGTGAAAAAAAAAGAAGATAATTTCCAATTCTGATTTTTAAAATAATTCGAAGGCTGGAAAGAAACACACCAACAAACTCTAATCATTTCTAGGTCTTGGAATTATTGCCAACTTGTAATACATTAATTAACTTCTCAAGACTTAGCAGGTAAAATGAAGGCCAGGTGTACTGGCTCACACCTGTAATCACAGCGCTGTGGGAGGCCAAGGCAGGAGGATTGCTTGAACCCAGGAGTTTGAAATCAGCCTGGGCAATTAGCCAAACCCCATCTCTGCTGAAAATATAAAAAGTTAGCTGGGTGTGGTGACGTGCCCCTGTAGTCCCAGCTACTCAGAGGCTGAAGCAGGAGGACCACTTGAGCCCAGGAAGTCAAGGCTGCAGTGAGCTGCGATCACGCCGCTGCACTCCACCCCAGACAACAAAGATGGGACACAGTGTTCTCCGATTGCCCTGAAATGCTGCAGACAGCAAGCCATGATGGACCGCATGAGGGACAGAGGGCTCAGCCCCTCCCATGAGACCATAAGAAACATCGCAAAAAAAGAAAAAGAAAAAAGAAAATGTACAAAAGCAGCCTAACTAGTGTCCCATTTTACTGCTGGATACAGAGAGAAAAAAATATATTGTAGGTGAGAAGAATCTCGAGATGTAATGAATATAATAAACGTTGTCAGAAAGCAGAGATCCGGCAGCCAAGGACAGATCTCCACCTGCACAACAAGCCAGTAACCGCGGGGCTTCGCCCGTCCTTGTCCACTGGGAAACCCCAGGCTGCGTTCCAAGGGCATCCCAGCCGACCATAGAGATGAGCTCTAAGGTGGGCAGGTGCTGGCGGGCAGTGCAGAGAGCACCTGTGTGCCCCCACAAGCTCCCAGCCAGGCCGTTCACAAATTCACAGCACCACAGGGCTGGATGTCACCCAGCATACCTAAGTACCTTTTAAAAAGCTAAAGGGTCTTATAAATGATAGAAGATATTCTATCTCTCTGCTCCTCTGTGGTTTGGACTCCAGTGCTTTTCTGGGAGAAAACAAACACCATGTAAGAGCTTCTGCGGGTCACAGTGTGGGATATGCTGACCCACTGAGGCCACGTGACCCACTCAGTCCCCACCCAGGGGCCCTGAACCCCATTGCTAAGTGAAGCATGTGGCCAAGCTGAGCTGGCTCTGTGGATGTCAGTCTTGGAGAAGCGAGGCAGAGAGAGAGAGAGTACCAGAGCCCACCCATCCCACATAGAGCCCACCACAGAGGCCCCCATCCCACCACAGAGCCATTCATCCCACCACAGGGCCCACCTGTCCCATCGTGGAGCCCCCCCATTCCACTGCAGAGCCTACCACAGAGTGGTCCCATCCTGCCACAGAGCCCACCCCTCCCGTTGTGGATCCCCCCATCCCGCTGCAGAGCTCACCCCACCGTCCCATCATGGAGCGCCCACAAACATCCCACCTCAGAGCTCATCTTCCCACCACCTGTGTCCTCAGCATTCCCCTTGGCCAGAACGTGGCCTGTGGCCTGCCCTCCCGGTGCTCCACAGCTGGCTTTTGCTTTTTGCCATCCAGAGCTTGTTTCTGGAACTTGGGACGAAAGAAACCTAAGTGAGGCCCGGGGCGACTCCATCATGTGCCTGGTGCAGAGCGCAGTAAATGGTGCATCTCTCATGACGGTTCGGTGGCTTTCAGAGGTGGTTTCTCCTTCCTGTCTGCGTGACAATATCCTGCCGTCTTTTTACTGAATGAAAACGTCAAGAAGTCCCATGAGACTCAGAAGTATGACAGCTGTGGGTCGTTCACAAATTCAGCAGAGCAGTCAGAGGCGGGCAGCGACCAGCAGCCCCTCACCCTCTAGAGCCTCCTGGTCTTCAGGACAGGCCGGCTTCCCGAGCTTACCATCCCCAGCCCAGGAGAACCAGGATAGCTCAACCCAGAAGGACACGCATGGCCATCCCAGGCCCAGGACCAGGGCCCACTGCCCTTCTGAGTCGCGGCTCGGACACCAGGGGAAGTGAGGGGGTCTTCCCAAGAACTCACAGAAAGCTTTCTTCACTGCAATGGTGTCCCCGTCACACCTTCAGGACCTGAGTCACACCTTCACCAACATCACCCTAACAGGGCACCCAACCCGCATCACACCCTCACCAACATCACCCTAACAGGGCACCCAACCCGCATCACACCTTCACCAACATCACCCTAACGGGGCACCCAACCCGCATCACACCTTCACCAACGTCACCCTAACAGGCACCCAACCCGCATCACACCTTCACCAACATCACCCTAACAGGCACCCAACGCACATCACACCTTCACCAACATCACCCTAACGGGGCACCCAACGCACATCACACCTTCACCAACGTCACCCTAACGGGGCACCCAACCCGCATCACACCTTCACCAACATCACCCTAACGGGGCACCCAACCCGCATCACACCTTCACCAACATCACCCTAACGGGGCACCCAACGCACATCACACCTTCACCAACATCACCCTAACGGGGCACCCAACCCACATCACACCTTCACCAACATCACCCTAACGGGGCACCCAACCCGCATCACACCTTCACCAACATCACCCTAACAGGCACCCAACCCGCATCACACCTTCACCAACATCACCCTAACGGGGCACCCAACCCGCATCACACCTTCACCAACATCACCCTAACGGGGCACCCAACCCGCATCACACCTTCACCAACATCACCCTAACAGGCACCCAACCCGCATCACACTGACGTCACCCTAACAGGCACCCAACCCGCATCACACCTTCACCAACATCACCCTAACAGGCACCCAACCCGCATCACACTGACGTCACCCTAAAGGGGAACCCAACCCGCATCACACTGACGTCACCCTAACGGGGCACCCAACCCGCATCACACTGACGTCACCCTAACGGGGCACCCAACCCGCATCACACTGACGTCACCCTAACAGGCACCCGACCCGCATCACACTGACGTCACCCTCACAGGCACCATTCCCACATCAAGCCTTTAGGGCCGGCATCTTCAGCGAGCAGGGGCTTGCAGGATGGTGAAGGCCACAGAGCAGATGGCGGGAACCTGGTTGCTGAGGGCGCCCCACTGTGGTGCTTTGTGGTAAGAACTCACAAATCCTTAGTTTCAGTTGTTCTGTGTGGGACTTGCTGTTATATGCAGCCAAAGCATTCTGATACAACAAAAACAAAAATCAGAACCACTGTCCACCTCAGGGCCTGCAGGCATGCAGCCGGCATTCCAATCCACGTTCACTCAGCAAGTGAAGGGCTCGTGCCCAGCAAGGTATCAGGTGCTGTGGCCACACTGGGGGGCTGCTGGACCCCACAGAGCTCCTCTCCCAGCCTGCAGTACTGGATGGTGGTGGTTGCACCCCCCTGGCTCTGAAGCCCCCGTGCTGATGTGGTTCGCAGCTCTGTGTGACCCCACACAGCACCCGATGTGCCATCTGACCCTTCTTCCACAGGTTCCTCATCCACATCCTGCAGACAATCCCAGCCTCACGGGGCTGGCCCAAGAATTATACAAGTTAATATGAGTAACTCGCCCAGCACGCCTGGCACACAGCGAGCTCTCAACAGATGCCAGATAGGATCAGCAAATATCAAAGATAAGTAAGTCACATGGGACGTGAGAAGGCAAGGGAGACGGCAGCACCGAGGGATGGCACTGGCTTTTACCTGGCCTCTCTGGGGAGCTTGTGGGAGGGCTTGGAGAAAGGGATAGGTGCACCCCCATCCATCCTTCAAGCCACAGAGGCCCTGACCCAGGACGTCACTGAAGTTCAGGGACCAGCAAGGAGGGCTGGGTGATGGGGACACACTGTGGAAGGGATGAACGTGGCCGGCCAGGTTGGGACCCATAGGCAGCTGGCCGGGCACTGAGACAGAGACGTGACTGGGCCTCGAGGATCCCTCAATCTGGAGCCGGTATCCTCCCAGTCCTGTCTTTACGCTCCACATTCAGTAGCTTTAGGGAAATGGGAGGAAAGTATTCACACTGTCTTATGATCCGTTCTCTTTACTTAATACAGATGAACACATTTTTATAGCATTAAGTACTTAACTTCCGTCGTTTTCATGGATGTGTATTTTTTATAACATTTCTGTATCACCATGAATTTACCCAATCCTATTACGGCTGTTTTCCAATATTATACTATGAATAAAAAAACTGGAGTGAACATCCACTTAGCTAACTTGCTGTAAATTCATGACTATTTCCTTAGGAACAGTTTCCAGAAGTGAAATTACTGGGATAGTTACATGCAAATAAGGGATTTTTAAAACAGGACTATGATACTTGAGAAAGTATCATTAATGAGAGAAGCAGGTAGCTGGATACATTGAAGACTGAGAAATACTGCTTGGTTGCTTTAAAGAATACAGAACTCAACTTTCACCAACAAAAATAAAACTTTGAATCTAATTATAGTGATAACCTAGAACATTTTGTTTCAGACCCAGAAGTGTTACATACAAAAACAGCCACAATAAAAGGTTGAAACTACGACTCTCAATTGTCTATGCGAATTTCTAAGTTATATATAGCATAGATTCGAATCTCCGTATTTAAAGGGGTTGGAAAACAGATGTTTGGAAGTGTGTTCAGAAACTGTCAAAACATTACGAAGAACGTTACAAAATGGAAATTGTTTTTTAAAGAGCCAAGGTTTCATGTTAAAGACCAAGAAAAAAGGTGTGTGCTTGTGGGGTGTCCTGTCTCGAGCACACGCAACTCGGAAGCAGTGGGTGACACGTGGAGGTGGGAATAGAAGCCTCATGAGGCACGACCGTGTGTGTTTACGAGTTCACTCAACCTTCTATCCAGCGACGGGGACTGAAACCCTGCGGGAGGTGTGGGGATGCCCTCAGCACCCCTTCCTGCCATCTCTGCTACAATTGGGACTGAAACCCTGCGGCAGGTGTGGGGACGCCCTCAGCACCCCTTCCTGCCATCTCTGCTACAACGGGGATGACTGAAACCCTGCAGCAGGTGTGGGGATGCCCTCAGCACCCCTTCCTGCCATCTCTACTACAATGGGGACTGAAACCCTGCGGCAGGTGTGGGGATGCCCTCAGCACCCCTTGCTGCCATCTCTGCTACACCAATGACAGCAGGGGGACAGGCAGGACCCAGCCCCAGTGAGGAACTCGGAGGCTGGGAGCATGACGTGGCTCAGGCATCAGGGGCCGGGGAGGCAGCATTCTAAGTAGATTTGAGAGAACAAACATGAGGAAAACATGTAACAAAAAGCACTGTTGAGTGTGGGTGAAGCCATAGTCTTGCTGGGGCACAATCCAGCCAGGGAGCAAGGTGTGACTGTAGGCAGAAGACAGCCAGCACCACGGGAGGGCGACGTGGCTGCAGAAGAATCAGGGACACAGGTCGTGCTGGGGAATCTGCACCCCGAGGAGGCCTCAGCCCCTCTTCTGCACCCCCACCCATTCAGATGGTTCTATGGGAACCGAGGCCAGGGTTCAAGAGTGATCAAGACCCTTCCTGAGTGGTTGTTCGAAAGCATCAAAGACAAGAGTGGGCATTACAAGGTGGTGAGAAGTGTCACCCTAACGGCCAGAGCACAGAAAACCCGCCCGTTCAATCTCCTGGGTCAGGGAGGATGCGTGGAGAGGAGACGCTGCCTCTAAGCCTGCTGAGCGACCGGGCACTTCTTCCCAAAGCACAGGGCGAGAGAGAAGAGGGAAGTGGTGACGGGTCTGCGGGAACCACTATGACGGCTCCGTCCACAGACTGCCACTGCCACCCAAACAGCAGTCACTTACCTTCGCTAAAACAGGTTTCTGCGCATTTACATGCAAAGACTCCTAGGAAATGTGAAGGCACATAACACTCAAAAAAATCGCTGTTGTCTGCAAGACGCGCAGCATGAATCCACGTCTTCAGCCCGAAACCACAATAGCTTAGTAAGCGATGCACGCTTGAAGACCCGGCAACAGAAATCACACGCACATACCAGCAAAAGGCCCGGCACAGTGGCTCATGCCATAATCACAGCACTTTGGGAGGCTAAGGGAGGCTGATGGCTAGAGCCCAGGAGTCCGGGTCTAGCCTGGGCAACATGGCGAAACCCCAGCTCTACTAAAAACGCAAAGAATTAGCTGGGTGCACGCCTGTAGTCCCAGGTACTCAGGAGGCTGAAGTGGGAGGATCGCTTGAGTCCAGAAGGTCGAGGCTGCAGTGAGCTGTGATTGTGCCACTGCATTCCAGCCTGGCAGACAGGAGTGAGACAGTCTCTAAATATGTAAATAAACACCAGGAAGAGATCATCAGTGTTGAGTGGAGGCTGTGCATGTATGCTTTCCTTTCAGTTTATTTCAAAGAAACCAAATCAAGACACAATCATTAAAAAATACTTCTGTATTTTTAACTGTTATAGGTGACACAACCCCAGCCCCTGAATATAAGATCTACTCTCAGAACATCTGAGTTGGTACTAGAGAAAATTTGTCTTCACCAAAAAGTGAATATGCCATGTCCACCCTGATCGCATCATCAAGTGAGAGTGATCATGGTTTTGGGGTTTAGAGTTTTTGTTGACTTGACTCCCTGGAAGCTCAGTGTCCAATGTGATGCCCAGAGAATCACATTAATCCTCATGGCCACCACATTTGCTTCTTTTTTTTTTTTTTGAGACGGAGTTTCACTCTTGTTACCCAGGCTGGAGTGCAATAGCGCGACCTCAGCTCACTGCAACCTCCGCCTCCTGGGTTCAGGCAGTTCTCCTGCCTCAGCCTCCTGAGTAGCTGGGACTACAGGCACGCGCCAACATGCCCAGCTAATTTTCTGTATTTTTAGTAGAGACGGGGTTTCACCATGTTGACCAGGATGGTCTCGATCTCTTGACCTCGTGATCCACCTGCCTCGGCCTCCCAAAGTGCTGGGATTACAGGCGTGAGCCACCGCGCCCGGCCCACATTTGCTTCTTCTAATTGTCTATATCTATTTTCTCATTAACATTTTTGCCCTTGTCCTTTGGTGGTTAAGTTGTGTCAAAACTTTTTGGAAAGTGGTAAAAGAGATATACAATAAAGTAAAAGAAGACCAGAAACAATCAGTAAAACATTTGATAGAGAATTCAGAGAGCAGCTTGATGAGTTCCATTGTGGACTGGCTCAGAGTGGGCCTCGATTGTATCTTTTCATGATAAAAATAGTCAAGACTAATCGAGCATTTACTACATGGACCATTCCTCCCCCTTTATGGTCACCAGTTCATTTAATCCTCCTTAACCCTGTCAAGTTAATGCTGCATTGGCCCCGCTCTTAGTGATGGGAAAACTAAAATATGGTGAAGACAAAAATAAAGGGTTAATGCAGCTGGGAACAGTGGCTCACTCCTGCAATCCTGGCACCTGGGGAGGCCAGGGCAGGAGGAGTGTTTAAGGCCAGGAGTCTAGGACCAGCCTGGGCAACACTTCAAGACTTCCAGCTCTACAAAAAAAAAAAAAAAAAAAGGTAAAAATTAGCTGGGTGCAGTGTCGTACACCTGCAGTCCCAACTACCAGAGAGGCCAAGGTGGGAGGATCACTTGTGTCCAGGAGGACAGCGCTGCAGTTAGCTATGATTATGCCACTGCACTCCAGCCTGGGTGACAGAGGGAGACCCTGTCTCTCAAAAGCCACTTGTGATACAGTGCAACGGTCACAGCACAAACATTTGTTACACACAAGAGGATGTTTCTTAACACAGCCTAGCTTAAAAGATACACTCTGTGGGCCCCTGGGGATCTTTTTGTGCAGAGCATGAAACATCATTTTAAAGGCAATGTATCCAATGACTGGCCATGGAGCATTCGTCCTGAGGGTCAATAAATAGAATATTTAATTCACTTCACTTCAAAATCTATGATCAAAGTGTACAGCATTCAACTCCTTGGACAACTGAGGAGTCATGAAGCTTTTCCTGAATCGGTCAGATTCACAAGATTACCTTTAAAATTTTCAACACAATTTTACAGATGGGCTGGTTCCAAATGTTTATTCATTGTTTAAAATGGTTGATTTAAATTTTTCCCTTTTTTCCTGCTGTTACACAAAAGAAACCTACCAGATAAAAAACACACAGTACCTGAAGATGAACGAGTGTTTCCCTGCAACAAGGGGTTTAACGTGGAAATGTTTGGAGAAACTAAAAACCCATATATCCCATTTGGTTGTCAGGTGCAGAAAACTCAATTCAAAGAACCCTGGTTTACATAACTGAAAATCACGATGGTTCCGGTGTAACTTAGTTCAAAGCTTCCAACAGCATCTTCGGGACGAAACTCTCTGTATGACAGCCGCCCTTCTTCTCCTCCACAGACAGAGGATGAGGGTGTCATTTCCAAACAGGCCATCCCCACAAGGCACTGACCCAGCAGCTCCAGGCCTTACACCTTTCCTGCCATTTTCCCCAAAGCTTTCCACTTCTTGAAGGTTTCCCCTCTTCACTGATCTAATTACTGAGAGGGAGGTGGGGCTCCGTCCAGTCAGGAGCCACCGCTGACGGGAAGTGGGGTCCACCAAGCCAACCCCATGGGGGGCAAATGTTCCCAAGGGAAGCTAGCTGCTGCCCAGAAGGGCAAGCGCACAATGAATTGCAAATACACCAGAAGTCTGCCGTAACGGGTCTGGTAAGCTCAGCTCCTGAAGGTCCACCAATGAACACGGACAGACAGTTCCTGAACTAAGGCAACTGGACATCCCACATAAAGACACTGCCAGCAAGTCATGAGACGTGTGCGCCTTAGAGCACCTGCAGCAGACACCCCTGTGACACGGGGATGCCACAGCAGCCAGGCACCTCTCATGGAGCCATAGGCAAGGGACTGCACGGCGAAGCCCATGACCTGAGGATTGGGAGAGGATTTTCCTGTCAGACGAAGTCACTGCACAGAATAATGACATGAAAAAAGAAAAACAGAGGTTTACAGATGAACTCCTATTGCCTTTGCTGAGGAGATTAATTTGTCACTGCTGTTAAGCCCCAGAAGGGAAAGGTGGCTACCAGCAAATGCAGGATTTAAGCTGGAGTTTGCACACCCCACAACCCCATGCCTGGTCAGTGCCAAAGCGCACATGCTTACCTTCCCCAGAAATTAAAGTGAATGAATACACATGAAATCACCATGCTCAGTTTTTGTACAAACAAGTACCTAGGAAACAACAAAACATGTTTAAGTTGTTGGTGGCACTAGGGAGCCTCATATGATGAAAAATACTTGGTAAAACTACAGTTGATTAAGAATAATTTTTAACTGCATGGAATGTGTGCCCACTAACTTCCTGTATGGCAACCTATAATTCTTTTATAACCAACATGCTGGCAATGCTCTAAATATGACTCCCATCTGGCCAAAATGATGAATCATGGTTATTTTTATTGTATCCAATGAATGGCCATGGAGCATCCGTCCTGAGGGTCAATAAATAGAATACTTAATTAACTTCACTTCAAAATCTATAGTCAAAGTGTACAGCATTCAACTCCTTGGACAACTGAGGAGTCATGAAGCTTTTCCTCAAATACAGTTGTGTAACCAAAAATCACAGCACTTTCTTCAGTTTCAGCATTGTGGAAGACAATGTGTTCAAAACAAACAAAAAATCCTCTCACCCTTAAAAAATATTAGAGCACCTTAGTTTCAGAATCAGTTGGGTTGCGAGTACACAGAATCCAAGGTAATTTAAATTCCATGAAGCCTATTTTTGCTTTTAATATTTAATTTGGAATTTCTATCAATTTCAAAAATGAAGTAGACAAAAATTGGAGAAGAAATAGATTGCCACAGAAGAGCATGGATGTCACTGGGGAGAAATAACGCTAGGTGATCTGAATTCTGTAAAAACAAAATTGCACTAACGCATTTAAATCACAGGTAACAAAAGGCATACAAAAAGTTGGTAAATAAATACATGTTTATTTCTGTTTCAAGCTGCACCACTTTGGACAGTCTTAAGTGTAGAGTTCTTTTGAAGGATAACAAACATTGAATCCTCTGAAAAGTTGACTTAAAATGCTTATCTGAGAAAACATCTTTGTGGTGAGAAAACTTTAATTACTTCGACCCTTTGGATTACTTGACACAGTACTCATTTTGCTTACTAACCTCACCCTTTAACCTGAAATTATACAGATCTGACGCGATAAACCAACAGAGGAAGCCCTTCCGTGTCTCTCGGCTTCTTACCCAGGAACAGAGAATAGTGTTCTTTCTACCTACCTAGCATCGCTACCACCAAGGAGTGACCGCGAAGGGGCAGGAACGGCCACAGAGGCAGGACCGCGTCCCAGGTCATCATTGACAGAAGATCTCAGGTCCCAGGTCATCTCTGAGAGCGGATCCCACACCCGTGAGCTGCAGCGCTGGAGAAGACCCAAGACAGAACCCAGGACAGGGCCGGCCCTGTGTTCCCTGGTTCCCTCCACACCTCCCCGTCCAGATGTGCTTGGACAGAGCATTCTCTGCAGCCTGCTCACCATGCTGCCAGATGCGAGGGATAAAATATTCTAATGTGTTCTCTCCCAAGCAATGAAAAAGTCACACCATCCAGAAGGAAATGGTACGCACACTCTACAATTACTATGGGAGCCAAATCTGTGAGTCACCCAGCTGCCGGCACAAGACAATTTGGCTACTGGAAAATCCTGATTAATGATATTTTTTTAAACCCAGAGTAACAACTTGACCTGCCAAGAATTACCATTTTTTCATCATTTCGCCATTTTTGCCTCAGTTATCTACTACCTTTCTCGGAGAAAATGAAGGGAGTAAAATGAACACTGGGTAAGGTGCGTTCGCCTCAGGCCAAAATGTTCCTTCCAAAGTGCTCTGTGGCCGGGGGTTAGCACAGCCTCCGGACCTGGGGAGGGTCCTTGGAGAGCTGCCTGGACTCCTGGGGCAACGCAAGGTGCCGGGTGGTACCCTAACTGCAACAGAATTAATTCACCGGCTGTGAACGGGAGTCCTCCTGGCCTCGCAGATCGCCGGGCTCCTCGAGTCCCACCAGGCGCTGGGACCGGGTCTCTGTCCGTGGCGCCCTGGACCCGGACCCCGCCGGGAGGTCCCCGCCTTCGCCCGCGGGAGTCCAGCCTCGGGTCCAGGAGGATGGGAGAACCGGCGGTGGTGCTTTGTAGGATATTCCCGGCTCCAGACCCCCACAGGCCGGCTGGCAGAGTCCATCCCCACCAGGGAACCAAGGACGAATTCGCCGTGGATCGCTTTATCGTTAATCGATACAAACAGGCGCCGCCGATATGTCACAAATTTCGAATTCCCAGCCATGTCCGGGATCGCCATTCCCCGGCGGCGGCGGCATCGCGCAGGGGCTGCAGGACCCGGGTTCTGAAGCGCGCGAGGGCTGGACCCGGGGCCGCGAGTTTCCGACGCGCTTCGCAGCCCTGCCGCGCGCCCTCGCCCCCGCGCCCACTCCGCACCTGCGAACCTCCGCCTCCTTCCCCGCCGGCGCCGCCTCTGCGAACTCCGTCTACCCGAGACCCCTCCCGGTGCCCAGTCCAGCCCCTGAGCCTCAGGCACCGCGCACGCTGCGCACCCAGGGAGGCCGCTAGGAGAGCGCCCAGCACAGCCCAGCACAGCCCCACCTGCTGAGGAGCCCGCACCCGCCGCCCCCAAGCCCCGCCGCCCCCAGCCCCCAGCGCAGGGCGGTAATAATTACATCCTCATTATTTCTCTTGCCATCGTTAGCAAAGGAGCCGGAGAACAGCAACAGCCGCTGCCGGGGGAGGCTTAGTTACAAAACCCTGCGCTGGGTAGCGCCTCGCTTAGCAACCACCCGAAAAAAGCCCCCGTGCTCCTCGCTCGCACTTGGAGAGCCGGGCGGCGGCCACCCCCTCCCTCGCGCGCACCCTCCACCGCGCCCGGCCCGGCTGCCGCGGCCGCCCCCGCGAGCCCCTGCAAGCGCAGCCCGGGCTCCCGGCACTCTCCATTCATTCCCGGTCCCCGTCGGCTTGTCCACCTGCGCTGGGGGAGGGGGTGCCATTAGCTGCCCGCCGCCCCCACGACTCACGGGAGCTGGGCGCTTAGCCCCCGGCCGGCCGGAGCCCCCCAGGCCGTGCCCCCTCTGCTCGGGGCGCGGAAGCGGAGCATTTCACACCTCCGCGGCCCGTCCGCTCCCGCGCCCGGGAGCCCTGGGTCCCAGCGCCCACGAGCACGGCCGGTGTTGCGCGAAGCCCGGCGAGGAGCGCAACGCCCGACCCCCGAGCACAGGCTGCCCCTGGGGTCCCCGCGCTCCGGTCCCGGCGGAAGGCACGACCCCCACTCGCCCCCGCCCCCCGCCCTGACGCCCTCGCCCTCCCCGCCTCGACGGTTCTGCCGCCCCGCGCCCGGCTCCCCGCGCCCCGCGGCCCCGGCGGCTCGCACCTTCCTCAGCGCGGACATCCTCGGGCGCTCCCGGTTCAGCAGGTGCGGAGCGACATGGCGACGCGGCCCCGCCTCAGGCCGCCTGCTCCTAGGACTCGCGGGTCGGGGTCCGTGCGTCCGTCCGCGGTCCGTCCGTCCGTCCGTCAGCCGCCACCGCCGCCGCGCGCTCAGACCGCGCTCGAGCCCGGCGCACGGTAGGTCCTCGCGGCCGGCGCCTGCGCACTCGGAGCCCGGGGAGGCACCGGCGCACTGGGGGGCGGCCGGCGCGCGGCTCCCGCTGGGGAAGGGCCGGGCTCGGGGAGCGCGCGGACAGCCGGGCAGCGCCGGCCCCAACTGTTGCGCTGGTCAGCCGGGGACAGCCCGGGCGCGGGGCTCCTGTCGGGAAACCCGCGGTCTCCACCGCGGCGCGCGCGGGCCACACTCCCCGCGCCCCAAAGTTAGCAGCCGGGCAGGAGGGGGCGGGAGGCCGTGGTGACTCCGGCGGCCCCGGGGAGGGTCCGCCTTTCGAGGCCGCGATTGGGGACGCGCGGGGGTCCTGGAGCGAGTAGCTCGCGCTCGGGGGAGGAACGGCTAGGCTCCCAGGGGGCTTGTGTGGCGGGGAGGACGCCGGCGAGGGAGGCGCGGGGTGCCGGCGACGGGTCTGACCGTGAGGCGCGGCCGCCGCGAGGGTGCCGGAGGCGGAACCTCCCCCGATTTCCACGGCGCGCTCCCCTTTGGTGGACGTGCCGGCGGCGGCCCCAGACCCCGGAGCGTCCCCTTTCGTGGCTGACCGGGTGCGGGCACAGGGAGCGCCTTCAGGTGGCACCCGCCGTCTGGGTTTGCTGCGAGCGGCCTGGGGACCGCACAGCGGATGAAGAGGAAGAATCCAGCCGGGAGAAGCATATTGACCACCTCACAGCCGGGAAGATCGGCCACACTGGCCACGTTTTCACCGACTCTCGCAGAGTCCTGGGTTTGCGCGTCCAGGAGCAGAAAGCGGGAGCGAGACGCGCGCTGGCGGGCGAGGCAGGGGCCATCCCGGATGGGCACCGACCCCGGGCCAGTCTCTCAGCCCCGGTTTAACGCAAAGGCAGAAATGTACTTTTCAGCATCTCCAACTGCATGATGATGGCATTTAAATGCGCTAAAAGATGTGAAAACAAACCGTATTGCAAGATGGATGGGAGTTAGAATGGAATCAGGTCATCCAAATATTTTGAATGGGACAAACCGAACCTTTCCAGAAATTCCAAGATCTTTAAACAGAAATCAGGCTCTACGAATTTCCCATGTAATTGATCACTCAAATATTCAACAGTTGCAGTTATTTTCAAGGCGGAGTGCTGAATGAGGAGGGGTAGAAAGGGGGATGGGAGAAGTCCGGCCCTGTCCATTTCTCCTGAGTGTTTGGTCTCCACTGTCAAACACCGGTGGACTCAACGCCTAAACCTCAACCGGGAAGAGATTCCAGCCCAATTTATTTTCATTTCACAGTTTACTTTCCGTTTGCTTTCCTCCCCTCATTTCGTCCATATCCCTTCACCTTTAAAAAAAAAAAAAAAACTGTTCTTTCATGCAACAGGAATAACAAAATCACACAAATGTACTGACGGCCTCTCATGTGTTCTCAGTGTATGAGCAGCACAGAACGCCCGGGTCATGACCACATGAAGCCTTCATTCTGGAGAAGGATCCACCCAGAAGTTACCCAAGGGACAGACAATTACAAGTTATAGTTACTTCTCTGAAGGAAACACATGGGGTGTTATTGGTGAATGTGAAAAGGGCAACCGACATGGTTTGTGACATCAGGAAAGAACCTTCTTAGGACAGCGTTATTAAATCTTCCCCTGGGTTCTCCCACAAGCAGGTTTTGAGATGTGGATTTGGGTGCACGTGGTTCATTTGGGAGATTGATCCCAGGAAACTAGAGACAGGAAGTTGGGAGAGAGTGGCCGGGCAGGAGGGGACATTCCGGAGGCCGTGGTGACACCTGGCTGCTCCTGTGGGCACTGGGCCCCATCCTACTGGAGGTGCTCTAAGGGGAGCAGCTTGGAGTACACCTCGGCATGGGGACGCTGGACAGCTTTTCAGCTTTGAGGGCCCCGTGACTGAGGGCTGCTCCTGCCCACACACCTCACTGCCAGAGCTGAGCACCTCCCAAAGCTTCAAACAGAGTCCAGAGGCCAATCAGCAGGGGAATGCACTGTGAGGGTGGAGTCAGAGGGGGCCTCTGCCATGGCCCTAGGAACAGGATTTAGAGAGATAAGGAAAAACTCAGGGGTCTTTCAGGACATTGTAAGGGCTTTGATTTATATCCTCTATACAATGAATTATGATGTAGGATTTTGAGCAGGACAGAGATTTCCTTCATAAGACAATCATGTCATTAGTAGACAAAGACTTTTATTTCTCCCTTCCCAATCTGTATACCTTGTATTTCCTTTTCTTGTCTTATTGCATTGGCCAGGTCTTCCATGTGACAGTGAGAAGCAGTGGTGAGAGTGGAGCCTTGCCCTCTTCCTCATCTTCCTTATCTTCCTGACTATACTGGGAGAGCTTCTAATTTCTCACTGTTAAGTACGATGTTAGCTGAAGGGTTTTGTAGGTGTCCCTTATCAAACTGAAGAGCTATCCTCTAATCATAGTTTGCTGAGGGTTTTGGGGTTTTAAATCACAAATGGGTGCTGGATTTAAACACCCATTAAGATGGACGAGGTTTTTCTGCATCTATTGATGTGAACGTGCGGTTTTCGTGCAGTTTTTCTTCATGGTCCTGTTGCTGTGATGGTCCACATTCAGTGATTTTTGGATGGCAGTGAGATTTTAAAATGATGGTTTGGGCTGCTATGAGAAGAGACGGCGGTAGAGTGGGAGTGAGGAAACAAGAGTGGGATTGGGGAAATCCACTTAAAAATGCCTGAAGAAATCCTAGTGACAGACAATGAACACACAAACTCATCAGTGGAAGTAAGACACGTTGCAAGTAGAATGTGCTTGATGTGATTTTTCTGGATGGGTTTTCAGGAAGAAAGGAAGAGGAGAGTCGCCAGCGACTCCCAATTTTGGCTCAGCAATTGGTTGACACTTCCGGGAGGCCTTAGCGTGTTACGTGGTTACTGAGAACTGTGTGCTGGGGCTAGGGACATGGATGCCCTTGGGGACTTTGGCAGGAGCAGGTACAGTGGAGGGGTAGAGAGAAAAGATGGACGAGGTCAGAATCCATGGAAGACATCAAACTGGAGACTGGCTTTGTAGTCAACTCTTTCAACCAGTTTGGGTGTGGAAGAGATAGAAGTAACAGGGCTGGAGAAAAATACATATTTTCTGGGAGGATTCTGTTATGGGAGAGTCCACAGTGGGCTTGAATGCTGGTGAGAATGGTGGAGAGCAGGCTCAAGACATGGCCTCATTACAGGCATTGCTTCCCCTCCTGTGACACTCATCTTCAATAGCAATTTGATCAGGTCACATTCTCTCTCTCCCTCCCTCCCTCCCTCTGTGTGTGTGTGTATTTGTGTGTGTGTGCCTGTGTGTGTTTGTGTGTTTGTGTCTGTGTGTGTATGTGTGTGTGCACGCGTGTGTGTTTGTGTGTTTGTGTGTGTGTGTGTTCTCTCTCTCCCTCCCTCCCTCCCTCCCTCTGTGTGTGTGTGTGTTTGTGTCTGTGTGTGTGCACGTGTGTGTGTTTGTGTGTGTTTGTGTGTGTGCCTCTGTGTTTGTGTGTATGTGTGTGCACGTGTGTGTGTATGTGTGTTTGTGTGTGTGTGTTCTCTCTCTCCCTCCCTCCCTCCCTCTGTGTGTGTGTGTTTGTGTGTGTGTTTGTGTCTGTGTGTGTGCACGCGTGTGTGTTTGTGTGTGTATGTGTGTGTGTTTGTGTGTGTGCCTCTGTGTTTGTGTGTATGTGTGTGTGCACGCGTGTGTGTATGTGTGTTTGTGTGTGTTTGTGTGTGTGTGTTCTCTCCCTCCCTCCCTCCCTCTGTGTGTGTGTGTTTGTGTCTGTGTGTGTGCACGCGTGTGTGCTTGTGTGTGTGTGTATGTGTGTTTGTGTGTGTGTTTGTCTGTGTGTGTGTGTGTTCTGTCTTTGAAAACCCTCCAGCTATTGCCCCATTTGCATGGTCCCACCAGAGAACGGTGTAGAGTCGACGTCTTTAACTTCTCTTCGAAATCCTATAAATCTCCACCAAGCTTCTGCTTCTACCACACCAACAAAATTCCTGTAACCAAGATTGCTGACGGCCCCTGCCCTTAACAGATCCGACCTTCTATCACTGATCCTCCTCTTGCCCCACCCACATCATTGGAGATGAATGGTTTGTCCTTTGACTTGGCTTCAGGACGTTCCTTTCCTCTCTGGCCACCCCTCACGTGTGACAGCTGCAACCTCCTCATCTCCCCACCTCTCAAAGGCCAGAGCCCCTCTGGGCTCATTTGTGGGACTGCTTTCTGTTCACGCGTGCTCCCTTCATGATCTCTTATGCTTATGAGCTCCTCAAACTTGACCCGTGTAAAACTGCGTACTACCACCCAATGAAGAGCCCCCAGAAGGCTCTCCACCCGCTCCGTGCACCTCCAGCCTTCCAGTTTCCAAATGAAACACTTAAAGCCATTCTACGTTTCTCCTGTTCTATCACAGCCTGATTTGATCAATCAGAAAATCTCTCTGTCTTTACCTTAAAACACATCCACAATCCAACCAGCCCCCCAGAACCTCCAATGCCACCACTTGGATGCGAGCTGTCAGCATCTCTTATTGCAGCGGACGAAACTGGTCTGAGGCTGCCTCTCACACAACTCTATTCCTACCACAAGGCTAAATTACTTCTTCATCATGTACATCAGGCTGCACACAGTAGCTCACATGTCATCCCAGCACATCGGGAGGCTGAGGTGGGAGGATTGCTGGAGGCCAGAGTGAGCTGTGATGGCACCACTGCACCCCAGCCGGGGCCAGAGTGAGACCCTGCCTACCCCCAAAACGAAGAAAGTTTTGTCAGATCATTTCACCCTCTGCTATACATCCTGTAACAATTTCCACCTGCTTCTTGGAACATGCAAAGTTATCAGGCTTCCTGCAGACCCTGCCTGGGCCTGGGGTCTCCTTTCCTCCTGATCTGAGCTCCCCTTATTCTGGTCTTGCCTCTGGTCCCCAAATACAAACAGGGCGGCCATTCTCCTGGGACATTGCCTCCCTCCTGCAGGCTCTCTTTCCCTGGGTACCTGGGTCTTGCTCTCTGGCCTACCTCACGCCTGTGCCCATCACTCTCCAGTTAGGCCCTGCCTGCTTCATTTTCCTCCAAAACATCCATCTCTCTGGAGTCCCCTCCTGAGATTTCACACATGAGGAACAGCGCCTGGTACACACTTGGGAAATGTTTTGGAGGAAATGAATTCAAGGAGGACAGTCCTGAGGGAGCGGAGCCGGAGGGCAGAGGCCCTGGAAGCTGGAAGAGGGAACCAAGAAGGGGTCCGGCAGGCTAGGGATGAAGTGGGGCCACTGCCCTGGCCACCCCGTGTCCAGCACGTGCCCGGGGGCTAGGGGCACCGCGCTGACCACTCCCTGTGTCCGGCAGGTGCCCGGGGGCCGGGGGCACCTCCTAGATCACTCCCTGTGTCCGGCAGGTGCCCGGGGGCCGGGGGCGCCTCCCTGACCACTCTCTTTGTCCAGCAGGTGCCCGGGGGCGATGCGGGGACTGGGGACCCGCGAGTGCACGCGTGGGGCTGGGGCTGGGCGCGTCTTTTCTGGAGCCCACCGTTGCCCTCTTCTCCACAGCGTCCTTCCTAACGTTCGCACCCAGAGTCCTGCCACCGTGTCCTCAGGCCCCAGAGAGCCGGCGCCGTCGCCCCCTCAGCTCTCACTCCGCGCATGCTCCGCAGCGAGGCTCCCAGAGGCGGGACTGGAGCCTCGCGACACGCCCACAGACTCTATATCAGCCAATCCGCAGCAGTGGCGTGTTGATTGACAGCCCGTGGCAGGGTCCCGTATCCGGATTGGGCATTCCTGCTGTTGTGGGCGGGCCAGGAGGGCCGAACCCGGAAGCGCCCGTCGCTCGGGTCAGGCTCGGGCGCTGTTGGCGGAGGTCGGCGGCCAGGGTCCCGCATGGCGGCGCACAGGAAGCACGGTAGGTGCGGGGCGGCGCGGAAGCCTTCGGCCCAGACCGCAGACCCAGCTCTCGGCTCAGACCGCGGTATTGACTCGGGACCCCGACCCCGGCCTCTCTCCAGGCCCCACCCCAGACCCCGACCGACTCCCCACCTCCCCCGTAGTGCCTACCCAGACCCCGCTCTTACCCCAGACCCCGACCACGGTCCGCGGCCCGCCCCTCGCCCGTGTTGTTGCTTGCAGGCCTGCTGCTGGCCGGGCCGGGAGTGGGGACAGGCTCACCCTGCCAGGCCGCACCTGGTGTCTGCGGACCTGGGCGGGGGCGAGCCCAGCCAGGGCTTCGTGTTCTCAGCAGAGCGCGTGTCAGTGAGTGAGTGGGGGGCGCTCAGCTCTTGAGAGGGGTCCCAGCCCAGGGCCCCGGGGTAGGGCTGCAGCTGGCTCCGACAGCCTCACCAAAAAGTATAGCAGTACCTCCCTGACCCTCGGTGTTCTCATCTGAGAGACGGAGGTCACGATGTTTACCTTCCCTGGACCCGAGCTGTGGGGCGCATCCTAGTGCTTGTTAACTTCTGTGATAGTGTTAGTCAGTACCAAAGACAGGGGCAGAATCAATGGAACTGGTTAACCTGGCCTGGCCTCACAACGGAAGAGTTAGGGGGCCGGGCGCGGTGGCTCACGCCTGTAATCCCAGCACTTTGGGAGGCCGAGGCGGGTGGATCACGAGGTCTAGAGATCGAGACCATCCTGGTCAACAAGGTGAAACCCCGTCTTTACTAAAAATACAAAAAATTAGCTGGGCACGGTGGCGCGTGCCGGTAATCCCAGCTACTCGGGAGGCTGAGGCAGGAGAATTGCCTGAACCCAGCAGGCGGAGGTTGCGGTGAGCCGAGATCGCGCCATTGCACTCCAGCCTGGGTAACAAGAGCGAAACTCCATCTCAAAAAAAAGAAAGAAGGGCAGTATTAGAAAACAGCGTGCGTCTGCTTCCTGTAAACCCCAGCTCATTACCTTCACCCTGTTATCATCATTATAATGAAAAGAGTGGCGGTTTTTGACATGAACCTCTTGCTACTTGGTTTAATTCGGCCTGATGAATTTTTCCTTCCCTGTGTTTAAAACTGATCATCATGTTTTTCCCTTTGAAATGAAAAGACAGTGGCAACTATAGTTATAAAACAATGGCATTAAAAAAAAGTTCTCAGTGAGGCAGAACACGGAGAAAAACATAGTCTCAACCCGTTTGTAGGAAGCGGTGCAGCTAGCCTCCCCCTTGTCCTGTAGGGCCCGCGGGTTGTCACCTGCTCAGCTCACAGGTTAAAATGACTTACCAGTTTTTTTTGTTTGTTTGTTTTTGTTTTTTGAGACGGAGTTTCGCTCTTGTTACCCAGGCTGGAGTGCAATGGCTCAATTTCAGCTCAACACAACCTCCGCCTCCTGGGTTCAGGCAATTCTCCTGCCTCAGCCGCCTGAGTAGCTGGGACTACAGGCACGTGCCACCATGCCCAGCTAATTTTTTGTATTTTTAGTAGAGATGGGGTTTCATTCACCATGTTGACCAGGATGGTCTCGATCTCTGGACCTCGCGATCCACCCGCCTCGGCCTCCCAAAGTGCTGGGATTACAGGCTTGAGCCACCGCGCCCTGCCCGACTTACCGGTTTTTAAGCAATCAGATGGTATGCTCCAGAATGGACATTCACGTGGGTTAATGAGTACCAGAACTACCTTGTTCCCGACCCTCCCCTGCAAGTAGGGCTGGTAGGGTGTTAATTGAGTGTTGCGGTTCTTAGGAGCAGACAGAACAGCTAGCTGCCTGCAAAGCTGTCCCTGCCTTCCTGGTGGGGGGCTTCTTGCTACTGCAGGCTTTCCCCTCGTTTTAAACCGTAGCACAGTCTTCTCTTACATTCCTTCAAGTGTTTGCAACTCTTCCAAGCCTGAAATAAATTCTCTTCTTTATTGCAAGAAATTATTATATCATCTGTAATGTACCTAATCAACTTAAAAAAAAACCTTTCTCCACTCACTAAAGTGAATGAGAGTTGTTAATTGTTTTAGTCATTCACTAATCATCTTCCCTCGAAACAGCTAACCCTGTGCAGCTCTGACCATGAATGGCTCTCCTCATTGACTAGGGTCCCAGGAAGGGGAAGGGCACTGCGGCCGCCATTCTGCCCGGGGAGATTGGGTGATATCTGACATGTAATGAAGTGCTAGCTCAGGCCGGACTGTTTCTGGCCTGCAGGGGAGCCAGTGGTCAGGGAGCCTGGTGTGGGGTTGCAGTGGACTAAGGAGGTCCCCAGTGTCACAGATCCTCCAGGGGCAGCGTGCTCCTCGAGGAAGGGGCCTGCTGCGGTGGATGAGGGCCCTAGGAGCTGCCCAGGTAACTCCTGCAAGGAGTGACTGCGTCCGGCGTTGGCAAATTGAGCCTTGCTGCTTCCTCCTCCCTGGACAGCTCCCGGTGCCTGTCCAGGCCTCTTGTGTTGGTGAGCAGAGCCATGCGGGACCTTGCTCCCTTCTGGAGATGCTGACTGTGTCACTTGGGTGTGGTGGTGGTGTTGGGCTTGCGGAGCCTCCTCCATGGTCATTGGTCATTGTGTGTAGTGTGTCTCTGGTCCTCTCCCCAACTCCATATGTGCTTCAGGGATGTTTCTAGAGGAGGCAAAGCTTGCGTGGGACTTACTGGGTGGAGGCGATCCTTGGCTGCTGGGGTGAGGACCACAGCCTCGTGGGGGCAGGAGCCCTGTCCTGGGCCCTGAGCAGGCAGAGGAGTGCCAGGCGGTCCTGCTGCTTCCTCTCTCCCATCCTCACCGCCTGCTGCCGTGTGTGTGGTGAGGGGATGTGCCAGGGGACCCTGCCCCGCAGCGCCCCCTCCATTCGGCTCACTGCACCCCAATGCCAGTCCTTTGACTCCTTGTCCTGCAGCTTCCCATGTAGGTGATTCAGCGGTGCCAGCCGCTCATGTTGAGGAGAGAGCTCCATGGGCTCCATGCTGTTGGCATGGCCTTGCTGGCCTAGCTAGGCCTTCTGTGGAGAAGGCCACAGAGCCCCGTCCCAAAGGCCTCCTCCCGGGAGGCACCCAGCCTGGTGTCAGCCTCGGAGGATGTGTGCTGGAGCACAGGATGCTTGTTTGCTTTTTAATAAGAATTCATTCTTGCTGTGACTTCTGCCCACAGGACGGCCTCACTTGCCCTTGCAGGTGTGTCCTCCAGGACCAGGGGGGTCTGCAGCAGTTGGGTAGGCTCTGTCTTCCTGAGACTCCTCAGATGAAGTTGGAGCTGCCAGCGCTTCGCTGTGAGCAGTCACACTTCCTGTTTGCCACCTCCCTGTCCTCTTCTAGTTTCTCCTGCCCCAACTTCACACACCAAGAATCGGCGGCGCTGTCCACGGTGCTGGCGCTGGTGCCAGAATTCCTGCAGCTCTGTAGTCAGGGAGGGATTTCTGCATGTGTCTGCATGTACATGTGGGTCTCTGAGCTTGTGTGTGCATATTGTCAATGTTCATGTGTGTGCCGCTGTTCATGCGCATACCTGATGTGTACATGCATATCTGTGTGCATGCCTGTGTGTGTGTATCTGTGCAGGCATGTGTGTGCCTTTGTGGTGTGCGCATGTCTGACGTATGTATATGCCTGTGTAGTGTATGTGTGTGTGAGTGAATGCATGTGTGTGGTGTGTATGTCTCTGTGTGCTGTGTGTGTGTGCGCCTGCCTGGTGTGTGTACATGTTGTTTTGCATGTGGTGTGTGTGTACGTGGGTATCCATTTGCCTGTATGTGTGCCTATGTGTGGTGTGTAAGTCCCTGTGTAGTGTACATGTGTGCCTGCATGGTGTGCATGATGTTTTGCGTGTGGTGTGTGTGTACGTGGGTATCTGTTTGCCTTTGTGTGTGCGCCTTTGTATGATGTGTCTGTATAAACGTGTCTGTGTGTGGCATGTGTGTACATGTGTGTCAGGGTGTTCATCACCTGTGTGTGCATATATGTGTGTGTATGTGTGCATATGTGTGTGCCTGTGTATGTGTCTTTGCATACGTGTGTGTGTTTACCTGTGTGTGCCTATATTTGTGTGCATGTGTGCACCTGTGTGAGCTGTACCTGCATACACATGTCTGCATGTGGTATGTGTGTACCTGTGTGTCTGGGTGTTCACCTGTGTGTCTGTGTGTGTGTGTCTGTATGTTTGCACCTGTGTGTGCTGTGCCTGTGTACATGTGTCTGCATGGGGCATATGTGTACATGTGTGCCTGGGTGTTTGCCTGTGTGTCTGTGCATGCACCTGTGTGTTTACCTGTGTGTCTTTGTGTATGTGCATGTGCCTGCATACATGTGTCTGTGTGGGGCGTGTGTTTACATGCATATCTGGGTGTTTGTGTGTCTGTGTATATGTGTGTGTGCCTGTGTGTGCTGTGCCTGCGTACATGTGTCTGCGTGGGGCGTATGTGTATATGTGTGTCTGGGTGTTTGCCTGTATTCCTGTGTGTGCACCTGTGTGTACTGTGCCTGTGTACCTGTGTCTTTGTGCGATGTGTGTATACATGTCTGGGTGTTTGCCTGTGTCCCTGTGTGTGTGCACCTGTGTGTACCATATCTGTGTACACATGTCTGCGTGTGGCATGTGTGTAAATACATGTCTGGGTATTTGCCTGTGTGCCTGTGTGTGCATACATGTGTGTGCCGTGCCTGCATATATGTGTCTGCATGGGGCATGTGCATACCTGTATGTCTGGTTGTTTGCCTGTGTGTATGTGTGTGTGCCTGTGTGTGCCATGCCTGCATACATGTGTCTGTGTGTGGCATGTGTGTATATGCATGTCTGGGTGTTTGTGTGCCTGTGTGTTGTGTGTGTGGGCCTGTGTGGGCCGTGCCTGCATACATGTGTCTGTGTGTGGCATGTATGTACATGCATGTCTGGTTGTTTGCCAGTGTGTTGTGTGTGTGTGCTTGTGTGTGCCATGCCTGCGTACATGTGTCTGTGTGTGGCATGTGTGTACATGCATGTCTGGGTGTTCGTGTATCTGTGTGTTGTGTGTGTGTGTGCCTGTGTGTGTCATGCCTGCGTACATGTGTCTGTGTGTGGCATGTGTGTATGTGCATGTCTGGGTGTTTGTGTGTCTGTATGTGCCTGTGTGTGCCGTGCCTGTGTACATGTGTCTATGTGTGGCATGTGTGTACATGCATGTCTGGGTGTTTGTGTGCCTGTGTGTGTATGTGTGTGTGCCTGTGTGTGCCGTGCCTGCATACATGTGTCTGTGTGTGGCATGTGTGCACATGCATGTCTGGTTGTTTGCCTGTGTGTCTCTGTGTATGTGTGTGTGCCTGTGTGTGCCGTGCCTGTGTACATGTGTCTGTGTGTGGCATGTGTGCACATGCATGTCTGGTTGTTTGTGTGTCTGTTGTGTGTGTGTGCCTGTGTGTGCCGTGCCTGTGTACATGTGTCTGTGTATGGCATGTGTGTACATGCATGTCTGGGTGTTTGTGTGCCTGTGTGTGTATGTGTGTGTGCCTGTGTGTGCCGTGCCTGCATACATGTGTCTGTGTGTGGCATGTGTGCACATGCATGTCTGGTTGTTTGCCTGTGTGTCTCTGTGTATGTGTGTGTGCCTGTGTGTGCCGTGCCTGCGTACATGTGTCTGTGTGTGGCATGTGTGTACATGCATGTCTGGGTGTGTGCCTGTGTGGTTTGTGCATCTCCCAGCGATACCTTACAACTTACCTGTGATGCCTGCATCTCCCTTGGAGTCTGAGCTGAAGGTGCCGGTTGGGATTTGTTTCCATTGGAAAGATGCTACTTGGGTGGGTACCTGGTGACTCTGTGGGGCCGACTCTCATTCTGGCCACTTGTACGGGGCTCTTTGCAGAGCTGGCCAGGGATCGTCGCTGCCCTGCAGGAGAAGCGAGCTGCGTTCATCTAACCATTATTTGGTGTATTTTCCCCTCCTATGTGAGGGTCCCACGTCAGATCGGTCACGGGGTGAGGTTCTAGTGATGTCCCATTTGAGAGTCGTTTCTGGTTTGATGCTGAGCACTTGTTTTCGGTTGATATTTCAGAAAGCTCGCCCACTTCTGCTTCAGTATTAGCCAATTATTTTTCCATTTGTCATTCTGCTATGAAGCTCCTGAAGAATCTGCCACTCACTGAGTTTATAGCAGGAGCAGCCACGGGAAACGGATCTCTCAAACACCGAATGCAGGAGGAAGAGGGGTTTATTATTACAGCCAGGAGACTGGGCAATAATTTGTCCAAAACCCAGCTCGTCTAACAAAGGGAGGTTCAGCCTTTATACAGGCTCATACTGTAGACATTGCAGGTGAAAGAATCTTAGGTTCATAGTTTTAGGACTCACATGTGAAAAGGTTTCTGTTTACAGTTTCAAGAATCACATATGAAAGGTTCCAGTTTTCAGTTTTAGGACTCACATGTGAAAAGGTTTCTGGTTTGATCTTGTTTTAAGTAAAAATAGTGCCTTCTGCAGAGTTTCCCCAAGGCCTAGCCTGTCACCTATAGGAAGGTAAACCCGGGTGGTCAGCCTTTTCTTCTGTGGAAATGCAGCATGGCAGTCAAAGTGAAAGTTGATCTGAGAAGCCTGGGTCTCCCTCTTCAAGTTAACATACTGAACTTTTCTTTCTTGTGAAGTCATATAACGCTATTACCAGCTTATTCCTTTATTTCTAGATTATGGCCCGAGGCTATGTATCTTGCCTCATTATAGGGATAAAAATGAAAAAAAAAAAAAATCCCACAGCGATTTTCATTTTAAAGAAAGCCGTGGCTGGGTCTGCATATTTTCATAAGGCATTTAAATGTAGTTTTTACTGAAAAAGAAAGTTCAAACTATCAGATTTTCAAGACATACAGTAACCCTAAGAAATGTTACATTTCAAACGCCTGTTAAAACGAGACAGGCAGATGTAGGAGGAAGAAGAGATCAGCTAGAGCTGCTGTTCACCGCGAGAGCGGAGTTTTGATATTTCTCTAAGCTGGTGAAATAATGTGGTGTGTGTGTTTTGTGGTTTTAGTGGAAGTGTTTTGGGCGATTTCTGTAACATGACAGGTGAAGGAGGCAGCAAGCAAGCACCTCGAAGCCGGCCAGGGTGGAAATTTCTACTAACGAATTTCCGATCTTGCGTTCAGTAGAAGTTTTTTATTTAAACATGATGTTAAAAGCCTGCCAACTCTTGTTTCAAAATCTAATTCACTCTTCTGTTTATAAGTCTATTAAGTGGAAACCAAAAAGGGACGTTATAAACCGATTTTGTTCTGTATGAGTGCTACTCTGTTGTGCATTGCTGTCAAGGAATGCCTGAGGCTGGGTAATTTATTTATTTATTTATTTATTTATTTTTTTTTTTTATTTTTTATTGGATTATAGGTTTTGGGGTACATGAGCAGAGCATGCAAGACAGTTGCGTAGGTACACACATGGCAGTGTGCTTTGCTTTTCTTCTCCCCTTCACCCACATTTGGCATTTCTCCCCAGGCTATCCCTCCCCACCTCCCCCTCCCACTGGCCCTCCCCTTTTCCCCCCAATAGACCCCAGTGTTTAGTACTCCCCTTTCTGTGTCCATGTGTTCTCATTTTTCATCAGAGGCTGGGTAATTTATAAAGAAAAGACGTTTACTTGGCTCACAGTCCTGGAGGCTGTTCAGGGAGCATCTGCTGGTGAGGCCTCCTGGAAGCTTACAGTCCTGGGGAAGGCAGAGCGGAGCCAGCATCCCATGGCAAGGGAGGGAGAGCGGGAGAAGGTGGAAGTCCTGGCCTCTTCAAGCAGCCAGATCTCCAAGAGCTCATCACCACGAGGAGGGCACCAAGCCACCCACGGGATCTGCTCCCCACCCCAGATACCTGCCAGCAGGCCCCGCCTTCAGCGCTGGAGCTCACGTGTCGCCATGGATTCGCAGGGCACATGTGCAGACCACGTCAGTATGGTTTTCTCCTGCACTGCAATGTGAAAACATCACATTTTTAAAGTCACGCGGGAATATTTGTGGTCTCTTCTGTTTTATTGAATTCCTCTCAAGGTGTGATCCTGTCAGTTTTATGGCTTCTCCTGAGCATACATATTCTGAAATAGGTCCTTTTGAACTGATCTGATTCCTCATATCCCCAGATAAACTGTACACGTATTCTCTGAAAGTTACACTTTTCCAAGAGACACCAGCTGATATGGATCATAACCAAAGTTTTAAATTTTAGAGAATCACCAATAATCATTATTTCTAATCTCTTCCAGCACCAGGAGTTTTATATCCAACTGTTAGATTTTAAAATCAGCAACTGCCTTTAGGAAGAGTTTAGAATTGAATTGGTTCACTTCCAGCGGTCCGACTTTGCTTCTTTTTGAGTACATTTATTTACAGTTTTTCCTAAATATCTAATTGCCAAAGAACACTTTACTGGAAGATTTTATTGCGGTTTGGCTATGTCTGTAACGTGAAAGAGCTAGTGCGGGCGGCAGTCCTTCCTGAGAGTCACATGGAGTAACTGAACCCCTGTGAGAGGACTCATTTCTGCCGGGCGTTGCTGCATGTTAATTTCCGACGGGCTGTTTGTCGTGGCCTTGGCCTCCGTTGTCGTGTCTCTCGTCTCTCGGCGCGGATTGCTTGGCCCGCTTGGTAATTTAGTTGTTCTCCTGCAGGTTATTTTTTCGACTGGCATTAAACAGTCCTCTGCCTTTTTATTTTCCGGTGATTGCTTTTTGATGGGCACTAGAGTTTCAAGTTAAAACTTGCTCTTGCTGCAGGAAGCGGAGCCCGTTGATGAGGTGTGGGAAGGAGAACGGAGCCAGCCTCAGGCTCTGACAGATGTGGAGTTGTGACCACAAAGCACTTTGATTTAGGCCCCACGGCACCCAGGGCCTGGGAGCTCCTGCTGCACCCACTCGTCCAGCTCCGTTTTTGTGGGTTCTTTTGTTTTCAACACATTACTAATTAAACAGAAAAGAGGCTTTTAACCCCGAATTTACCTAACTTATGATTTTTTGCAGCCTTCATCTGCAACACATAAATGTATACACACTTAGGTAAAAATACATCAGGTCAAAAAGGAGCATTTCAACAAAGCAAAAATGATAAACGCTTCACTGTGTTTATTCAGGAAGGAAAAAACCCTTCATTTATGTTCGGCTTTTAGTATCAGTCACCCAAGTAGAGCCGGCTCGTTGGAAGACTGTGTTTGCGGAATTGTGTACACGTCTGCAGGAAGCCACCGGCAGTTCGTGGGGTTCTCGTGTCATTTCTCTGATGGTTCTGAGACCCAGCAAGGGCGTCAGTGCCACGCAACGTGGTTTTGGTCTAAAACAGCCGATTATTTCTGTGTGAATAAACCATGTGAGCACTGGCGGTGAAGCCCTGAGTGCCTGCCCAGGTGTTTGGGGGCCGTGGGGTCCACACACGTGGCGCTTGTTAGCTCAGACACTAAACCCGAGTGGCACTGTGGCCACACTAAACCCGAGTGGTGCCATGGCCACGCTAATCCCAAGTGGTGCCATGACCACGATAAACGTAGGGTCTCTCCCAGGCCCCACCTTCACCCAGCCTTCTCCAGAGCTGGGAGGAAGTAAAACTCGTCTATGAATCTGCCATAGATTAGTTGGTAGACAGTGATTATTAATATTTAATTTTGCTTTTTAAACTTTGCTCTTTTAAAATGATTTTTAAAAGTTAAAATTATATTTTTTAAAAGTACTTTATGATTTATATTTTAGCAGCTGTAAGCATTTAGAGGTATATATTTGTCAGCAAAGTTATTTTTAGACGCCTGGATATTTGTATTAAACTGGGTTAAGATTTATTAAAATTCTTGTTGAAGACAAAAACTCCTGCTTTATAATGAGATACCCATTTTGACATCTGTTTG